>NC_133370.1:40167838-40201463 GCF_049309525.1 Garra rufa
CATCGGTTGTACACTCGTTTTTGCAATGCGTTGTGGGATTGAACGAGTGCACTCGAGACCCCCCCCCCCCCCCCCCCCCCTCCAAAAAAAAATGTTCAGGCTCAGGATTTTTATTTACTTTAACCCCTGCAAATGCCTTCAGTGTCAGCTTTGGTGAGTGTAGTCATTCAGGAACAAAATCTATCTTTTGTCCACAGGAACAGGTGCTGTTCTTCATGAAGGACATTTTCGATCTGGATAAAGTGCGTTACTCAAGTCTGGACACTCTGGCTGAGGACATCCTGCACCTGCTTCACCGTCGCTCTGAACTGCTGCTTGCCTATCTGGGCACTGACATGATCCGTCACCTAAATGGCTGTAATGGCACACCTTTGCACCTGGTCCCCAGTGCAGTGCTGGAAGCACAGGTTCAGTGACCTATGTCTGTCTATCATACCCTCCACATTTTCATGGATGTTTAACTTATTGCTGAGTCCACTGCACATCACGACTCTTGTCTTCCAAGTCATTATTAGTGCCATGCCAATGCAGTGTAAAGTTTGCGTAGTGTTTAAAATATAGTAAGAAGGGACAGAGATGTTTTTTTTTTTTTTACATGCCTTTCATGTGGTGTTCCAGTAGCTTATTTTTTTTTACTGTTAACAAAAGATTTGCACAATGAATGATCTGAATCTTTGGGTCCTTAATACATTGAGACTTGAATGCTTTAACTCCAAGTATGAATATTTTTGTAGTTTTGAAACAAAGGATGTTATTCTTAAGCAAATTAACTTCAGAGTCTCTGAACATTTTTTGGGATTATGTTCAACCCTAGCCATGTATTCAGTTTAAACTTCCCTACTCCTAGTGATGCCATGAGAATTACATGAAACAGCTGGCTGTTGTGAATTTAAGTCGTTACGTGATCTATTACAAGCCTTACAAATAGTACATCTATTGTGACTTTAAGCTCAAACATTTGTATTTTGTTCATAATCAACATATCAAGCCAGTATACAAGTATGTATTAGATAAACTGAAATCGCTAAATGAAAAATAAAAACCTCAACGCCAGTTCTAATGATTACAATTTTATTGATGACAATGGCAACAATCTTCAACATTTCAGACCAACAGTTCTCAGCAAAAAAAGAAAAAATCTAAAGTACATTCAACAACTTTTAACAGTTCATGATAGTTTTACCTCAAAGGCATGCTCCAAATTAGCCTCCGATTTTCTCTTCGTTTTTAGACCCCCACGAATTCTGTTGTGAACAATTTGCTCAAAAGGAAACATCTTGCATGCATACAAAAAGATATGCAGCAATGGATAAAGACCAAGTTTAAAGAAACTATTTAACTGACAAACAAAAACCAGTCTGGCAAAGGTCTACTAAAAGAAAAAAAAAAAAAAAAAAAAGTTCCTGGTCATGGTCCACCTGTACAGCATTGATGCACATAAAATCCCTACGCTTATCAAGAGAAGGCAAAGCATGTACTCAAAAAAACATTTCATAGAACCATTAGTCAACCAGTAATACATTGCTATAATCAAAACGAACTGGCATCACCCTAAACTAACAGTAACATTGACTTTGCAATGACAGTTTCCTCATGATATTTTACCTTATAATTGGAGCCCTTGAACAGTCTACGTTCAGCGGAGGGACAGACTCAAAGGATTCCTCCTTACGGACAAACTAGCTCAGGACCTGATTCTACGAACTACGCCTGCAGCATCTTCAACACTGTGAGTGAGAATGAAGGCAGCAATGTGGGACAAACATTAGCACTACAGAGGGGCAACAAGAAAGCTTGCAAACCAATCAAACATGAGCATACATACAGTATACGTCAGTTATCAGTGAGTGCATTCACAAGGCTAACTCTGGATCATTTTGCATCTGCATGCATTGTGTAATAGTAGAGGACCACACTAAACAGACTTACCAGGAAGCTAATAAATGGGCAGTCAAATCAAAATCACATTTGTTTCAATTATTAAAAAAGAAAAACAGCATAATGCTAGTTAGATGTCAACAGAGGAAAAACATTTGTAAACTACAGGTAAATGCCATGCAATTCAAAAAAAAAAAAAAAGCATACTTCCAACATGTCTAAATTCTGACATTTGCGGCGTACGTCAGTCTATCTACTACGCGAGACATCCTTCATTAAAACACCGGTACATTGACCTCGGTTTTCAAAGGTGAAAAGCATTACACTAGATCACAGGTTCAATCGTTTGGATTTCTTAGGATACTCTTACCTGTGTTATTGCTGCAGAACCTAAGGTGCAAGGTCAGGGATGACACTGCAAGATTAGACATTGCACTGCTCACTAACGAACAGTCAAAATCAAAAAGAACTTGCATCAAATTCACAGCCTCAATGACCTTAATCATAAATAGGTCAGGCACAGATTTAGAAATGGGACATTAATACTAATTAACATTTGAAAAGAGGCAATCTGCTGACGGTCTTAATAGGCTATGCAGTATAAAACACTTGGCAAATCACAAAAAGGACAATTTACATGTCTAGTCAATGTTAAACCACACATTTGCAGATGGAAAACGTTGGTGTTTCTACAAACGGGCTGACTTAATCACACAGTGGTACAGTTCACAGTTTCATATATGAAGTCTGAGAGACAAGTCCTAAATGACTAAAGCAGTGTCAACATGGCAACGACTCACTTGGTAAATATCACACAATGCTGTTATGGCAAAAAGATAACAGTCCGACGTGAAAGGGTCAGGTCATTATTATCTCGAACATGGCAAATCAAAATTACAGCCCTGACATACTTACCCAAAAAAGGGCAACATTAAGAGATTTAAATACATTGCGTTTCATTCAGTCAAAGACAATGCATTGACAGCAAAAAACAAACTGGGCCGCAAAGTCATGTACATTTTGTACTTACAGTGGGGAGCTCATTTCACTGGCGTCTCCAAAAACCTATAGGCCTATTTTGGAGGAATGCTAACAGACAATGGGCAGACAAAAAAAGTAGTCCATGTTCGCATTCGAGCTTTTTGCTTTTTTTAATCGTATCAAAATGGTTTTAAAATGCCAGCAATGTTGATATAAATATATACACAATTTGTGGACTTTAGACATGTCAAATATAGAATGGGGACAAGTAATTTTCGCAAGATATAACTGTTGATCAGAACACTTGACCTGCCCTGTAAAAAAGCAGGAGACTTGGAGAACAAACTAAAATACTTGCAACATGATTGCAGTCACAATATAAAAAGGAACAGTTTATGTAAAGACGCATACTTGCTTACCGCCTTCCTAATCTCGCCTGTGAGGGAGGAAATGTCTCTCATTAACAGTGCACACTACCTCAACAAACCAGGTAAAATGCAGTACAAGAATGAGCAACACTACAGCACTGAAGAGTTATTGCATGAGTCACATACCTTGCCAACACCAAGCCACCTTGCCTTAGATAACCTGCCTACACCTACATCCACAGCAATGACCAGTAAAAAAAAAAAATATATATATATATGCAGCATAAAAACACAGCTGTCCATTTGTCAAACAAGCAATGTCAAACGATCAATGATCTCTTACTTGTGACTTTAAAATAGACCAGGAATCAAACTAAAAAATATAGATAGGTAATATAGACAGTTGAAAGAAAAAAAAAAAAAGAGAAAAGAAACAACAGAAGAGCAACATTTTTGTTCTGTAAATTTGCAAACCATGTTCCCCTCCCTGCCCCGAAACAGGAAATGAAATATTCACAAAACATTCCCCACTTTTGCACCCCACTTACCAACACAGGAGGTTTCATTGTTTTATTGCAAAACACAACAGGCATATCATATTAAAACTGAGATGATTTACATGGAAATGACTATAGTTTAGTCTCAAAACTACATGAGATACAGGAGATACAGGAGCTGGAATGACCAATATTACCCGACTAAAAACAAACCGTTCATTTACAAGAGTGGCAAAACAAAAAGGAAAAAATATATATTTATATATACTTGACTTTGGAGCTGGTCTGCGATCTAGCTTAAACACTCAAACCAATGAAATTAAGATCTTCATCATGGCGTCTGCATCCAAACATTTAACAAAGGTTTTTTCTGACAATGTAGCATTTACTTTATGTCCACTTCACATTACTGGCCCTGTGCAGAAGAAATACATAAGAAATACACAACATGTTAAGAGCAGAAACATTTATCCAACACCCTCCCAAAAAAAAAAAAAGAAAAAGATAAAAAGCCTGTTTGAGGAGGAAAGAGTTTGGTTATGTGTTGCATCGATGACTCATCTGGAAACCTGCTGAACCTGTGGAAGCAAAATGTTAGAGAAAAAAAAAAAAAAAGAGGGAGGAAAAACAAAAACTATACACATGCACATCTAAGTGAAGAGCGCACAAGTTTTTTAATGGGAGTGTACCTGCTGAGCCTGGGGTGCAGCTCCCATCGCCTGTGGGGCACCTTGGCCGTAGTACGCTGCCTGTTGGCGGTAGTATTCTGCCCACGCTGCACTATAATCTGGCTGACCTCCGGGCTGAGACGCTGCTGCTGCTGCAGCCACCTGAGGCGCAGCTTGACCTGAGATGGGATAAAACCCAAAGCATTACAGATGGAAGGTGAAGCAGAAAAATAACCTGGCAGTGTTGTTAAATCGCCATTTAGTTATATAAAAAAAAAAAAAAAAAAGGGTCATCGGATGCAAAATGCACTTTATATGTTGTTTGAACTGAAATGTGTCTTGGCAGTGTGTACACAACCACCCTATAATGATAAAAATCCACCCAGTGTTTTTTTTCTTGGCTAAATGACGTAGTTGTATGTAATAAAGAACATAGCAGTCGTTATTTACTCCCAATATCTGAGAACTTTTGTTTTTGAAGGGAATGCGCGCTCCGATCTGCCTAAAGACAGCTGTTTACGTGAATCATATGTGATTCAGCTTCACCTACAGAAGTAGTGAGTTTAAGTGTTTTTTTTTTTTTTATGAACCTTTGCAAGAAGTTCATATTGTATTTTCAACAAAACAATAGTTGCAACGAAATCCGCAACAGAACTGGTATGCATCTTGAAGCAACACCGTTGTTTCGTTAATGAAGAAATCTGCAGCTTTGAATGGATTTAGAGAGTCAGTGATCTACAGCCATTTGCTTCCTTACTGAATGAATGTGACACCCTGCTCATTAAGACAGTAACTTGCTGCCATCTACTGGCGATTTTAGTTTTAAATCTAATCACTTAATTCTGCCATCATTTTTTGTATTAAGTATCAATATTACACTAATAATTACACTAATATACTTAATAGAATGTTAAGAATATTACAAAAAGATGCCTCTATAAAAGGTAAAAAAATGTAAGTCAAGTGTAAATCTATTTAAAGGGGGGCATTTTTAAAAAAAGTGGGTGTACTCAGAAGAACGTTAAATGCCCCAGGGGGGTACGCCACTGTAAAAAGTTTGAGAACCACTATTGATTCTTTTCATTAAGACCCTAAAAATTATATCAACTTGTGGGAAAAATGAGCATCCAATGACCCCTTTAAAGGGTTAGTTCACCCAAAAATGAAAATTATCATTTCTCACCTTAACGTTGTTTCAAACCCGTAAGACATCATTTTCAGAACACAAATTAAGATATTTTTAATGAAATCCAAGAGCTCTCTGACCTGTTAAAGGCCCAGAAAGGTAGCAAAAACATTGACAAAGTAGTTCAATCTGAATTTTATGAAGCTACGAGAATATTTGTGTGAAAAAAACAAACAACAAAAAAAACTACTTTAATTCCTCTCTCCTCCGTGTCAGCCTAGCGCCATTTTGGAGAGTAACGTGTCGCATGTGCCATGCTTTGTTTAGGTTTAGAGGAAAGCCTGTGCATGCATCGCAATACTCTCCAAAACAGAACTAGGTTGAGACAGAGGAAAAGAATTGTTGAATAGTTTTTTTTTTTGTTTTTTTTGTTTTTACACAAAAAATATTCTCAGGGCTTCATAAAACTACAATTGAACCACTGATGTCACATGAACTTTTTTGTTGATGTTCTCGGTACCTTTCTGGGCCTTGAACGTGGAAGGACCCTTGCTGTCTCTGGAGGGTCAGAGAGCTCTTAGATTATCAAAAAGATTTTAATTTGTGTTCCAAAGACAAACAAAGGTCTTAGGGGTTTGGAACAACATGAGGGTGACAGTAATTAATGACAGAATTTAAATTTTTGGGGTGAACTACCCCTTAAAGGATAAACAACTAGGACAATGTTTGTAAGAGGGGGAACGACCCCAGCCACGCTATCTCCAAGTGGTGGGACAGAAACCCACTAATTTACTCTAGGGCAGCTGAGTCCACAGAAGCTCTACTGCAGAGGACTGTGAAAGAGTTGCAGCTGCCCAAACTATTAGAAATCAAAGCATTTATATCTAACATTTCTTACCTTGTTTCTTATAGTATTCTTCCCACGCCTTTGTGTAGTCCTGCTGAGGCTGTCCTTGACCTGAAATAACAAGATTAAACAGACATTAGTCAAGAGCTTAAACATTGGAACAATCACAATGAAGTAAAAACATGCAACTACACTTTTTACATTACATTAGAACAACAACTGTTCAATTAAAACATTTACTTAAATTTAGTTAGCAATAAAATCAGTAATTTTAAACAATATTTACAAGTACAACATTGAAACAGTAATTTGGGCACAAATTTGAAAATACATACATATTTATCCATTACATACATATACGAAACTGAGCAGTACAATTTCATTCATGGTTTTTCGGTGTGTTAATCCTATTCTATCTGAGACACTACAGCTCCTCATCATTCTGAACAGCAGGGTTTGAGACCAATATTTCTGTGGACAAGCACCAGAGAGGGAAAAAAAATAAAAATAAATAAATAAAAACCTCACGCCTCGCTAGACCCCAAACGTAAAACAGGACTGATTGGCTATTCAAGCCCTGCTGCTATTTAACCTGATCTCTCAAAGAAAATAACCTGAAGCTACATTTGGCAAAATATTTATACCCAATTTCTTGTAATATTCCTCCCAGGCCTTGGTGTAATCTGCCTGTCCACTTTGACCTGGAGCTTGCGGGTCACCTGTTAAAAATGGTACAATTTAAGAAATTGAGAACCATTCTTTCAAAGCCTGCAGAAAGTCCTCCACCTGACTAGGTGGCGCACTTTGCACAAACAGGTCGAGTGTCTCAGAAAATGCCCTGTCCATGAGTGCTAGTCGAAAAAGGCCATCCCAGAACAACTTATAGAGACTACTAGAAAAGCAACATTGTACTGTGCAGTGATGGCTACACTGAAAGACTACCAAGTACTACTGTACAACAGACAACAGTAGATCTAGAGTGAAGCGAGGGTGACAGTTTTGTGGAGTGCAGGTAAAAAAAAAAATAATAATAAAGTACCTTGTCCATTAGTTTGGGTTGTGCCAGGGGCTGCTGACGTTGGTGTCATGGGGCCCTGGGGCTGCTGCTGGTACTGAGAATAATAGGCTGCCCATGCAGCCGCATTAGCATCAGCAGCCGCTTTATCTGCTGAACAAACAACAGCTAAGCCAATTTTGTTTTTCCTCTAACAGACAACTAAAGCTGTTTGAACTAGCACTTGTTTGGACAAAAACTTACTGGGATCTGGCTGTCCTTGCTGCCAGTGAGGGTATCCGTTGCCCCAGCCTTGAGGCTGGTATGGCGCTGGGGGACCACTGAGGATAAAAATAAGATACACCAAGTTAATCTCAAGATGAACTGGCACCTAAAGACCAACTGAAAACACTGACACATGAGAAAGTCCTTACTGTGGTCCAGGAGGGCCCTGGCCATAGGGCCCAGGGTTGTATGGGCCCATGGGAGCAGGTGGTCCTGGTGGACCGGGAGGGCCGTGAGAAGGACCTCCATGGGGCCCAGGAGGACCATGAGGGCCACCCATAGGGCTAACTGGACCCTATGACAAACCAAATCATCATTTTAAGTATAAACCAGGCTATAAGCAAAATTCTGTGACTTAGCAATATTTCAGGAAAGCATTCTTTTTTTATATGTTCTCTCTAAAAAAAAAAAATAGCAAAAATTTGTAAATGTCTAAAGGAATTTACATCACTCACTCCAATCTTCTCTTCAACCAGCTGTCTGGCGTAATCAATCTGTTGAGGTGATCCACGGACTGTGAAGATCTTTATATTAGGGTCTGAATTGGGTGGAGGATTTCTTTGTAACTCTATCCTGGCTCCTGACTGCTGGCTGATACTTTTAATAGTTTCACCCCCTAGAGGAAAAAACAAAACAAAAAAAAAAAAAACAACAAATCATCACAATGTTCATTCGTTATAAATTTGTCATATATGACGCTGGACCACAAAACCAGTCATAAGTAACATGGGTATATTTGTAGCAATACCCAACAATACATTGTATGATCAAGATTATTTTTATGCCAAAAACCATTAGGATATTAAGATCATGTTCCATTAAGATATTTTGTAAATTTAATATCGTAAATATATCAATACTTAACTTTGATTAGTAATATGCTTTTCTAAGATCATCATTTGGACATTTAAAAGAGATTCTCAATATTTTGAGAAGATTAATTTTTTGCACCCTCAGATTCCAGATTTTCAAATAGTTGCAGATGTATCCAGACCCTTATGACTGGTTTTGTGGTTCATGGTCACACAAAAATGTCCCTTTAAAGGTATAGCAAATAACAACTAACCTTTGCCAATAATGAGGCCAGTCTTCATGGTAGGCACAGTGAAAGTGAATTCCTGCAGGCCTCCAGGAGGACCCATGTTCCAATTTCCCTGTCCACGGCCCCTCCCTCTGCCCCCGTGACCAGGGGGGCCTCCAGCCTGCACGCTCCTCAGCAGATCAGTTATGATATCTGCTGCGTGCTGTGCCCTGTCTGGGGGCCCCATAATTTGAGCGATCCTCTCTGGTGTGGAGCCATCATCTGAGGTAAAAATACAAGTGTGTCAAAGGTTGGTGTTTTAACACAATGCCAACTTCCTTGGCTATTTTCAAGGCGAGTAACAAGTAAAAAAAAAAAAAGATCTAAATACATTTTTTGTTTGTTTGTTTTTACATCAAAGGTCTGAAAACTATTCAGATTTTGCTTTCTTTAAAGAGCATATAAACAATCTTACATACCTGGTTTGAACTGAATCCTCACGCCAGTGTCATTCTGAATCTTCTTGATCATTTCACCATTCCTGCCAATCACAATTCCCACTGCAAACCTTGGCACAGGGACCTAGACCAGCAGCAAAATACTTTAAGTCAACTGCCTTTCAAAATTCCATTTAAATTTACAACATCACAAAGAATCTCAACATTATTCTCATTCAACAGTACTTACATCCAAACTGTCTCCTCCATTGCCTTGTCTAGAACCATACTCTCCTCTCTGTTCCCGGAAACCCTGATCTCTGATTAGATCCATCACCATGTCTTTAGCTTGCTGTACAGACCAAGGAATTAAAAAAAAAAAAAAAAATACATACACAGCCCATAACTTGGAATAACTTCAGGGTAGCATTACAAAGGTTTAAAATGTACTTACCTGAACTTTAAAAGGATCACCAGAGATCCTGAGTGGTTTATCAGCACCTGTGTTTTGGGGTCCATCTTGAATCATGACCATTTTGACTCCAGCACGTTCCTGTTGAACAATTACATTAATAAGCAAATGTCTCTTGAAAAAAAAAAAAAAAAAAAAAAAAAACTACCTTATGGTGAAAAGTGAAAGAAAAAGTATAATCATTTCTGGTTTAACAACATTTGTGCACATTACCTGTAACTGTTTGATTGTTTCCCCTCCCTTTCCGATGACTAGACCAGCTTTGGAGGAAGGGATCATGACCTCCTGAACAGACATCCCTGGTCCATCATTGTGGTGGAATGCTGGAGAAGGTCTGCCTTTCTCTACAATCTCTGAGAGCAACCTCTTTGCAGCCCTATTATGGAAAATGCACATTTGAGATTTCACCTGCTTCTAAAAAACACCATACTCAATTCAACCATGAATGTGTGGAGATACTCACTGGATTGAATCAGGTGAGCCTGTTAATGTCACAGACCTGTCAGGCATGCCACCACTGTCTGTTGGGTAGAGAGCAGAATAAGCATTGTAATTTTTTCTCTTTAAAGAGCTGATAACAATTAGTCTGAGATACACACAGTTAGGAAACAGCAATTTGACTCACCAGGAGCAATCTGTATTTTGCAACCTGACTCCTGTTGTATTCTTGAAATCTGTTCTCCTCCCCTTCCAATAACTGAAAACAAGGGTTTAATTAACATTGGATATTTTTATGCGATTTAAATGGGAGTTTTCCAAAGCACGTAACAATGGATATTTGTTTTTCCAAATTCATAAGCCAACTCACTGAAGCCAACCATGCCATCTGGAACCTTGAACTCCTCTGATATAGACCTGCACAGAGACATGATAACATTAGAGGAAATGCAGAAATGTGCCATTATATTTAAAAAATACAAATCATCTGTGTTGGCTTAAATATTTATAATATAAAAATTACCTTGGTGGGCCACCCATGCCTCCCATTACTGCTGAAAAAGCTGGTGCAAATGAAAGCATGAAGTTATGGTTAAAATGGTTAAATACATTACACATTTAGCAGTCAATTGGTTTTCCCAGAAGACAAATGCAATGCTTACGATCACTTGGTGGAACCTTCTTGGTTTCTGGTTGATCTGAAGAGTGAGAGAGAGAGAAAAAGACCAAAACAGTTAAGACCAAAACAATGCTACTAACTAAAACTAGTAGTAATAGTATTGCTAACCATAAAAGTTTTACATATCAGACTACAATTTTTAACCCTCTGATAGCCTCTGGTCTCTTTAGGCACAAAATAACCTGTGCGCCTTTGATTTGATCTTTTTTTCCTAATTTCACTTAATTCAGAATGGTATGAAAAGTGCAGACATTTGTCACACTGGCTAAACAGCATAGGTGGACTTAAGAAGAAAAAAAGCACATATGGCAGCATTATACATATCAGCTATGATGCAAAGAGGAAAGAAAAAAAAAAAAAAAAAGGTTAAACTCTAAAACATAAAAAAAAAAGAAGAGATGCACCGATCGACCGGCCAGGGACCGGAATTAGCCGGTTTTCCGCATGAATTAAGTGACTTACATTTTAGACACATTATTGGCTGTTTTGGCTCAATTTCGATGACAAAAAAATACTTGCAATCAAAGCCACAGCAGAACTGTTGTGATTCTCCAAGCAACCCACTGGTGTTTCGTAGCTGAATAAACCCATTTTTAAACGAGTCAAGTGAGTCAATGATTCAGTAACCCAATCATAATGACATCTAATTTCTGAATGAATCAGCCATTTGAACAAATCTGTTTAATGCAGGACTAAATGACTCACTCATTTAAACAGTCATTTGCCACCACCTATTGGTGGCTTGGTTTCATATTTAAAGTATCACTGTATTTTCCCCAACATTTCTTATATGTATGTTTAAAAAGCATTTTAAGCATTCTTCTGATAAAATTTATGCATTTGCAACTTTGTGGTGTAAATGCATTTATGGCACATTATTTTCATCAAACAGTCTGTGCAAACACATCTAATGCAGTGGAAAGGTGGTGTTATTGATTTCATTTGAATGGTACCAAATCTACAGTTTCTTATTCTAACTGAATCAACTTAAATCAATTTCTTAACATAGTTGGAAATTACATCCGTCTCGTTATATACAGCAACTAATTTTCAGTCAACTGTCATATCTGCCTCTTTCTAGTCACAGACCACTTTATTTTGAGAGTTGTTTAAGTGAGAGAACATCTGTAACAGTCCAGACATGAGGAGAATTGTAATGTTTAATCACATTTTAAAATGCAAAAACTTTTTTGCATTGAAAGTATAGACTTTTGTTAGTATATGCTGTCAATTATAGCTCAGTGAAAAAATCGGTAACAGCAGGTCACCCCTACTAAAAAAATTGGAACAGGCCAAGAAAATTGTAATCGGTGAATCTCTATAAAAAACCCTCACAAATATTGAAGCTTGGTAGTTTTCACCAAAGCTACTTCCGTTCATAGGATTTTAAAATACATTCACTCCATTTTTAAGTTTACGAAGTTTTTTAATTTACAAAATATTTATATAGAAATATATGGCGCATATTGTGCAGTAAATATTGTTTAGTAGCATGAAACCCACTCAAAATAAACAAAAAATGACTAAAATACTATTTAACTAAAATATATCACATTCATTTCAATAAAGTTAGTTAGTCTTGTTGCCTTTGGTCAGTTTTGTCCACCAGGAAGTTCAGAATACCATAGGGTAAAACATGTAAAAACATGGTTTACGCTAACCAGCATGCACACAAACAAAGTAATTTCAACGTTACCTATGAATTCACCTCCGTCTTCAAGGGGTCTCTTCTGTCCTCCATAACCAAATTCATTGGAAGCTGGAGAGGGGGGTACACCATCACCTCCTATTTTTGCAGCTATCTAAAATAACATTGTGAAATACAAAGTTAAATCGGTTTCTATAACTGTATGATTGTAACAACATTGTACCAGCGTGAGGCCCGCACAGAGTCCATACTGTTGTCCGGAAAAAACTAGGTCGACTCAGCAGCACAAAAAACATACGAAGTTGTAAATCGATTATTTATAAATTGGATATAAAAAAAACACATCTATTAAGGTCATACTACATCTAGCGACCTAATTCCAGCTATAGGTGACTGTTTGTGACTAACGTAAATTAACAGTTCACGTAAACGTCGAATAACTAATCTAATTTACCACAAGCTTAAACCGCTAATTTATTAGAACATGTGCGAAATAAACATATTGTTTACAAAATGTATTCTGTTTCACTTAAACTTTAAAATAAATTAGTAAAAACAGAAAAGAAATTCAAGAAAAACGGACATAACCGAAACCTCTTTGTTGCAACGCATCAAGGCCTCAAGTTAGCTAACGAGCTGGTCGACGTTTCATGTACATTTTTAAATGGTAAACTTGAAGATACGAAATATTTTCGGACGCTTTCAAAGCACTTACTTGTCTGGCTCTCTGAAGGGCGTCTTTAAAAGCATCGTTCATCCCTCCACCGGCGTTTGAGGACGGTGGAGCCACGCTAGAGTAGTCGGCCATGTCTGCAGGAACAGTCTTCTCGAGCTGAAGGAAGATGGCCGTACGCGCGAGAGTGATGAAGAGAACTGACTGCAGCCGCTTCGATCCTGATCCGACTTCCGGTCGACACAATACCGCGGAAATGAAACAAAATAAAAGTCCTTCCTTACTGAGGTTGTTTTTTGCCCAAGTTATGTAATTACTATAGTAGACACTACAATATTAATTATATTCATTCTATTTATATACTGATTATTATTATTATTATTATTATATATGGGCCATTTTACAGAATTGGTTCAAAGTCAGAGTGGGAAACGTCTTGTATGCAAATTGTATAATATCCGATACATATTTATAGTAATTGTGCAGTTCAGAAAGTTTTAGAATATTTGTCTTCCCAAATTTGTCACTACCGAAACACAGTAACAATAATTTAATTAGAAGGGTTATATTGACCTATATTGGTGGAATTTTCCTTTGTAAATACTGATTTTAAAGTTTATTAGTGTGAATATACATTGAACTAAAAACTATTATAACATTTTGATAATTCAGTATACTTTATTTCTGACAAAACATCCCAACACCCCATATGTGTTGTCGGTAGTCACTGCACATTTTCGTTAGTGACAGTAATGCTTTGGTAGCAATCACATCACATTACAGAATTTTAACTTGCATACTAAAACACTACTAAAACATAGTAAAATAAAAATAAAAAATGCATAATTGTACAAAAATTTTCTTTATTTTTCTCTTTTGCCATTACCGGTACATCTACTGGTCACCAGTAGTGACAGTTTTATGGGATAACACCCAAAAAAACTAAGATGTCACTGAAACACCACCGAATGTTTCGGTAGTAACAATTTTAGATACCTTTGAACCTAGCTCAAAGATGCTAAGCAGTATGGTTACCTAGCACAGTTCTAAACAGTGGTAAACATATAAAAACTAAATGTTATGGAATAACTCACCAAAAAGTGTGCTTAATTGCAGAAGAAAGGTGTTCGGCAGTGGCATTCCTTAAAGTTTTTTTTTAACACATTTACCTCAAAATGATGGGGCCTATCTATTCATCATGTAGCTATGAGAGAAGGGAACACAAGAATATTATTGTCACAGCCGATGGACTAAAACATACACTGTTTAGGTAGTGAAATGAAAATGTGGGACACATTTTTTTTTTTTTTTTTTGCATAAATTTGTAGAATTTACCTAGAAATTATAGTATATATTATATAATTTCTTCCAATTGAAAGTACCCAATAAATGATTACTTTATATATATTAAGCTTACTCATATTTTAAATATTATTGTGTGTTTCAATAGATAATAGAAGGATTAAAGTGAACATTAAATTTTGAATACTTAAATGCTTTTTTATTGGTTGTGGAACACCAGTTTGCACCAATTCTGCTTGAAAGTTTGAGAACCCTTCAGAATTTTCTATATTTCTGCATAAATATGACCCAAAACATCATCAGCTTTTCTTGTCCTGAAGTCCTGAAAGCAGACAAAGAGAATCCAATCAAATGAGCGAGAGAAAAATATTTTCTTTGTCATTTTTTTTTTTTTTTAATGATCCAGTGTTATTTAACTAGGTATGTAAATCTTATCTGGTGTGACCCCCTTTTGCTGCAGTAACTGGTAAAGTTTCTTGTAAATGCTGATCAGTCCTGCTCAATAACACGCAGAAGGTTTCGCCCATTCCTTAGTGCAGAACCACTCTGTGATGCTGGTGGGTTTCCTCCTATGGACTGCTTGCTTAGGTCCTTCCACAATATTTTAATTGAATTAAGGTCTGGACTTTGACTCAGCCATTCCAAAACTTTAACTTTGTTCTTCTTTAAACATTCTTTGGTAGAATGACTTGTGTGCTTGGGGTTGCTGTCTTACTGCACGACCCATGTTCTCTTGAGACTCTGTTCTTAAACAGATGTCCTGATATTTTCCTTTATAATTTGCTGCAAATTCAGAATTCATTGTTCCATCAATGTCCTGGCCAAGATGCAGCAAAACAGGCCCAAGCCATGATACCAACACTATGTTTCATAGATGGGATAAGATTCTTAAGCTGGAATGCAGTGTATTATTTTCTCCGAACATAATAGCTTCTCATTTAAACCAATAAGTTATATTTTGATTTCATCCATCCATTAAATCTTTCTCTAATAGTCCTCTGGCTTGTCCACATGATCTTTAGCAAGCATTTTTTTTTTTTTTTGGAGAACAGTAGCTTTCTTCTTGCAACTATGACATTCGCACCATTGGTTGCTCAGTGTTCTGATGGTGGGCTCATCAACATTAACATTAGCTAATGTGAGAAAGGCCTTTAGTTGCTTATAAGTTACCCTGGGAACTTTTGCAACCTTGCAGACTATTACATGTTCTGCTTTGGAGTGATCTTTGTTGGTCGACCACTTCTTGAGAAGGTAAGAGTGGTCTTGAATTTCCTCCATTGGTACACAATCTGTCTGACTCTTTAGAGATGGTTTTGTAACCTTTTCTAGCCTGATGAGCAACATCAACACTTTTTCAGAGGTCCTCAGGAATCTCCTTTGTTCGTGACGGGATTCACTTCCACAAACATGATCAGACTTTGATAGATCCCTGTTCTTTGAATAAAATAGGCCATGTACTGACATTTGATAGTCATTGCACTGACTGAAAACACATCTGCACCGTTCACATTAGCACTAATTTCAACTTTAAATTAACTGCTAATTCAAGAGATTCACATACTTTTGCAACGCACAGAAATGTAACACTGGATCATTTTTCTCCATAAATAAATGACAAAGAAAATATTTTTTCTCTCACTTGTTTGATTGGGTTCTCTTTGTCTAATTTCAGGACTTTTATGAAAATCTGATGATGTTTTGGGTCATATTTATGCAAAAATATATATAAAAAAATTATAAAGGGTTCACAAACATTCAACTAGCATGGTAGGCTATATAGCCTATATATTAATATATTAAACGACAATACACATCTAAGAAACTTTATTATCTGAATGCCATGTAGTTTATTTATTTTACAGACACTGGCATTAAAAAAAACGAAAAGAAAAGAGATTATTAGAAATATCATTAAATGATGTACACTCATTGAGGATAGAGTTCGCCCCCTATCGGCCAATGTTAAAAACCACATGACCATCCGTATTATGCAGTTGGCTACTGGATTTGTACTAGAAGTAGTAGAAGTGTAGAATTAATGTGGAATAAAAAATATACTCTGCATAAATTACCAGAATGATAATTAGCACACAAAACATTTGCAAACAAACGTAACTAAACTTGAAAGTAGGTCAGAACCCTGCTCAACCACAAACATCATGCTGGTGTTCTTATGACAGGTACTTAAGATTGTGTGTCATGAAACAAAAATACTGTATTTAGCAGCGCTCTTAATTATGCCATCATGTAAAATAATTTTATTTTAAATCATGTTAAATGTTCAAAATTGTGTGTTTTATATATCTATAAGTAGCTAGGAGTTTTTATAATTAGATGTACAATGATGTATAAATAAATAAGGAAAATAATGAATTCATTCATTCGTTTATATATTCATTCATTCATCCATTCTCTTTGCTAATAGAACCCAAATATGAGTTTCTTAAGGTTGAGGGTTGTATATCTATACATATTTTGTTTGTTTGCCTACAAGTGGCACTTTGTGAAGGCAAAATATGACCACTTGTGAAAAACAAGTGCACTATAGCATACCTACACAGAGTTTGCGTGTGGTAGCTGGAAGAAAACACAGCAGTTACCACAAACACCTATAACTGAAGTTCTTTGTAACTCTTCAGTGGATGTGAAAGAACACCGCAACTTGCACTTTGGGTTTCTCGTCATACAGAATGTTAAAGCTTCTTTATTGCCCTATTGGGTAAGATTAATTGCACAAACATGTATATTTTCTATAGGTCTATATATCTCATTATGCATTCACCATTCTCTAAAATCATCTTTTTTGGTAAATTTTATTATGCAGTAAACATGATACATTTGATATCAGTTTGTGCATGACACTTCCACTGTCCAATAACTGTCCATAAATAATGTTGAATATAGCAAATAGACGTGTTCGTTATATCAGTGTGCTATCAGGGATTATATTGAAATTAAAAATAAACAAACCATGCTGACCCACAGCTTATGTGCCACAGATCAATGAACTTGTCTGGATAGTGTGTGACAGCCACAAGCGCCACACCGCACATCACCTTTTTATAAGACATATAAGACAAATTGAATTCTTGTATAATTTGGTTATTATTATTTTTTGTGTGTGTCTTGCCTTAATGCTTTTTTGAAGCTTAGATTTTGAAGCTTAGTAAAACTGTTTTTGTGAAAAAAGTACTAATTCCATTTGAATATT
Organism: Garra rufa; assembly: GCF_049309525.1. NCBI lineage: Eukaryota > Metazoa > Chordata > Actinopteri > Cypriniformes > Cyprinidae > Garra > Garra rufa. Next base: position 40,185,364 of record NC_133370.1, read on the forward strand.
TATTTATTTATTGAAAAAGCAGAACCTATCAGCAGATGCTATTGTTCACTGTGGGAGAGGAAGTTTAGGTTAATACACCAGTAACTGTGAGGGCTGAGTGAGTGAGCGAGAGCCTGGCTTGATTGTGACAATGAGTTCATGGAACAATCCGGTAAAACCTGAAGTAACTACTTGAAAGTGGGTCAACCACAAACATCTTTAAAAAAAAACCCAACAACAAAAAACAGGTACTCATGTGTCATGAGCACAACATTTACTGTATTTATAACTGCCACTGCCACGAATTGTATTTCACTGGTATGTATGGTATTTCTCTCTCTCTCTTTTTAATTGTTTAATTTAAATCATATTAAATTGTGTGCATTGTGTATTATGTGTGTGTGTGTATGCATATATATATATATATATATATATACACACACACACACACACACACACACACACACACATACACACACACATACATATACATATACATATACATATTGTAAATATATATATGCAGTTTTATAAAGCTTTATGCAATTTTTCTGTTAGATTTAATATGATCTATTAATATAGAATTAAAGAGAAGAGATGTTTAATTTACAGTTTAAAAAGGTTTAAATTCTTTTCTTTTCCTTTTCTTTTCTAACATTCCATTTTCAGATTAAATCAAATATGGACTTATCAGGTGAGTTTAAGGGTGGTGGTGTCTACCTATCCCTATTTGATTTTTTTTTTTTTTTTTTACTACAACATGCAAGCCAAGATTTGATACGTTGTAAAAAAAAAAAATAGGTACTCTTTAACAGACATTTAAAAAGAATATGCTTAATGCAGAAAATATATACTTTACGTTACGTTTGCACTAAAGTACATTCTTTTAATTTTTTTTTCAAACACTTATCTGCATTTTATTTACAATTTTTTTTTTTTTTTACAGTTTTCAATTAACATATATTTTAGTTTAGTTTAGTTCAGTAACTAAAAAGTGTTTTTTCAAGTATTTTCATATGCATTTTTATAATTGTCCTGTTGTCTTTGCAATATGGCTAAAATGTACTTTTGAATATACTGATAAGTTTTACATGAACTAAAAATTACTTTAATGACATTTTATTTAAATTTGTATGTCATATATTTAATAAAAAAAATTTTTACTTTAAAAGAATATACTTAAATGTGAACTTAATGTAATGTTTTTAGACACTTATTTGCATATTATTTATAATTCAATTAAAATATATTATAGTTGAAATGTATAATTAATGCCGTTAGTTTAACTAAAAGTGTTTTATCAAGTATTTTCAAATGCATTTTCATAATTTACATTTACATTACATTTACATTTATTGATTTAGCAGACGCTTTTATCCAAAGCTACATACAATTGGGGAATACAATAAGCGATTCATCCTAAGGAGGCAGATCGACATAGGAAGTGCTCAAAATACCTTATATCAGGCGTTGTAAGATGAGTACAGGCTAGAAAGGGAAGATCAAGAAAGAAAGGAGAACAACATTTTATTTTATTTTAATTGAGTCAAATAGTGTCGAAAAAGATGGGTTTTCAGCAGTCGCTTAAAGCTGTCAAGGAGTCTGCATTCCGGATAGGGGTGGGAAGATTGTTCCACCAGACAGGAACAGTAAAAAAAAAAAAATGTTCTGGAGAGTGATTTCATGCCTCGCTGTGGTGGTACGATGAGGCATCTTTCACTAGAGGATCTCAGAATTACATCTTTTGTCTTTGCAATATGGTTAAAATGTACTGTTGAATGTACTAATAAGCTTTATAAGAAGCAAAAAATAAAAAAGATAAGAAATACTTTAATGACATTTTATTTAATCTTGTATGTCATGTATTTAATAAAAAAATATTACTTTACATTAAGTTCACAAGTTTATTCTTTTAATGTTTTCGGACACTTATTTGAATATTATTTACAATTTAATTAAAATGTAGTTGAAATGTATAATAAATTCAGTTAGTTGAACTACAAAGTGTTTTATTAAGTATTTTCATATGCATTTTCATAATTACTTCTTTTGTCTTTGCAATATGGTTAAAATGTACTGTTGAATGTACTGATAAGCTTTATAGTAAACTAAAAAAATACTTTAATAACATTTTATTTAAAATTTACACTACAGTTAAAATTATAATAAAGTACTTAACATTTAATTTAATATGTAAGCCTACACAGTAGAATAAATAAACTTTAAATTATGTAAAAAAAAAAGAAATAATAATAATAATGAGTACACTTAAGGCATTTTTCATTAATATTAAATTATCTGCAAGTTAAATTATATAATCACATAAAAAAATGTTTCTTGCATTAAAATGTACATCAGTATATTACTGAACTTTTAAGCGTGGACATAAAAGTTGTGATCTGAGACGAGACGTTCATGACTGAATGTTGTGTAGGAATGATTTATAAAACCCTATGGATTTTAATCTTTTGTTTAACAAAGCTGTTTGATACATACACATGGTATGTCTGTTTATGCTTCACTAGAGGACACCGCAATGATTCCTTCCCCAGACCCGTACCACTGTCCTTCTCACCTGGAGACCTTGATTGGGGTCAGATAAAACTGGAGATACTTCTTAAAAATAATACGAATGTTTTTCATTATGTATGCATGCTAGTCTGACTTAGACAAATGCAAGGAGGACTGTCATTTTTCTCTTTATTTTAGATGGATCAATTGTTTGTCTACAAAGTTAAAACTTCGGAAGACCGTCTCACAGAGGGTTTGTTCACTAGCATTTCATAAATGAAATACAGCAAAATCAAATGAATAACACCCGTATCTTCTACCTTTTATTTTATTTTTTTAAGTTTGCTGTGGAATAAAGTCTAGCAACAAATATTTTGTGAATGATGGCATGGGGAACAAGATTTTCAGTATTCAGGAGGACAGCGAGTCTTGCGACAGATATTGCTTTGGTAAAGGACGTCCTTTCATAATGAAAGTTACTGACGCCTCAAATCAAGAGGTCATCAGACTGGTGCGCCAATGTGTTTGTAACTCCTGCAGCGGCCAAGAGGTATGAATGTTTTTCTTGTCTTGTTTAAATTTTGTTATTAAGTTTACTGCATATTATGTGTTACTTGTATGTACATTTTAGCTGGAGGTTCAGTCTCCACCGGGCATTGGCATTGGACATGTTCGACAAAACTGGCATCTTTGCCTACCGAAATTCACTGTTGAGAATGAACGAGGTGAACCAGCATTTAAGATTGAAGGGCCGTGTGTAGCTTGTACCTGCTGCACAGATGAGAACTTTGAGGTGAAGCAGAAGTTCCAACTTCCCATTGACTTTAATTGTTTTTATTTGTAAACAAAGATATTTTCTATCCTGTAACCGGAAACATATCTGTCACATAAACATTTTAGTCAGTGCTTGAAGTGGGGTTAATATATAATATAATATAATATAATATAATATAATATAAGCAATTTCACACTGGTAGACGTGGCTGTTTATCGGCACTGCTGTGATTCGGAAGTAGGCACTAAGCCACAGGCCAAGTGCCAGAAGTAATCACAGCATGCTGATTATCACAAGGAGGAGTCAGAGACGTGCGGATCCATTTGCAAGGCTTTATTGAGAAGTGTCGACAGGCAAGAATAATCACCAGAAAACAGGAACAACGTAGGTAATCCGGGAAACAGTTCGATAGACATGCAATGGTCGCAATGGCAGGAAGCAGGAATCGTCAACGGGGTACACAGTCCAGAGTCATACACTGATAAACCAACACTGAGATAAACGCTTAGAATTACGACCAAATGGAACAATAAGACTTCGCCAGGTGGCTGTGTGTGTGAGTGGCTTAAATGCAGTCAGAGGGATGAGGTGCAGCTGTGAGAACTAATCAGAGCAGTGAGAAACAAGGGCCAGGTGAATGCAGAGATTAGTGCAGTGGCTTATGGGGAATGAAGTCCATGAAGTGTGGTGCAGGAGTTTATGATGACAGGGAAGACCAGATACATGACAGAGCCCCTCCACAAGGAGCGGCTTCCAGACGCTCTAACCACCTTATACAATCTTGAGGGTGGTGGAGCGGAGGCGGAACAGGGGGAGGGATGGAGGGCCAGGTCCATGTAGTGGTACTGGAACCACGAAATGAGGCGGAGCCGACGGAGGGAGAAGCCATGGTGGAGGAAGGGTTGGCTCCTGCATGGGGCCGACCGACGGAGGTGGAGCCCGAGGCGGAACCAGAGAGTCGATGGTCCTGGGCGACACAGAGGATCCGGAGGGCCACGGCGGAACCCAAGGCTCTGGCGACCCCGGCGGAGATGGAGGTCCGGAGGTACGCAGCGGAGCCGGAGTGACAGAGGATCGAGGCTGTGCCCACGGGAGGGAGGAGGTCCACAGAGCCGGCAGGACGGAGTGACGAGGCGCAGCCGGAGGAGTAGAGTCCAGAGGCGAAGGTGGGGTGACAACTGACCGGGGCGGAGCCGGAGAGACAATGGAGCCCGGAGGAGCTGGTGGGCCGACGGCCGACAACGGAGACGAGGGAGCACAGAGCCGGGGTGGAGCCGCAGGGTCAGAGGGCCGAGGTGGAGTCCAGGACTCTGAGACTGGAGGTGATGGTGAGGGGTGCTTCAGTCTGGACACCGATGGAGACTGGCAGTCCCACAGCAAGTCCTCTGCACCGAAGGTGGGATGTGGGTGAGCAGAGGGACTGTCAGCAGACAGAGGTGGCAGAACTGGAGCAGCAGGGAGGGTGGGTGGGAACAGTCCATGCATGGCCTCCTTGACCAGAACCGGGCAGACAGGAATCTCAGGACAACTGGATGGAACCAGCGGAGTCTCTGGAAGGCTGGGCGGAACCAGCGGAGTCTCTGGAAGGCTGGGCGGAACCAGCGGAGTCTCTGGAAGGCTGGGCGGAACCAGCGGAGTCATTGGAAGGCTGGGCGGAACCAGCGGAGTCTCTGGAAGGCTGGGCGGAACCAGCGGAGTCTCTGGAAGGCAGGGCGGAACCAGCGGAGTCTCTGGAAGACTGGGCGGAACCAGCGGAGTCTCTGGAAGGCAGGGCTGAACCAGCGGAGTGTCTGGAAGGCTGGGCGGAACCAGCGGAGTCTCTGGAAGGCAGGGCTGAACCAGCGGAGTGTCTGGAAGGCAGGGCTGAACCAGCGGAGTCTCTGGAAGGCTGGGCTGAACCAGCGGAGTCTCTGGAAGGCTGGGCGGAACCAGCGGAGTCTCTGGAAGGCTGGGCGGAACCAGCGGAGTCTCTGGAAGGCTGGGCAGAACCAGCGGAGGCTCTGGAAGGCTGGGCGGAACCAGCGGAGTCTCTGGAAGGCTGGGCTGAACCAGCGGAGGCTCTGGAAGGCTGTCTTGAGGAGCGGGCTCTGGACGACGCTCTTGTGAAGCGGGCACTGGACGACGCTCTTGTGAAGCGGGCTCTGGACGACGCTCTTGTGAAGCGGGCTCTTGACGACGCTCTTGTGAAGCGGGCTCTGGACAACGCTCTTGAGGAGCGGGCTCTGGAGAACTGGACGACCCCAGCGGAGATTCAGGAGGGCTGGGCGTCTCCAGCGGAGACTCTGGAAGAGCAGGCTCTGAGCGAGCGGTCACTGGAGGGCGCTCTGGCGGTGCAGTCACTGATTTGATGGTAGCCATCTTGTGGCATGGCTGTGGAAGGGGGCCCATCTTGAGAGCAGACTCTGGAAGGGCAGCCATTTTGCGAACAGAGTCTAGAAGGGAGGTCATCTTGTCAAGAGACTCTAGAAGGGAGGCCATCTTGCTTACAGACTCATGCAGGTCCATATTGTGATGCTGGAGGTGAAACAAAGCCGCTGGATCCTGGTTTGGCGAGGTCTTCTGTCACAAGGAGTCAGACTGAGACGTGCGGATCCATTTGCAGCATTTATTAGAATCGTCAACAGGTCAGAATAATCACCAGAAAACAGGAACAACGAAGGTAATCCGGGAAACAGTTCAATAGACAGGCAATGGTCGCAATGGCAGGAAGCAGGAATCGTCAACGGGGGCTATCACAAGGAGGAGTCAGAGACGTGCGGATCCATTTGCAAGGCTTTATTGAGAAGTGTCGACAGGCAAGAATAATCACCAGAAAACAGGAACAACGTAGGTAATCCGGGAAACAGTTCGATAGACATGCAATGGTCGCAATGGCAGGAAGCAGGAATCGTCAACGGGGTACACAGTCCAGAGTCATACACTGATAAACCAACACTGAGATAAACGCTTAGAATTACGACCAAATGGAACAATAAGACTTCGCCAGGTGGCTGTGTGTGTGAGTGGCTTAAATGCAGTCAGAGGGATGAGGTGCAGCTGTGAGAACTAATCAGAGCAGTGAGAAACAAGGGCCAGGTGAATGCAGAGATTAGTGCAGTGGCTTATGGGGAATGAAGTCCATGAAGTGTGGTGCAGGAGTTTATGATGACAGGGAAGACCAGATACATGACACTGATATACATATCCAGTGTTGGGGCTAACGTATTACAAGTAACACAAGTTACGTAATAATATTATTCTTTCCAAGTAACTAGTAAAGTAATGCCCCCATTTATTGATTAAAAGCTCTTCTGTCCCCATGTTGAGAGAAAGTGTGAGTAAGATGTTACTTTAGTTCTAGAATAAATGTGAACATGCATTAATTAATCACACTCACTAAAATTCAACGCAAACCTGCAATAATTAAATATGTTAAATAATACAAATATCCTTTATGTATTTAATCCCATTTTATTAACCAGTGTCTTTGCTGCTGACCTTCAATGATCCAATTCATCCATACTAATAAGCAAAAATTACTCAAGATAATCTAACATTTGTTTTCCTTTTTTTACTGCTAAAGAGTTTACATTTTGTCTTCTGCGGTCTACTGTACAGACATGAATTTACTTTTCTCCAAGCCTGAGGCTTTTGGTGTAAAAAGCCAAAAATATTACTTTTTGTATTAGAAACAAACAAGAAAGCCCTGCCCAGATTTAAAAAGTAACGCAAAAGTAATGTAATGCATTACTTTGCATAAAAAGTAACTAAGTAATGTAATTGGTGACTTTTTTAGGGAGTAACTCAATATTGTAATGCATTGCTGTTAAAATTAACTTTCCCCAACACTGGCCATATCTCACCTCTACGAGTGTGATATTGCATTTAAATGTGTGTGTAAATACAGAAAATACAGTCTTTAAAAGCCCTCTTTTGTGCAGAACTACCTCCTTTCGCCACGTATTCAAATCAAAGTTTAAAAGTTGAACGGCTGAGCCCAAGCCTCCTTTACTAATTCCAATACATCACTTTAGAACTACAAAGCGATGTTGAGTTGCTTCATTGAAATCTTATTGTATTACTGCAGTAAACACTCATGTATATTGTAGTATATTAAGAGAGAGAGGTGGACTGAGCGAGTGTGATTAACGTACATGCATCTGCTACAGCATTCATTATTCATATCGGTCTCCTCTCGTATCTACAAACATTAGTTTGAAAATCTGCTAAGGAAAGCATTATCTTTGTCATAACTTAAGTATCCTTTAACCTGATAAGGGTGATTTTGCTGCTCAATGCATTTGTTCGCTTCGTCAAGCTGTTGTTGAAACTAAAAACAACCTCCGCTTAAAGTCTTTGTAACTTTTTCAATGTAAAAGTCTTTACTTTTACTTGTACTTTTTTGCAAATTGGTGTGTATTACCATATTATTTTAATGTATTATCTTAATTATGAACACACTGGTTTGTGGTACAAACAGTTTTTAGAGTTCACTGCACATTGTTATTCTTCTAGTTATTTCCCTTATAGTGGCTAATGAACCACTTTAAAGGATAAGGTGGATAGTTACTACTGCGTATATTGTGATTGTCATGATCGGGGCTGTGGGGCTTCCCTCAGCCACCTGAGGTCGCTGTTTTCCCTTCCCTCCACTGCACTTCCCCTAATTGTACACTCATGTCTTGTCATTAGCACTGATTACACTCACTCCTGCTCACAATTATCTTGTCTATAAGAACTCTCATTTCCCACTACTCCTTCTGGCTGCATTGTCTTTTGTCTTGCATGTTATTTTGTGTGTTCTTGATCTTGGCCCTTGACCGTGTTTCCTGTTTTAGTTTATTTAGTATTCAGTTTATGTCGTGTTGTGCCGTGTTGGCCTTTTGGTTTATGTTTATTTGTGTTTTGTTCATTAAAGATCCTTCCCCTGCATTTGGACCCAGACCTTTCCTCTCAAACGTGACAGTGATAAAGTGTACATGCCCACTTCGAGCACTGCTTTGAACCGTGTTTAGATTATAATTCTAACACTATTTAGTATGCCATTTACCTGGTCTCACTGCTCTTTTAAACTGTAACAGACTGAATCGTAGTTGTGAATCCAGTGTTTTATTTATTTGTTTATTTTAGTTTGCTAAAAGTAGTAGGCCTGTATAATATTACTGAAAATGTACTATGTGAATGAGGAATATACTAGATGAGGTCTGGCTGTAACCAACTTTGCTTGAATGCTTAATGTGTGCTGTTACTACCTCTCTTATACATAGCTGGTGTCTTTGAATGGGGCTGTGATAGACAGATCATTTGGCAAAATCATCAAATCCTTTTCATGCCGTGGATCAAATGCAGATTTTGTGCTGAGCTTTCCAAGAAACATGGATGTAAAAATGAAAGCTACTGTACTGGGAGCCTGCATACTTATTGTAAGTATTATTCAACAATACTTAAAAAAAACACATTTTTTAGAATTGTAATACAAGACTTGTTTATTTATTATTATTAATTACAGTATAACTCAATTCATTTCCAGGACGCCATTTATTATGATACACAACCAACAGCACCACTCTTGTGTATCTGCATACTAGCGGCATTTGGCTATTTTAAAATGTAGCAAAAAAAAAAAGTTAAGAGAGGGGAAGCAATTTTAATACTACATTTTGAGAGTCTTGGAACATATTTGAAATAAAGAAAAATGTTTTACCAAGTTCTGGATTAAGTTTGAAGTGGATACTCAACAGAACTTTATGCGGATCTGTTCATGATTACTAAACACAGCAAAATATATAAAAATATGAAGGAAAATTAAAATATTATGAATGTGTTGAAACTCATCAATCTGTTTGTGTATTTGCTTGAGTGTCTGATGCCCATTTGTTCATGGACAGCACTTACACTTACCAACTCCTCCAAAACAAGCTGCTTCTGAAGCATCCATTATAAAACACTCACCATACATGCTACCACACTGAAATGTGCTTCTGCAAAAATATATGCACTCAAATGCACATTGCACTCACACAGATTAAGTCATTATTTTGCAGAGAATATACAGAGAAAGTTTATCATTATTATATAAAAACAAACACCGCCAGAACTTGATTTCAACTAAGGACGACCTCCACTTTATGGCTATTTAAAACCCATTAATCTCATAGTATTATTTATGCAATTCTTCACTAGATCTAGCACTCTATATGATTGTACCCTGTATCATGCTCTCTCATTGGCTGTAGTTCATCACTGATGTTATTTTCGTTAAAAAGAAATTTCATACTGCAGGACTGTGAGTCGCTGACAGGTCAAGATATTTAGCATGCCAAATATCTCACAAGTCGAGTTGCTTCTCTCTGATTGCATCTTTGATAACACACACTACGCAATTGTCACTCTGCGATTTCCATAAAAATGTTGGGTAACGCTTTAGATTACAACCCGCAAAGAACTACGTAAGTAAACTGAATTTACGGTGTATGTTTCTGTAATTATAGTGTACCTATACACGTGCATGTAGGTATAAGGGAACAATATGTTAAATTTGGGTAATAAGGGGGTAACAAGCCAGATATGCAACCTGCAATTAACTACATAATATACTGAATTTACGTGTACGTTTCTGTAATTATAGTGTACCTATTAAAGAACGTACATGTGTCAGTATTATGTCTGTGTTCTGTCAGGTTTTCCTAGTGTCTTTTCCCCTATGTTTCTAACTTATATGGTTTAGTCCTTGTCTCCCCCTTTTGGTTATGTTTAGTTAGTTCAGTCTTGCCCATATTTGTATTTCCCCCTTGTTATCTTGTTAGTGACCACGCCCCCGTTTCAGTGTATTTAAGAGTCTGTGTGTTCACTCCCCATTGGTCCGTCAATGATTCTGTTACCTCTGTTTGCTTGTTCACATGTGCTCATCTTATACTCCCGGTTTTTGTTTGTTTGTATTAGTTACAGTGTTTTATTTAATAAACTATTTACGTTTTCATTTACTCCGGTTCTCCTCATCATTCTCCACTCCTCAACCCCGCCTTGGTTGTGACAGATTGACGGACCCAAATACAAGATGAACCGGGCTGAGGACCAGCTCTGGAACCTGCAACAAGGTGAGCGTTCGCTGGAGGAGTATGTGGAGGAATTTTTGAGTGTTTACCATCTGGTGGGATGGAGTGACAAGATGGTGAATGCATGTTTCCAGATGGGGCTAAAAGATGATTCTTTGTTTCAGTTAATTACTCCAAATGATTTCTACCGTCCCGTAGCAGATTTTGTGAATTTTGTTCTTGATTTATGTGATTCCCCGTTCCAAGTCATGGTGGAGGATAATAATCCTCCTGCCATCTGGAAACATGCAGTCACCCCATCTCACCCACAGCCTCTACCCTCCACATATCACTCCAGCGACCTCACACCCTCCTTGCCTCCCACGTGTCTCCAAGTCCTCCTAACCCCCACGATGGTCCTCAGCCCGATGCGGCCGGCCTCATCCCTGCGCTCTAATCTGCCGGCCGCCGCCCTCAGCCCAGTATCTCAGGCCGCAGCGTCAGCTCGCAAAATGGCCGCCACGCCAGTTCACAAGATGGCTGCCACGCCAGATTCTGCAAGCAAAATGGCCGCCACGCCAGTTCACAAGATGACTGCCACGCAGGAGTCTGCACGCAAAATGGCTGCCACGCAGGAGTCCTCGGCCAAGATGGCCGCCGTTCCTGGACCCTCGGCCAAGATGGCCGCCGTTCCTGAGTTCCCGGTCAAGATGGCCGCCAAGCCTGAGTTCCCGGTCAAGATGGCCGCAGTTCCTGAGTTCCCGGTCAAGATGGCCGCCAAGCCTGAGTTCCCGGTCAAGATGGCCGCCAAGCCTGAGTTCCCGGCCAAGATGGCCGCCGTTCCTGAATCCGTGGCCAAGATGGCCGCCGTTTCTGAGTTCCCGGCCAAGATGGCCGGCAAGCCTGAGTTCCCGGTCAAGATGACCGCCGTTCCTGAGTTCCTGGCCAAGATGGCCGCCAAGCCTGAGTCCCCGGCCAAGATGGCCACCAAGCCTGAGTCTGCACCCAAGATGGCGACTGCCAAGTCAAAGTCTCCGCTGGTTCCGCCCAGCCTTCCAGAGTCTCCGCTGGTTTCGCCCAGCCTTCCAGAGTCTCCGCTGGTTCCGCCCAGCCCTCCAGTGACTGCGCCACCCGAGCGCCCTCCAGTGACTGCGCCGCCAGAGCGCCCTCCAGTGACTGAGCCGCCCGAGCGCCCTCCAGTGACTGAGCCGCCCGAGCGCCCTCCAGTGACTGAGCCGCCCGAGCGCCCTCCAGTGACTGCGCCGCCAGAGCGCCCTCCAGTGACCGCTCGCCCAGAGCCTGCTCTTCCAGAGTCTCCGCTGGGGTCGTCCATGCCTCCAGAGCCCGCTCCTCACGAGCGCCGTCCAGAGCCCGCTCCTCATGAGCGCCGTCCAGAGCCCGCTCCTCACGAGCGCCGTCCAGAGCCCGCTCCTCAAGAGCGCCGTCCAGAGCCGACGCCTCCTCCAGCGCGCCCTCCTGAGCCGGAGCTCTCTCCTGCGCGCCCTCCAGAGCCGGAGCTGTCTCCAGCGCGCCCTCCAGAGCCGGAGCTGTCTCCTGCGCGCCCTCCAGAGCCGAAGATCTCTCCTGCGCGCCCTCCAGAGCCAGAGCTCTCTCATGCGCGCCCTCCAGAGCCGGAGCTGTCTCCAGCGTGCCCTCCTGAGCCGGAGCTCTCTCCTGCGCGCCCTTCCGTGCTCTCCTGTGTGGACTATACCCTAGGTTCCCCCAAGAAATTTTTTTTGGGGGGGCTACTCCCCTGATCGGCCATGGCCACCTGGACTGTTTACCCGGCCATGGCCACCTGGACTGTTTACCCGGCCATGGCTTCCTGAGCCTCCAGATCCGCCATGGCATCCTGAACTATTGTCCCGGCCATGGCTGCCTGAGCCGCCAGATCCACCATGGCCGCTTGGACTGTTTACCCGGCCATGGTTTCCTGAACCCCCAGATCCGCCATGGTCTCCTGGACTGTTTTCTTGGCCATGGCTCCCTGAGCCTCCTGACTCGCCATGGCCACCTGAGATCCCTGATCCGCCCTGGAGACCACCTCTGTATCCCGTGTCCCCTGTGTCCTCTTAGTGGTCTCCAGGGCGCCCACCCTCCCTCCCCTTTGGATGTTATTAGGCGCGGGACGCGCCTTCGGGGGAGGGGGGGGGTAATGTCAGTATTATGTCTGTGTTCTGTCAGGTATTCCTAGTGTCTTTTCCCCTATGTTTCTAGCTTATATGGTTTAGTCCTTGTCTCCCCCTTTTGGTTATGTTTAGTTAGTTCAGTCTTGCCCATATTTGTATTTCCCCCTTGTTATCTTGTTAGTGACCACGCCCCCGTTTCAGTGTATTTAAGAGTCTGTGTGTGCACTCCCCATTGGTCCGTCAATGATTCTGTTACCTCTGTTTGCTTGTTTACATGTGCTCATCTTATACTCTTGGTTTTTGTTTGTTTGTATTAGTTACAGTGTTTTATTTAATAAACTATTTACGTTTTCATTTACTCCGGTTCGCCTCATCATTCTCCACTCCACAACCCAGCCTGATCGTGACAACATGTAGGTATACGGGAACAGTACTGTATGTTAAATTTGGGTAATAAGGGGGTAACAAACCAGATATGCAACCTGCAAAGAACTGCGTAAGTAAACTGTATGTTTCGTATTTATATTGTAAGAGAACGTTTGGGTAATATGGAGGTAACAAACAGATATACAAATTAAACTTTTAATGTTAAATTTTTTAAGTAAATTTTTAATGGAATTACTTAAAAAACTTAGAAGACATCGTAAGTTTGGTGTATCTATACGTAAGCTTTTTAAAATTACTGGGAAAATATACTCTTGTTCCATGTAATTTAAAGTGGTGATTGTTACCATAGACATATATAGAGAGTAGACACTGCATCGACCGATACTCCCTACTGGCGCTGACGAGACGTGGGGCCGCCATCTTGGACCGGTCACCCGCTCCACTCAGTATAATCTGTTTGGCAATGTGAATGAGCTGTCAACGCATTTAATTAATCATACCTCACAGAATACCGAAATGATTTTCACGCGTTTTTTTTTTTTGTTTTTTTTTTTTGCTGCAAAGGTCATAAATATAGTTGTGATACACGACACATGGTTTGGCGTTTGGCATGGTTTTTTAATATTGATAGTGAGCTTAACAGTAATATAATGAATATCTCTGTTCGTGTGATAGTATTGGGTCTTTTAAGAGGGTCTAAAGACTTACAACATGGACTTAGTTCATTAAGCACTTCTAATACTTTATGGTTTGTATAGTTTTATTCTATTTTCATTTGGCTGTTTATCAATTTGACATTGTTGTTCATTACTGATATTCTCCTTAATGTAGTCTTACCATGCTGTTATTATATTTTGTAGTGATGGGAAAATGAAGCTTTTCGAAGCACTGAGACTTTCCCCTCAACTGTATTGTAAAAAGGTTCATTACTCAAAGCTTTTCAACACATTGCACACTAATGACATCTTGTGGTCAAAGGTGGAAAAAGTTGCCTTTACGTCCCAGATCTCAAAGCGATTTTGGACAGTTTCAGTCAAAGTCAAAGTCAAAGTCAACTTTATTGTCAATTCTGCTATAGCCTATGTACCGGACATACAGAGAGTTGAAATTGCATTACTCTCAGACCCTAGGTGCATACACATAACATTAAATACAAAAGGTAGGAATTTAAAAATACAAATAAATACAATTATACACATAATATATAAAAAACAAAAACAATATACAAGTAAGGGCACATGGCACAGTGCAAACAGTGCAAACCGGAAAGAGTAGTGCAAATGCAAAAGGAATAAGGTGCAAAAGGAGCTTATAAGTGTAATAAAGTGATAGTTATAGCAGACAAGTCTTTAGAGGTAGTCTGAGTGTAGTAAGAGGTAGTTAGCAGAGCACCAAACTACACAAGTGACTGGTGCAGGTCGGTGGGTGAGTGTGTTTGAGTATGTGTGTTTGAGTATGTGTGAGTGTGTGTGTGTGTGTGTGTGTGTGTGTGTGTGTGTGTGTGTGTGTCGCAGTTTAGGAAGTTTGTGGGGCAGAAGGCAGTGGGGGCAGAGCCGGTAAAGAATTAAACTTCCTGACAGCCTGATGGATGTAGCTGTCCTTCAGTCTGCTGGTCCTGGCCTGGAGACTCCGCAGTCTCCTCCCTGATGGCAGCAGGCTGAAGAAGCTTTGCATAGGGTGGGATGGATCTGCTGCTATGCAGAGGTTTTTTTTTGGTGAGACGGGTGCTATAGATGTCCTGGAGAGAGGGGAGAGGGACACCAATGTTCCTCTCGGCTGCTCTGACTATGCGTTGGAGGGTTTTTTGGCAGGATGCATTGCAGGCTCCAAACCACACAGTGATGCAGCTCGACAGGATGCTCTCGATGGTTCCTCGGTAGAATGTGTACATGATGGAGGGCAGTGCTTTTGCTCTTCTCAGTTTGCGGAGGAAGTAGAGACGCTGCTGTGATTTCTTAGCCAGTGCAGTGGTGTTGTTTGTCCAGGAGAGATCCTGAGTGATGTGCACACCCAGGAACTTGTTGCTGCTCACTCTCTCCACAGACGCACCGTTGATGGTCAGAGGAGCATGCTGAGTGTTCGCGCTCCTGAAGTCAACAACAATCTCCTTCGTTTTCTCCACATTCAGAGAGAGGTTGTTGTCTCTGCACCATGCGGCCAGGTGGCTCACCTCACTTCTGTAGTTCGTCTCATCCCTGTTGCTAATGAGACCCACCACAGTTGTGTCGTTCGCAAACTTAATGAAGAGGTTGGAGCTGTGTGACGGAGTGCAGTCGTGGGTCAGCAGAGTGAAGAGGAGGGGGCTCAGCACACATCCCTGAGGAGCCCCCGTGTTAAGAATGATGGAGCTGGATGTGTTACTGCCGACCCATACTGCTTGTGGTCTTCCTGTGAGGAAATCCAACAGCCAGTTACACAGTGAGGTGTTGAGCCCCAGCTGGACCAGTTTTTGAGAGAGCTGTTGTGATATAATAGTGTTAAATGCTGAACTGAAGTCAATGAACAGCATTCGGACATATGAGTCTTTTTTGTCCAGATGTGTGAGTGCAGAGTGGAGTGCAGTGGAGATGGCGTAATCGGTCGAGCGGTTGGGCTGATACGCAAACTGGAAGGGGTCCAGGGAGGAGGGTAGAACAGTTTTAATGTGCTGCATGACTAGCCATTCAAAGCACTTCATGAGGATGGGAGTAAGTGCAACTGGACGGTAGTCATTAAAGCAGGAAGGAGGTGACTTTTTTGGCACCGGAATGATCACGGTTGCTTTGAAACAGGTGGGGACGACAGCCTGGGAGAGTGAGATGTTAAAGATGTCTGTGAAGACATCAGTGAGTTCCACTGCACAGTCTCGAAGTACACGACCAGGAATGTTGTCAGGGCCCGGAGCTTTGCGTACGTTGATCCTGCTGAGGGATTTCCTCACACTGTCCTGGGGACAAAGTCATCACCTGGTCACCAGGAGGGGGTGGGGTCTTTTGTGCAGTGGTGCTGTTTTGCACTTCAAAGCGAGCGAAGAAAGTGTTCAGCTCGTTCAGCAGGGAGATGGTGCTGTCACAGGTCTGTGGAGGGGGCTTGTAATCTGTGATGGTCTGTATGCCCCACCACAGGCTCCGTGTGTCTCTGCTGTCATTGAAGCGACGAGATATTCCTCTGGAGTACTGTCTCTTAGCCTCTCTGATGCCACGGGACAGGTTGGCCCTAGCTGTCTTCAGGCTTGCCTCGTCTCCAGCGCTGAAGGCAGCGTTCCGAGCTTTCAGCAGCCTGTAGACCTCCCCTGTCATCCATGGCTTTTGGTTGGCACGGACAGTG
>NC_133370.1:40201963-40249710 GCF_049309525.1 Garra rufa
CGGAAGCGGGCTCTGCTGCGGCAGAGAAAGGGGTTTAGGAGCTTCTGCGGAAGCTGGTTCTCTTTCGGCAAGGAAGGGTTGTGAATATGGGCTCTAGCGGGAGTGAACACTGCTGCGGCAGTAGAAGGGAGAAAAGGGGGCTAGGAGCTAGGATGGGCAGAAAGGGGTGGGCGAGGTGGGGGGAAAGGGGGGCTAAGGAGCAGGGATGGGGAAGGGGGGGGGGGCTAAGGGCTGGGACGGGGGGGGGGGGGGGGGCTAGAGGCTTCTGCGGAAGCGGGCTTGTGTTGCGGGGTACGAAATAGTGGGGGTGAGTAGGGGATGGACTGGACTGGGATGATTGCTTTAGCTTAGCAGTGTTTGGTGGGCTTCTTTGATGTGGGAGCGGTCTGATCGGATGTAGCTCTTAAAAGCTTCTGACGACCAGCGACCGAGTGTTTGGATTTGCTGCTGGGAGAGGCCTTTTTGGGCTGCTGTTGTTGCTGCGCCGATTTGAAAGGAATGGCTGGAGAAGTTGTCGGCTGGGATGCCGGATAAGAGTAATACAGACTTAAGGTGTTTCTGAAACCAGAAACGGGTGACGGGACGGTTGGAGTCGTCTGTAAAGAGGGGGTCAGATGGGTTTTTTGATTTAGATTTCATGATCTGCAAAAAAGGCTAGGAGGGTTTGGAAGGGTTGGATGGGCGACTGGAGGTTGAAAATGTAAATGAAGTGGCCTCTCTTGGATTGGTCTGTTTTGCTTTGTTTGATAAAATAGGAAATAGCTTCACTGCCTAGTACTGCTAGGTCAGAAATGGTTGGGTGGATGGCTGGGTTGAAGCTAGATGTGATGGCGAGCTCAGAGCACCTGAGGAAGCCGAAAAAAGCCAGGATAAACATGGCGTCTAGCGTGCGGGCGGTGTGGATGGATTGATAGCCTTTTCGGAGGGTGGAAATGCACTTTGATAGCACTTTGAGTGTTATCGGTTGGCGGGTGTCTGGGCGGGTGGGGTGGGTTTTTTGTATGCCTTTAATGAGTAGGGCTGTCTGGGAATTGGAAATTTGGGTGGAAGGTGAGCCATATAGAAGTTTGTGGAAGAATTGGATGCCGCTAAGGTATCCTTTAATGGAGCTGACTTGGAGGTTTTTGATGGCGTTAAGATAGGAGATGAAGGAGGTGATGGCTAGCAAGGAGAAGTCGGGGAACGATAGCTTGTAAGCCGCGTGAAATGTTTTGAAACATTCCAAGCTGTAAGGTAGGACTGAAGGGTTCTGGGGGAAACGGCTTGGAGAATGGAATTGAGGGAAGCTTCGAGGAGGGGTCTCAGGGGGTGGTTTATGGGAATATCAGCTCTGAATAGGGAGGTACTGGGGTCGGGAGTGGGTCCGCCTCCGGCGCCAAGGATCTGAATTTCTGGAAGGAAAAAGCAGAAGAGAGTTAACTATTGATTTCTAGACAGATAATGAATGGTCGCAAGCCGAAATCCAAAAGGCATTAGAGTGGGGGAATGGGAGCGGCCTTTGTTGACGCGGTGCACGGTAGTTTCGTTGTCGCAATAGACAAGGATGCTAGTGACGGGCCATTCTTTACCCTGTAGGGAAGCTGCAATGACTGAAGGGTATAGCTCAAAATAGCGCTGAGGATGATAGCTGATGCGGAAATCTGGCAGCTGGGGGGCGGGGGGGGGCGGTTATGTGGATGCGAACCAGCGGTCTTGGAAAACACCTCCGAAACCGATGGAGGGGGTGACATCTGTAAGCGGTTGGATAACAGTTGGGGAAGAAATCAGGTTTTTATATAAGGATTATCCGTTCCATTGTTTAAGGAAGGATATCCACAGACTGGGTTAGTTGCGGCATGGGTCGGTTAGAGATATTTGGTTCTCTAGGGCGTGGGCGGAGGATGTGAGAAAGGGTAGATGGAAGATGAAGGGGGGCGGCCTTGAGGGATGATGTGCATTGTGAAATTTAAATGGCCTAAAAGCTTGCGCTTGGAACGGTTGGATTAGTTAAGAGTGAGGAAGTCCCCAGAATCGTTCTATCGATTCTCTCTTTGGGTCTGCTGAAAGGCTTTTGGGTAGTCAAAATGTGCGGCTGGGGAGGAGTCGGGGGGCAAGATGATCAGAAAGTCGTTTAGGATATGAACCGGAAACTGTATGTCATGATTGTTGGAAAGGATCCAGCAAATTGCCTCTGATAACATGTTGAAAAATTAAGGGCTGCTTCTGCAGCCGAAGTGAGGCAGTGAAGTAATATTATTCAGCCAGCAGACACTGAATAGGTGACGAAAATCTTGGTGGATGGGCATGACTTTAGGGTAGAGGCAATGTTGACTTTGGCCAGCCAAGCACAGTGACTTTAGTTTGTAAAATCAACGAATGAATGAAATGACTCGAAAAAGGATTCGTTCATTTGCTGAACGAGCCACAAAGATCCGAGTCGGTAAAAATGATTCGAAATCACGCTAGACGTAATTAGCCTTTTTCACACTTCCGTGTTTCTGACTTCCGGATTGGCGCTCGCAGGGTAAGAGTTTTTCCGGTGACAGCAGCGGCCGTACTTAACAAGCGTAAGTTCGGGAATCAAAGTCTATTTTTACAAAATAGATACTATGATACTACGATATATACCGGTGTTTGCTCTAAAAAATAGCAAACATTTCTTCAAAAACTTTGTGTCAGCTTCTGGTCATCGCAAATACTTTATTTAATTATGTCTGTTAGCACTTATAATACAGCACGGTTTTGAGTTTTGCCATTTTGTCTATTTGGTGCTGGCTGTGCATTATGACTCTTCACTAAACAAGAGATGACTCCGATTAATGGCTTTATTCCTTTTGGATCTGGATTACGTTGTTGTATTGAGTTTATGCATCGTCCGGACTCAGAATCATTTAATTTATTCTTGGGGAAATGTGCATTTGGATATAAATGCTGTCAAATGCTGTCATAATTTACCATCATGTGGTGATTCGAGGGAAATTACTGAGTAAATTGAGAAAATACGCTTAAATATACCGGAGATAGAAAACAGAAACTGGAGCTGGCGCTATGTTGAGCTTATTATATTGATAAGTAGCGGTCTGAGTGCCCATATAAATTACAAACAAGTAAATTGTTGTTTCTTTGTTGAAATTATAACAACAACTTGGAAAGCAGACAAAACAGAAAAGGTAAGAAGCATTATTTGAGACAAGAGTATATTAATATAATAGGCGCAGACCTGTAGCGGAACTGACTTTACCCTGCGTTGACGTAATTCCGATTTTGTGAAAAAGGCTTATCCCTGTAATGGACGAAAAGGGGGGGGGGATGTCGGGCGCTGGGTCTTGCGCAATAAGTGGAGGGATGTTTGTTCGCGTTGGTTTTGGATGGCGGCGCTGCCGGCCATGGGAAGGAAAAGGGAGTGTGCTGAGGCATGGGCTGTGAATGGGACTTTTGCAGACTGCGGCGGTAAACTCACGCTACCGCGGCGGTAACTCACGCTACCGCGGCGGCTTGAAGAAGCTGCTGGGTTGTGATCGAAGCCGTGAGCGGCGGGCTGGCGTTCGCTTTGGTAGATCGGCGCGGGATGTTTGCGCTGGGGCTGGCGAGTGCTTCCCGCAGACCTGCCACGGTCCATTTCGCTGTTGCTGGAGCGGATGAGAAGGCTGAGGCGTCGGAAGACGCCGGGGAAGGTGCCGGTGATGGCGTGGCGTGGTGCAGCCGCGGGCTCGGTTGTAGGATCCTGCGGGGCGGTGGTGGCTTGAGTTGCGGCTAGGGTTGCTACGGGATCTCGTGCCGCTTCAAAAGCGTTATCCTCTGGATAAAAGGTGATCTCGGACATGTTCTCGGTGGTTGGATGTGCCAAAGTGTTGATGAAACAAGAGATAGTGAAGGTAGGAATGTTGTGATATTTATAGGGATTTCCTGGGTTGATTGGATAAGGGGAATGATTGCTGATGGTGAACCAGCCGTGTTAATTATCTGCGCGAGCTCCTCCCTAAATTTGTTCAGAAAACATCACTTGATGTAAACACAAAGTCCACCACCGCGGGTCTTACCTCCTGCGACAACAACCCTGTCGGCACGATAGCATGTCAGCTGGTCGAGCTGAATGGCGCGGTCCGGGACACTGTCGCTGAGCCATGTTTCCGTGAACACAAAAACACAACAGTCCTTTACATTCCTCTGAGATGAACATAATAGTCGGATGTAGTCCATTTTGTTATCCAATGAGCGTACGTTTGCCAGAATGATGGAGGGGATAGCGGGTTTGTGTGGGCTAGCCGCTAGCCTAGCTCGGATGCCTCCGCGCTTACCCCTCTTCTGCTTCCTCTCACGCCGCTTGAGGCGCCTCCAATGTGGGCGAGGTGCGAGGTTTATTCTTAACAAAAAGCGAATGACACTTGAAACGCGTTATTTCAATCAGAATATGAAGCAGTCATGTGGTTGTGTGCGAAAACGAAGCTTCGGACGTCACAGGTCACGTGGTTATGGCAAAACAAATCAAGCTCCGGTACAGTGCTTCACTGTGAGATGTTTAGTTTTTTTTGATACAAGCTTAGAAGCTTCGGTGTCAAACGTTACATCACTAAAATTTTGCTTGAATTGACATTGTTTATTATTGCTGTCTTTCCTCATTTTAATTGTTTATTTCATTATGCTATTGACTGAATTGACGTTGTTCATTTTTGCTATTCTCCTTATTAGCTAT
Organism: Garra rufa; assembly: GCF_049309525.1. Taxonomy (NCBI): domain Eukaryota; kingdom Metazoa; phylum Chordata; class Actinopteri; order Cypriniformes; family Cyprinidae; genus Garra; species Garra rufa. The sequence goes on from NC_133370.1 coordinate 40,206,636, forward strand.
AATCTGACCAACATCTCAATCTGTTCGCTGTTAAATTTAAGTATTATGTCACTTTGGACAAAAGCGCAACCATAACCATATGAGGTGTAGGCTATGATAGGAATTTTGCAAATCACACACTATAAATATGATAGAGAAGCAGAAACAGATAGTGACGGTAAAGGTATTTTAATGAGTTGAAGAAACACTATATGGATATTACGTTAGAGTCTACTTGGAGTATTTCATTCTCTCTCACTCACACACATATAACACACACACAAACACACACTAAAAACCCTGAAAAAGGTCCGCGGATTGGAGCAGGAATATCCTACACAGTGTTCAGGCATGTTCTCTCACTTCTGCTGCTGCTACGCGATGTAATCAATTCCAGAGTATGCCCGGTCCAAGATGGCGGCCGCATTTCTCGTTTCCAGCAGCCAATGTGGCGTCTATCTCTATTATGTCTATGATTGTTACCCTCTTGTTCAATGAAGTTACAGGGTAGGTACAATACATATCTGATATCCTTGACTCTGAAACCTTTATTTAAAAAACAACCTATTTCAAAATACATTTGCAATACATAAAATATTTTAATCCCACTCCTACCTCTAAATCTAACGTTAACTATGACTGTACAGTAATAAAAATTTGAAAGACAGTAAGTGCAATCACAATCATTTATTTATTGCAAAAATGTCAACAGCTGTACAAAAAAGTAATCCAAATAACATTGCATTTGCAGCCGCAGTCCTCTCTTGCGGAATACAGTAGGTTTGAGGTACAGTAGGATGAGAGTAGAATTTAAATTGTTAATCGCTGAAAATATTATCCAGATTATTGTCTTGGGGCGAATTCCAAATGGCTATTTTGCGCCCTTCAAGGGCACTTCTAGAAGGGGACGCCATTTGTAGGGACGTTCCAAACGAAAGTGAGCAACTTAATCCCTTCACGAAGGGCCCTTCCAGAAGGCCGTTAGCGAAGGGAACATTCCATGGTCACTTCACGGAAGTGATTTCCGTTAGTGATCACGTTTGCGCAGCGTTGTCAAGGTAACATTTTGTCAGTCATTCCCTTCGCCAAGGGAGTTCCAAACGGTTAAAAGAGACAGAAATGCCCTACTCCCTTAAAAGAACTCACTTCAAAGGGATCTGCCCTTCGGAGGGAGTAGGGCGTAGGGATGCGCACTTCCATTTGGAATTTGCCCTTGATCCACTCCTCGAAGGTGCCCGTGCATCATTCAAACACATCTCACCAGAAACACGGCATGTCGTAATATGTGACGAATGCAGGCCAGAGCCAATGAACCATATATATACGTATATATATCTATGCAATGAACGTCCGCTTTTCCTGTCGCAAAATGCACTTAAGCGTGGGTTTATGGCTGATGCTGCTGGACTCGCTGCTCGGGATGGAGATGAAGATCGCCGGGCAATGGCTTGAATTTGGGTCTGGTCCTCGCAAATCGTATGGATTCGAAGATCTGGGTCACAGCACACAAAAAAAATTGTTTCATTTTGTAATTATGATGCGTGTTCGGTGTATTTTATTGTTCTATTGTTAGTCACAGCATGTCAGAGAAAACGCCTTTTGTGTTCCACCACGGCAAACGAAGTTAATATGAATGGTTAAACGACTGCAGAAATGTTATTTATTTTAAGGGTTTAAAGTGTAGTCTTGATAACATTATGTAGACCTATTCTTGGAAACGAGCTGGCAACAGAAATCACATAGAACAGAATTAAATGTTATAAAAAGCAGTTTCATAAAAAGTAATAACGTTAAATGTTTAGATGATGCATATATGTCAGTATTGTATGTTTAGTGTCTATAAAAACGTAAATAAATGTACGTTTTGCAGAATCACATTTTACGTAAAATACATACAAATTATTATGGGGTCACCTTAATATGTATTGTACCTACCCTGTAACTTCGTTGAACAAGAGGGTAACAATCGCCACTTTAATTTACAACCTGCAGATGTCGCACTTACCCTGTAATTACATGGAACAAGAGTATACTTTCCCAGTAATTTTAAAAAGCTTACGTATAGATACACCAAACTCACGATTTATGCCTGGCACAGTAATAGAATAGATACCTGTTAACACCATAACTTCAGTTTACTTACGTAGTTCTTTGCAGGTTGCATATCTGGTAGTATGCCTAATTATCAAAACGTAACATGTTCTCTTATACCTACAAGTAAGTTCTTTACAGGTACACAATAATTACAGAAACGTACACATAAATTGCAGGTTGCATATCTGGGTTGTCCTTATTACCCAAATTTAACATATTGTCCCCGTATATGTACATGTACGTTCTTTAATAGGTACACTATAATTACAGAAATGTACACGTAAATTCAGTTTACTTACATAGTTCTTTGCGGGTTGTAATCTAAAGCGTTACCAAATGTTGGCAAGTGAAAAACAAGGCTAAAATTGTGCAGTGTGAACCCTGCATTAGTAGGCCATCTGGCAGTGTGGAGGCTTTTGCCAAAATTGTGTCTCAGTGGGTTCTGCAGACTGTAGAAAGAGGATACAGAATCCAGTTTGGTTCTTGTCCACCTCCTGCCCACAGTGGTGGGCCCTGAGCAGCCTCTGGTAACGGAACAAAAGATAAAGGGCCCTATTTTAATGATCTAAGCACATGGTCTGAAGCGCATGGAAAAGGTGCACTTTGGACATGTCCAAATCCAATTTTGCTAGTTTAATGATGATAAAACCGGTCGGCACACCAGGCTATTTTCATGAAGAAAGTGCAGTTGCTATTTAAAGAACGTGGTGCTGGACATGAAAATGATAACTGCATTGAGCTGAAACTAGCACAAAACACTTGCATTGCGTCTGGTGTTGCATTGCGCCGGGTGTATGATAGGGCCCAAAGACTTTCTTAGTAATGGTGGCCATAGAGTGACTTGTTTGTCAGGATAGATCTACAGGTTGCATTCTTCCATATATTCATCCTTTCAAAGCACATGGAAGTTCCTGTTGTTTGCATTCGGGGAAGAAGCCTAACAATATCATGTTCTTCCATTCGGTCTAGCTATGTTACCCAGCACTTTCAGCAAATTCATGGATGTAGCTGTGGCTCCACTGCGACTCCAGTGGTCTGTAGCCGGTTTAAATTTTTACTCAGGTAAGTCACGTTTAGTTTGAGCAAATTCTGAGTTTTCAGGCTCAAGAAGATGGGTTGGTTTTGAGCGTTTTTTATCACTATGGTAACTTACGCTACACGGTTACCCTGTTCCGAAGCAGGTTTTATTCTGGGTTAGAGATTGCAATCCCAAACTAGACCAATCAGCTGTGAGCAAGGTGACATATCTGACGCAATGAAGCCACTCCCTTCAGGTGCGCTGTTGGCACGGGGGACAGAGGGGTCTTGACCCCTGCAGTTTTTTTAAAATACAGCAATCAACCCCACATTTTTGAAGGGAAAATATCCCAAAACATCAGACAACAAACTAATTAATTGTTATTCAAGCCATACACAATGTTTAGTTTTAAAATGTTTAATTTAGCGTAATTGACAGCGAACGGTATGTTGTCTTCAGGGTTGTCAGGTTTTTACAACAAAACCGCTCCATAGGGGAGAGAATCGTTTAAGTCAGTGGCTCTCAAAGTGAGCTACTCAGGCTCCATCTATTAGTACACAGATAAAATCACTAAATTAAATACACTATAAATTAATGTTAAAAAATTTAAATTTAATATTTATGTAAGCTTTTTTTACATTTAACAGTTTTTATTTAACCTTTAGCTACAACACATTTTAATGTAATCATTATTTATTATATTTTATTACGTGTCTTAAAATGACTAAACTCACACAAGAAGTGAATCCAACTGACACTTGTTGACACTTGCTAATGCTCTCCACGTTCCCTGTGATTGGCTGTTTGCTGCATGTCGCACATTCAGGTACACATGCTCCAGAGTTAATTACAAACTCTGGTTCAAACTCTGAGTTGACAGAGAGTGTATATTGATCTAAACCAGGTTGGCTTTGTTTGGTTTGTCAACTCTGAAACTCTGAATTTGTTCAGCTAGTTTCATGCTACAGGCCACTGGGCATTCACATGCTAAATTACATTCATGATTGGTTGATTTTAGCTGATATTGGAGCAGCTGGCAGTTCAGCATCGAGATGTCATCCTTGCTTATATGTAAGAGTTGGGGTTAAAGCTGTATGGCAAGAAGAGTGTGCTTTCTCCACCACAGAGGACCACTTTTCTGATTTTTTTTTTCTACACCAGCTAAACAGGTTCTGTCTTAGCCTACGCTCCCCCTTCCCACCTCATCTACACACACAAGTCTGGTGGGAGAGAACAAAGTTCTTCAGTGGTTGTGGAAGTAGGCTGTCAGGGCTAATTTATTCACTTTGGATAAACATCGGATGAAGTGATTTTTTTCTTTTTATTACATGTGATGCAGAGTCAATAATATATTATTCATGACAAAAAAATTATTTTAAGCAATGTATTTTATCCTTTAGTCTGCTATGTTCAGCCTGGTCTCATTGTTTATACGTAGGTATTTATACATAACTATTACATAAATTATTAACATATTTTTGTACGTTTTTATTGATGCTAAAACATACAATTTTACGGTGGCCGACAGAGGTCAACGCGCTGCAAACAAGAAAACACATGCAAAAAACGACAACAAATTAAGAAAACATCTTCATCAGTTTGACAACACAGGCGCTGCAAATCCTCGCAACGCAAACACAAATACGGAAACGCGCTGCAAATTCTCACAACACAACCAAACTCAGAAACGCGCTGCGAACACACGAAGGCGCTGCAAACTAACAAACACGCTGCATATAGCACGGTCCACAACGGAAATGTTTCAGGGGGACCTCAAAAAGCGATGAACCCATCTGGGACCTGATTATTTGTTCAGTGGCTGTTGGTCAGAGCAGAGGTGTTATCGGTGAACTATCACCTTTTAGTGATAGTATAGTATCACTTAAAGTAGTATCACTTAAAGGTGATAGTGATATAAATAATCAGGTAATATAGTGATATAAATAATCAGGTCCCAGATGAGTTCGTCACTTTTTGAGGTCCCCCTGAAACATTTCCGTTGTGGACCGTGCTATATGTAGCGTGTTTGTTAGTTTGCAGCGCCTTCGTGTGTTCGCAGCGCGTTTCTGAGTTTGGTTGTTTTGTGAGAATTTGCAGCGTGTTTCCGTATTTGTGTTTGCGTTGCGAGGATTTGCAGCGCCTGTGTTGTCAAACTGATGAAGATGTTTTCTTAATTTGTTGTCGTTTTTTCTGTTTGCATGTGTTTTCTTGTTTGCAGCGCGTTGACCTCTGTCGGCTACCGTACAATTTAGACATATTTCAACGTTTAAAACGTACAAATAGCTACGTATTTTTTTTTTGCTAAAAAACGTAAAATATGAACGTATCTTTTATTTCATTAAAATATTCGTATCAATGCTTTTTTAATAATTTTACTTATAAGCGATTTAGATTATTAGCCCCCTTAACCTACCCCCAAACCTAAACCTACCAATTTTATAGCAATTATGCATTTATCATTTTATTAATAAGCGATTTAGATTTTTAGCCCCCTTAACCTACCCCAAATCTAAACCTACCAATTTTATAGCAATTAACGTTTTGCATTTTTATCATTTTCTTAATAAGCGATTTTGATTTTTAGCCCTCTTAACCTACCCGAATAGCAAATATAAAAGGATATAAAACGTAACTGACCAAAATATGCAGGGAAATTACCATTTTAGTAACAATTTGGCATAAAACTATTTTTTATAGTCGCTAATTCCACTCCTACCTCTAAACCTAACGTTAACCAAAACTCTCAGTAAAGTAATAAAGAAAACAAAACATGACAGACTGAAAAGTGCAATCACAATTATTGATTTATTGCAAAAATGTCAACAGCCGTACCAAAAAGTAATTCAAATGATGATGCATTTGCAGCCGCAGTCCTCTCTGGCGGAATACAGTAGGTTTGTTTGAGGTGCTGAGAAGAATTTAAATTGCTAATCGCTGAAAATATTCTCCATATTATTATCCTGATCCACTCTGTGAAGGCACCCGCCCATTATTCAAACACATCTCACTAGAAACACGGCATGTCGTAATCTGTGACGAAGGCAGGCGAGAGCATTCAATTTTCCTGCCGTAAAACCTGTCGTTTCTTAATACGGCAATATTTGAATTTGGAAAATGCACTTCAGCGTGGGTTTATTGCTGTTGCTGCTCAGGATGGAGATGAAGATCGTTGGATAAAGGCTTAAATTTGGGTCTGTTCCTCGCAGTCGTATGGATTCTGAAGATCTGGATTACAGCGCACAAATAAAATCTTTTCATTTTGTAATTATGATGTGATGTAATTCAGTGTATTTTATGGTTCTGTTGTTAGTCACAGCATGTCAGAGAAAATATAAACGAAGTTAATATTACATAAATGGTTAAATGTGTAACAATAGAGGTCTGGAGACTGACGTGTGAATCCATATGCAAAGCTTTAATAACAGACGTAGTCAAAACAGGCAGGGGGTCGAACACCAGCAAACAAGAACAACAAGGGAAATCCGAATGAGTAATCCAGTAAACAGGCGAGAAGGTCAGGGCGGGCGACAAGATTCAAAAAACAAGAAAACAGTCCAAGGTCAGAAAACACAGAAACACAGGAACTAGGAACTCGGAAGGTTAAAGACTAAACAACGATCGGTCCAGACAGAGGGGAAAGGGAAGGCTTTATACCAAACACTAGGGGTCACATGACAGAAACAACCAATGGGAAACAGACACATGGAGCAGGAGAACCAATGAGGACATGACACTTAAGGGCAAAGCACGGTGGGTTGAGTGAACACAAAACATTAAACAGTTCAGGATGGAGTGCCCTCTACTGGGAATGACGTGCACTCCAGCTGGTGATTGTGACATATCCCCCCCCTTAAGGAGTGGATTCCAGACACTCCAAAACGACAACGCACAGACAGTCCTGGAGGGTGGTGGGGGGGAGCAGAGGAACGACGGAGGGCCATGTCCGTGTGGCAGTGGGGAAACAGGAGCCCACCAGGGCGGCGCAGACAGAGCGGGAGCCCACCAGGGCGGCTTAGACGGAGCGGGAGCCCACCAGGGCGGCTTAGACGGAGCGGGAGCCCTCCAGGGCGAAACAGGAGGCGTAGAAGCCCTCCAGGGCGAAACAGGAGGCGTAGAAGCCCTCCAGGGCAGAGCAGGAGGTACGGGAGCCCTCCAGGGTGGAACATGAGGCCCAGAAGCCCTCCAGGGCGGAATAGGAGGTGCAGAAGCCCTCCAGGGCAAAACAGGAGGCGCGGGAGCCCTCCAGGACTGAACAGGGAGCCGCGTCATGGACTGGGACCTGGGTAGAGCAGGGATAGAGGAAGCAGACAGAACAAGGAGAGAAGCAGAGAGTTCATAGGGGAACGCCGCCTCCATACAAGGTTCTACAGCGGGTGCTGACACCTCTGGAGGCAATGGCGCAGCTTCTCGAAGCGGTGAGATCTCTGGAAGGCTGGGCGGAACCAGCGGAGACTCTGGAAGACTGGGCGGAACCAGCGGAGACTCTGAAAGGCTGGGCGGAACCAGCGGAGACTCTTGTCCTGCCTTGGACTGTAAAGCCGGGTCCTGGCTTGACTGAGGATGTGAGGTCGGGTCCTGGCTTTACTCAGGATGTGAGGTCGGGCCCTGGCTTGATTCAGGATGTGAGGTCGGGCCCTGGCTTGACTCAGGATGTGAGGTCGGGTCCTGGCTTGACTCAGGATGTGAGGTCGGGTCCTGGCTTGACTCAGAAAGTGCTGCTGCTTGGCTTGACACAGACAGTGCAGTTGTTTGACTTGACTCAGACAGTGAAGTAGTGTCTTGACTTGGTTCAGGAAGTGAAGTTGTGTCTTGGTTTGGCTCGGAGGGAACGGCTGAGACTTGACTTGACGTTGATGGAGCGGCTGTGACTTGGCTTGGCTCTGAGGGATTAGCTGTTTGACTTGACTCAGGGAGTGCTGCTTGACTTGACTCAGCAGGAACAACAGCTGTGACGTGACTTGACAGGAACAGCAGCCGTAACTTGACTTGACTTGTCAGGAGCAGATGCTGGCTGTGGCTTGACAGACATGGCATGATCTGGTTCTAGAGCAGCAGACTCGGTGTAGGCTGGTGCTGGCATCAGGATTATGGCTTGGCGTGGGTCCGGCATGGCGGCCATCTTTGCGACAGGCTCTGGTCTGGCGGCCAACTTGTGCAGTAGCTCTGGCGTGACGGCCATCTTGGCCGGGAACTCAGGAACGGCGGCCATCTTGGCCAGGAACTCAGGAGAGGAAGCCATCTTGGCCGGGGACTCAGGAACGGAGGCCATCTTGGGTGCAGACTCTGGAAAGGACTCTTGCGAACAGGCTCTGGAAGGGCGGCCATCTTGCGAACAGACTCGAGAAGGGAGGCCATCTTGTGAACAGACTCTAGAAGGGAGGCCATCTTGCGTGTAGACTCTGGAAAAGCGGCCATCTTGTGAACAGGCTCTGGAAGGGTGGCCATCTTGTGAACAGGCTCTGGAAGGGTGGCCATCTTGTGAACAAGCTCTGGAAGGGCGGCCATCTTGCGCTGTGGCTTTAGGCTAACAGACATCATGTGCAGTGGCTCTGGGCTACTATTTACTGTTGGAACATTGTTGAACTCCTCTGTGACTCCCACAGTAACAGGAGAGCCATTCAACAACAGTGCATAGTCAATTAGGTCCTTTAACGTGCAGTTAAATTCCCCTCCAGGTAGCAGCGATCTAGCGGGTTCATTAATCCCAAAACGGAACAAGTCCTTAAGCCACACCTCGTCATAAAAGGGTACTTGAGATGAAAACTTACGGAACTGGTGAACATTATCCTTAATGGGGAGATTTCTCCGTCGTAGGAGCAGAAGCTGGTCGACTGGGTCCATGTTGTGTGGCTGGTGAATAAAGCTGCTGGATCCGGGTGTGACCGATCGTTCTGTAACAATAGAGGTCTGGAGACTGACGTGTGGATCCATATGCAAAGCTTTAATAACAGACGTAGTCAAAACAGGCAGGGGGTCGAACACCAGCAAACAAGAACAACAAGAAAACAAATAAAAAAAAAACAAGAAAACAGTCCAAGGTCAGAAAACACAGAAACACAGGAACTAGGAACTCGGAAGGTTAAAGACTAAACAACGATCGGTCCAGACAGAGGGGAAAGGGAAGGCTTTATACCAAACACTAGGGGTCACATGACAGAAACAACCAATGGGAGACAGACACATGGAGCAGGAAAACCAATGAGGACATGACACTTAAGGGCAAAGCATGGTGGGTTGAGTGAACACATAACATTAAACAGTTCAGGATGGAGTGCCCTCTACTGGGAATGACGTGCACTCCAGCTGGTGATTGTGACAAAATGATTGCAGAAATGTTTTTTATTTTAAGGGTTTAAAGTGTAGTCTTGCTTAACATTATGTAGACTAGTGATGCATGGATCGCGGTTAACGTTATATCCGTGGGCGCTGCGGATAATCCGTGGGTCGGGCGGGTCGAAAAAAAAAAAAACATGATTAATTGCGGGTGGGTCATGGGTGGATGAGATTAATTATTAATGATTTTTGCTTTGTATTTTTTAAACACATTCTGTAAAATATGAATGTGTTTTTAATGCATTTTTCATCAGGCCCTGATTTGCAAGCTAATTAAAAAAAAATATGTGCGTGGTGGAGGTCCATTTGTTAAAGCAGAAATGGAGGTGAAACAGATCAGTGGCGCCACCACGGGGTGGCGACCACGACTCTTGGCCACCCCGCTGGCCATTATAAATTTTAGTAGCATCAGTTATGCATTTCATCCCTAATGCACAGGCAGGCAGGCAAGCCGCTCTAGACCTTCGATCGCACACAGTAGCCAGCCCTCTCCCCCATTGTGGCAAAATATTTTGATGAATATGCCGATTAAACATGCTTTCTTGTTTATTTTTAAACATTTGAAATGAATTTGCAACAGTGATGCGCGGGTTAATCCAAAATGAGCGGGTGCCTGCGGTTACGAGTCATCCAAAATTATTTTTAATGATATTCGGGTCGCAGTCGGTCGGGTCGTTTGAAATAAAGATGCCAATTAAACCTTTGTAATTTATATAGTACTAGACACAATTCAGTTTTCTATGAAATAATTAGACCTAAACTTTATTGGCTGAATAATATTTACCTTTTGAATGTTGAGCATTATTAAGTGTTGAATAAATGCTGACGCGGAACAAAAATGCCCGATTTAGCAACATGTTGAACTGAGAAATGCCACTGTGCCATTTTAATAGGCTACTTTTAAACGCATATAGCTCAGTAATGTCAGCTTTATGTATTTTCTGAGAGGGGGTGGGATTTTTGTTGAGAAAGTCGGGGGAGAGACGCACACTTCGATTAGACTGGATATAAACATGCAGCATCTTAATTGCTAAGAAAATGGTATTCCTAATAAATGTCTCGAATATTTTGATTATGTCCAATGCTCCTCTTTCTTTTTGGAATTATTAGACACATTTGCAAATGCCTAGGTCTGTTTTCCTTAATTATAAAATTTCTATTATTAATATTCTATTTTTAAACGTTTATTTAAGCAATACTATATAAATTATTTCATGTATATGCTTGTTTAAAACCAGGGATTAAAAACTAATTCCACGTAAAAACTGTATTTTTTCTTTACATTTCCAGAGAGCGAAACGAACGAAATTAAACATTACTTAATAAATTCAAAGCACTATAATTTCCTTATTCATTTGATACAACTATTAATACATAGAAAATAATATTATTTTGTCATATTCGTGATTCCTGAATTTATATATGAAAACTGCATTTTGAAGTGCATTCGTTATGTTTGTATAAGAACATTCGTTAACCTAGCCTATTAAGTTGATTTAATATTCTTGATCATTTTTAGAAGTAAAAAAAAAGGAATTAACCTGTAGTCTATATATATTTAAGGCTATAGGCTAATCTTTTTCTTAACTTCTATTAGGCTACACTGTAGATCGAAATAAAATAATTCTTGATCATATTCAACATCGGAGAATCACTGAAAATGAAACTATTTAAATCAGTATTTTTCTTGTAATCAAGAACATTTCTTCTGACAAAATTAATTAATGCCGAATGATGTTTGACAGTGAACGCATCTCCACCGCAGCCGCATATAATCGCTGCTGTCAGTCGCAAATATTAAACATGCGGGTCAGGGAGCGGGTCGGGTACAGTAATTTCTCTCTTTTTTTTTTGCGGTCCGAGTTGCGGGCGGGTTAGTTGAAAACGTCAGTCGGGTTCGGGTTGTTTGTACACTGACCCGCGCATCACTGATTTGCACTCCAAATAAACATGAGGCTACTTGCAGTTGTTATGAAGCAGACGGGACAACAAGGTAAGTGAAACAATAATATTTATTTATTGAGAGCAGCGATGTCGAAGATGTGAGAAGACCCAATCCTAGGTGAGTATGGCAGACGATGAGAGGTTGGAGCTGAGTGAACTTGGTACTGAACGGGAATATATCCTTCCTTGCAGGATCCAGATAGCGGTGAAGGGAATGCTGATTCCTTGAATGGAGCAGAGGATGACTTACGGCACACACCACGTTAAGCTGCCGATGGGAACACTCGGAGGACTGGACTCAGAAGACTGGAACTTGGGAAACAGGAACTTGGAAAACTGGAACGAGACAGAGTTCAGGTAAGTACTTTCAGGTAACGATAGGATAGCGAGACTCTTGGAAGAGTGACACTACTGTCCGCTTTCGTGGAACGAGCCCGGACATAGAGTGGTGTGTGGCGTGAGTATTTATAGGTGGCTGTGATGATGACGTGCAGGTGCCGGTGATCAGAATTCAGGTGATGGTGATCTGGGTGTGATTGAGGGTGTGGAACCTGGCCAATCCGTGACACTACCCCCCTCCCCAGGGCCCGCTCCTGAGGGCCGAAATCTTCTGCGCCGTGGTGGTCTCCCTCGTCCCCTAGGTGCAGGAAACTCCGGATGAGCGGTGTGGAATTCCTCGGTGAGCGTGGGATCGAGGATGTCTTCTCTTGGGACCCATGACCTCTCTTCAGGTCCATACCCCTCCCAATCCACCAGATATTCTAGGAGACCACCACGACGACGAGATCGGAGGATTTCCCGGACGGAATAGATGGCGCCGTCATCCAGCATCAGGGGGGGAGGAGGTTCCTCTTCATGGCCAGGCTCTGTGGAGGAAGTGAGAGGTGGGTGAAATGGTTTTAAGAGGGAGACATGGAATGTAGGATGGATACGGTATTCCGGAGGGAGTTGAAGTCTGTAAGTGACCGGGTTTATCTGTTCCAGGACTTGGAAAGGACCAACAAACCTGGGACTTAACTTTTTGGAGGGCAGCCGCAGACGGATATCTCGGGTGGACAACCAAACCTGATCACCTGGACTGAATTCAGGGGCCGTGCTCCTCCTCCGATCCGCCTGGGTCTTCTGTCTGCGGACTGCCCTCTGTAGGTGGTGGTGGGCCTCGTCCCAGACCCTCTCGCTCTCCCGGAACCAGTGATCCACTGCGGGGACCTCAGATGGTTCACCATTCCAGGGAAATAGGGGTGGCTGGAAACCGAGGACGCACTGGAATGGTGTGAGGCCGGTGGATGGTTGCCGCAGTGAATTCTGGGCGTATTCGGCCCAGCCCAGGAACTGGTTCCAGGAGTTCTGGCGGCTATGGCAGAATGTCCGGAGGAACCGCCCCACTTCCTGGATCTTCCTCTCCGTCTGGCCGTTGGTCTGCGGATGGTAGCCAGAGGAGAGGCTGACGGTCACACCTAGGAGCCGGAAGAAGGACTTCCAAAGACGGGAGATGAATTGTGGACCGCGATCTGATACCACATCTTCAGGTATGCCGTAATGACGGAAGACATTATTGAAAAGGAGCTCCGCAGTTTCGAAGGCCGTGGGTAGTCCTCTCAGGGGTAGGAGCTTGCAAAACTTTGAGAAGCGGTCCACAATCACCAAGATGCAGGTGTTTCCATCCGACTCCGGCAGATCCGTCATGAAATCGACCCCTAGGTGTGACCAGGGGCGGTTCGGGATCGGCAAGGGATGGAGCTTCCCTGCTGGTAAGTGTCTTGGATTCTTGGACATGGCACATTCACGGCAGCCCTTGACGTAACGCTGCACATCCCTTGCCATCCCAGGCCACCAGAAGCATTCGGACAACAGCGAGAGGGTGTTGTTGGTCCCGGGGTGCCCAGTGCCTAGGGAAGTGTGGATGGAACGAATGAGATCTACCCGTTGCGTCCTGGGGATGTAGCGACGATCAGGGGGACAGCCCGGCGGAGGACAAGGAACAGGAGTAGCGACACTAGGAGGGGCTGACCACTCTATGGGGCTGACAATAATCTTGTCTGGGAGGATGGATCCTGGAAGTTCATGGACATTGGAAGAGTCATGGATACGAGACAAGGCGTCGGCTCTGACATTTTTGGGACCGGGACGGTAGGAGATGGTAAACTGAAATCTTGAAAAGAAGAGCGCCCATCGGGCCTGGCGTGGACATAGGCGTTTGGCATCACGGAGGTATTGGAGGTTTTTGTGATCGGTAAGTACCAGAAATGGATGATTGGTCCCCTCCAGCCAGTGTCGCCACTCCTCCAGGGCAAGTTTAATGGCCAGGAGTTCCCTATTGCCGATGTCATAATTCCTCTCCGCCGGGCTGAACTTCTGGGAGAAGTAGGCACATGGATGGAGTAACTTGGTGGTACCGTGATGCTGGGACAGCACTGCCCCCACGCCGGTAGTGGAGGCGTCTACCTCGACGACGAAAGGGAGTTCAGGATTGGGGTGTCGCAGGATGGGTGCCTTGGTGAAGGCTCTCTTCAGGGACTGGAAGGCTGCGGCGGCTTCGGGAGTCCAGGACAACTTGGAAGGTTTACCTTTGAGTAGGTTGGTTAACGGCGTGGCGATGAGACTGTATCCTTGAATAAACCGGCGGTAGAAATTGGCGAAGCCAAGAAATCTCTGTAATTCCTTGATAGATGATGGTTGTGGCCAGGAGGTGACTGATGATACCTTCCTCTCGTCCATGCGGATACCTTCTTGGTCGATGACGTAACCCAGAAACTGAACAGAGGGAAGGTGAAATGAACATTTTTCCGCTTTGAGGAAGAGCTGATGCTCCCTGAGCTTCTGGAGGACCTCCGCAACGTGGTGGATATGCTCAGTCTCACTCCGGGAGTACACGAGGATGTCATCAATGTAGACTATCACTGACCTGTGGAGGAACTCCCGGAGGACTTCATGGATGAAGTTTTGAAATACGGAGGGGGCGTTGACCAGGCCATAGGGCATGACCCGATATTCATAGTGCCCGGTAGGGGTCACGAAGGCCGTCTTCCACTCATCCCCCCTCCGTATTCTCACCAGATTGTATGCGCTGCGGAGGTCCAACTTAGTGAAGATGGTGGCTGTTCGTAGTTGTTCCAGGGCCGCAGGGACGAGAGGAAGGGGGTATTTGAATTTTACGGTACCTTGATTCAAGACTCGGTAATCTATGCATGGCCGCAGCCCTCCGTCCTTCTTCGCGACGAAGAAAAAGCTGGATGCTGCTGGGGATTTGGATGGACGGATGTAGCCTTGCTGTAATGCTTCCTGAATGTACTCCTCCATGGCCTTACTCTCCGGAAGTGACAACGGGTAGGTCCTTCCCTTAGGCAGAGGGGCGCCTGGAATCAGGTCTATGGCGCAGTCCCATGGCCGATGGGGCGGCAGCTGGGAAGCTCTCCTGGGGCAGAAGACATCTTGGAAGGAGGAGTAGGTTTCAGGAATCTGGGTAGAACGTTTCTCCAGGGGACTTTCAATGGACGTGGCGTTGATAGACATGGGTCTTGGAATCGGACGAGGAAGGTCAGGAAGACACTCGGGAAAGCAGTTATGACTCCATTGAACTATTTCTCCATTGCCCCAGGAGATGATGGGATTATGTTTCGCCAGCCACGGCCGCCCCAAGATGATATCCATAGTGGCGCCCTCCAGAACCAGTAACTGAATTTCCTCGTGGTGAAGGACTCCGATCTGGAGATAGATGGGTTGGCACTTCCGGTGTATTCGTGGTCTCGTGGTGATGGAGCTGGTTATGGGTTGGATCTGGTAGACGCTCGACGAAGCTTCGGTTCGGAGCTGGAGCTGGCGACAGAGGTTCCCCGAGATGAAATTACCCGCTGACCCGGAGTCGATGAGGGCGTGGGCTATGATAGAAGATGAGGAAGTGGTTAACTGCACACATGTAGACAAGGGATACATCTTTTCCACGTCTGATTGAATGACACTCACCGCAGCAGTGACTGGACGGAGGGGGCACGTCAGTCTGATGTGCCCACTAGCACCACAATAGAGGCACAAACCCCGGGTCAGCCTCCTCTGTCGCTCAGCGGGAGATAGTCTACCAGACTCCAGTATCATAGGCTCTGGTTCTGGAGGGCTGGCGATGTCCGCTGGGCGGAGGAGTGCAGTATTCGAGGTTTCAGAGAGATATGATAACATGCGGTCAGAACATCGGATGGACTGTTGGATGAAGCGCTCTAACCCCATGGTGTCATCTAGGGCAGCGAGTTGGAGACGAAGGCGAGGCTCGAGACCAAGACGGTAAGTGGTCAACAGTGACCGCTCGTTCCATCCACTGGCCGCAGCGAGGGTGCGGAAACGTAGAGCATACTCCTGTGTAGACATAGATCCTTGAGATAAATGATACAGTTGCTCACCCGCTGATATTTCTCCATCCGTACGACTGAAGACCTCCTTGAAGTGAGCAATAAACGTCTGGATGGAACGAGCGGCCGGTCCATTCTGCTGCCAAATAGAGTTCGCCCATTTTAGCGCTGGTCCTGTGAGAAGAGAGATGATAAATGCAATTTTAGATTGATCAGTGGGGTAGAGCGCAGGTTGCATAGAGAAAACCAGAGAACATTGCAGGAGAAATCCGTTGCACTCCTCCGCCCCGCCATCGTATGGCGCTGGTCGGGCCATGGGACTGGATGGCTGTGGATCCGAAGAAGTGCTGGGAGGCGTGACGAGCGGCGGTGCGGAAGGGGTGACAGATGGTGATGCCAGAAGGATTTTACGAAGAGAATCCACCAACTCTTGAAATGGGTCATTGACATTCATGCTGCTGACTGTATTCAGGTCCGGGCTTCTGTTATGAAGCAGACGGGACAACAAGGTAAGTGAAACAATAATATTTATTTATTGAGAGCAGCGATGTCGAAGATGTGAGAAGACCCAATCCTAGGTGAGTATGGCAGACGATGAGAGGTTGGAGCTGAGTGAACTTGGTACTGAACGGGAATATATCCTTCCTTGCAGGATCCAGATAGCGGTGAAGGGAATGCTGATTCCTTGAACGGAGCAGAGGATGACTTACGGCACACACCACGTTAAGCTGCCGATGGGAACACTCGGAGGACTGGACTCAGAAGACTGGAACTTGGGAAACAGGAACTTGGAAAACTGGAACGAGACAGAGTTCAGGTAAGTACTTTCAGGTAACGATAGGATAGCGAGACTCTTGGAAGAGTGACACTACTGTCCGCTTTCGTGGAACGAGCCCGGACATAGAGTGGTGTGTGGCGTGAGTATTTATAGGTGGCTGTGATGATGACGTGCAGGTGCCGGTGATCAGAATTCAGGTGATGGTGATCTGGGTGTGATTGAGGGTGTGGAACCTGGCCAATCCGTGACAGCAGTTGAATTGCAAAGCGACTTTTTTTCTATTTTGCTATGTACAGAGAATAGTAATACTGAAGTTTTAAAGCCTATAACTTTATATGCTACCAGAAATAACAGTAAAGCAAAAAAGTATTGTCTTTAATTAGGCATGCAAAAAAAAAAAATTGTATTGTGCCACCCTAACATTTTTACTGGCCTCTTTCGGCCACCCTATGAAAAAAATCCTGGAGGCGCCACTAAAACAGATCCGACAGAAACTTAAAAAGGGAGAATTAAAAACAAAACAAAAGGAAGGAAAGAAAGGTGCCGTGTGGGAGCGTTTTAGCGAAGTCGTTAACGAGGATGAATCAAGTGCTGGGTATGTAATATGCAACGGCTGTGAAGCATTGTATGTATATGAAAGCCACAAGACCGGTACCTCAAATATGAAACATCATGTGTGTGCTAAATCAAAAGGCCAGTCAAGTCAAAGCCAGACAAGCACTTTAAGTTTTTACATTCGTCGGGACAGCAAAAAAATACCACTGGAAGTCAAGTCTAGTCTCGTGGATGCATGTGTGGACCTGTGCTGCCTTGATATACATCCCTTCGATGTCGTCTCTGGTAAGGGATTCCTCCAAGTGGCCCAAAGACTAATAAACATCGGTGCCAAGTACGGTGCACTTGATGCTGATGCTATCATACCCCATCGCCAAACAGTTTGTGACAGGGCAAAGCAACAGGCTGCCGCTGGTAAGGAAAAACTTTCAGAGGTCATCCAAAAGGTTTTGGAATACAGTGGGATTGCTGTTACGACAGATATGTGGACAGACGAATTTAACAAAAGGACATACACTGTCCTTACGTGTCACTACATCAACAAGAAATGGCATCTGTAAAGTGGCATTCTGGCAACAGTCGAAATGGACAGTCATCTAAAAAAAAAAACAGCGAGAATATCCATGATCAAATAACCAATGTGTTAATGAGTTATGGAATAACAGCAGACAAAATAATTTTTTTCAGTGACCAGGGCCCGAACATGGCTGCACTTCAGACCTACCACTGGGTTCCGTGTTCTGCACACATGTTGAATACAGTGTTGAGACACGCGTTCAGTGAGAGGAATGCACCAGAAGGCATCAGAGACGTGGTGGAAATTATAGATAAGTGCAAAAGCCTCATGACATTTCTGAAGAGAACAGGTGCTATTGCAAGTTTAACGCACACTGTCCTTTAAGAATGTGAAGTTCGATGGAACAGTAAAGTCGACATGCTGGAATCTATACTAAAACAGTACAGTGACATCAAACAGCTCCTTGAAGACAAAGGCCAGTTGCATCGGATGGAAGTCATCTTTCAAGATCAGCTCATGCACTTGATTGAATTTCTCACTTTCTTCAAATTAGCCATTAACGAGCTTGAAGGAGAAAAATACCCAACAATTCACATGGTGTTACCCTGGTTTATCAAACTTAAGAGACACTGTGAGCCCAAGTTTGGAGATCTGTCGTACATACTCCTCCTCCGTGCTCGCGCAACCAGCCTGCTTGATGAGAAGATGCTACTAACTTCCACACACAAGGTCGGCACTTTTCTCTGTCCCAGATTTAAATCACTGAAAATGTTGACTCCAGACGACAGACAGGAGATGAAGAGACAAGTGCGGGAGCTTATACGTGAAGAACCTAGTGTCAGCCAGAACGCAGAAGGCACCTTTCTCTCCTCACCAGTGGCAGAACAAGGTATCTTAAATTTTATAAAAAATGTGTAAATTATAAATTAATTGTTACATTTTATTTATAAAATCAGTTTATTATTTTTTATTCCGAATTACCTTGACACTTAGACCACTGAAACTGTTGGTGGGTGTGTGCTAATTGTTTAATATGCCTGTTGTAGCGGAACATGACAGTGGACGAGCGAAAAAGCAGAGAGTGGACTTCACAGAATGGGAAGATGACACGCCCAAAATAATGGATAAAGTGCAAGAGTACTGTTCTTCAAACTTTCAGTCAGAGGAGTCATCAGAGGAAAATCTGCTATCGTTCTGGGAGAAACAAGATCGCTTATTTCCACGACTGTAGCGCCTTGCAAGGAGAATCTTGTGCATTCCTGCAACAAGCGGTGCGAGCGAACGCTCATTCAGTGCAGCTGGCCGCATTTTGGAGGCGAGGCGGAATTGCCTGAATCCTGGCACAGTAGATGCTATTCTGTTTTTGCACAGTGCAAAGAAAAACGCCAAGTAAACATAACACAGCTGGCGTTTAGGCTGAAGTGGCACCGTTTTTGTTATCTTTTTCCTGTGTCTGTAAAAACTAAAAGTTCTTATTTTTACTTTGTGTACCTATTTGAAATGAAGAAAATGTTGTCTAAAGACAAACTTTTTTTTAAAATAAATGTTCATGTAATGAGTTTACGTTTAGCGTATTATTTTACTATCAGAAATGCGCGCAGATTAGCTCACTGAATCTGCTGTTAATAACGAACGATCCATGCTGACCTATCATCATTAGAATTAGAATTATTAAAGTGACGATCGGGTGCGAGTCGGGTGCGGATATCTATTTTAGAGAAAATTATATGTGCGGGCGGGTGGCGGGTGGATGATTAGTATGAGGCCACGGATTCGGGTGACATTTCAGCTGATCCACGCATCTCTAATGTACAGTCGTGGCCAACAGTTTTGAGAATATACTTCAGAATGTTATGAAGAGTGATCAGATGAATTGCATAGTCCTTCTTTGCCATGAAAATGAACTTAATCCCGAAAAAAACTTTCCACTGCATTTCATTGCTGTCATTAAAGGACCTGCTGAGATCATTTCAGTAATCATCTTGTTAACTCAGGTGAGAATGTTGACGAGCACAAGGCTGGAGATCATTATGTCAGGCTCATTGGATTAGAATGGCAGACTTGACATGTTAAAAGGAGGGTGATGCTTGAAATCATTGTTCTTCCATTGTTAACCATGGTGACCTGCAAAGAAACACGTGCAGCCATTGCATAAAAATGGCTTCACAGGCAAGGATATTGTGGCTACTAAGATTGCACCTAAATCAACAATTTATAGGATCATCAAGAACTTCAAGGAAAGAGGTTCAATTCTTGTTAAGAAAGCGCCAGGATCGTCTCCTAAAGAGGATTCAGCTGCGGGATCGGAGTGCCACCAGTGCAGAGCTTGGCAGCAGGCAGGTGTGAGCGCATCTGCACGCACAGTGAGGCGAAGACTTTTGGAAGATGGCCTGGTGTCAAGGAGGGCAAAGAAGCCACTTCTCTCCAAAAAAAACATCAGGGACAGATTGATCTTCTGCAAAAATTATGGTGAATGGACTGCTGAGGACTGGGGCAAAGTCATATTCTCAGATGAAGCCTCTTTGCGATTGTTTGGGGCATCTGGAAAAAGGCTTGTCCAGATCTTAATCCCATTGGGAACTTGTGGTCAATCCTCAAGAGGCAGGAGGACAAACAAAAACCACTAATTCTGACAAACTCCAAGAAGTGATTATGAAAGAATGGGTTGCTATCAGTCAGGATTTGGCCCAGAAGTTGATTGAGAGCATGCCCATTCGAATTGCAGAGGTCCTGAAAAAGAAGGGCCAACACTGCAAATACTGACTTTTGCATAAATGTCATGTAATTGTCGATAAAAGCCTTTGAAACGTATGAAGTGCTTGTAATTATATTTCAGTACATCACAGAAACAACTGAAACAAAGATCTAAAAGCAGTTTAGCAGCAAACTTTGTAAAAACTAATATTTGTCTTATTCTCAAAACGTTTGGCCATGACTGTAGACCTTTTCTTGGAATTTCATATTAAGTAAACAATCAACTATTTAATAATGCAGATTTCAATATTCAAAGGATTTGTTTTTAGGTGTCGTCACATCAGTATTGTATGTATTTGTACGTTTAGATGCTGTAAATACGTCAATATTGTACGTTTTAGTGTCTAGAAAAACGCAAGTAAATGTATGTTTTGTAGAACCACATTTTACGTAAAAAATACATAGAGATATGAGATATAACTTTAGCTTGTTTGGGAGCCTGTTTAATACCATTGCAAAGGGGTGCCCAACCCTGTTCCTGGAAATCTACCTACATGCAGACTTTAGTTCCAGCCCTGCTCCAACACAGCTGTCTGTTATTATCAAGTGCTACCTAAGATATATTGGATAGTATATGTGGGCTGTGTAACTGTGTGTACTTTAATCTTCAACCCTGATTCCCTCAACCGACGGAGCACTGTTTCCAGTCTAGACAGGTGAATCTCGAATGTACTCAAGTAGACCAAAAGATCATCTAAGTAGACAAGAACTGAAACACCAAATCACCCATTACGGCCTGCATGAGTCTCTGAAACGTTGCCGGTGCATTACAGAGACTGAACGGCATCTGACATATTCATACAGCCCGAACGGTGTGATGAAGGCAGCCTTATAATGATCTTTCTCATACACCACTACTTGGTGATAGCCGCTCGCCAGATCTTTGCTTGAAAAAACCTAGGCATTACACAGTGCATCTAGGCTCTCGTCGATCCTCGGCAGAGGAAATGCATCTCTATGGGTCTTAGAGTTCAGTTTCCTGTAGTCTGCGCACAACCGCAGACTGCCGTCAGTCTTCCTGACAAGGACCACCGGAGATGCATAGGGGCTTGCGCTCTCCTTTTTAACCCTTTCAGTGGTGAGTTTAAAATATTCTAGCGGACCCCCGAGAGTGAGTTTTTTTTAAGCGACCGTTATTTTAGAACGTTCGTCCTTATTGTTTCCATGGCGACGCATCAAGCTTGTCACGTGATACAGCACAGACACAATAACACTGTATGACAGATAGATCGCTTTTATTTAGTTTTTCCTTTTTTATCCAGAATACTCACACACTTGCTTACCATGCCATGAACTATCTAATATTCAGATTCACAAATATGTGTGAATTAGTATGTTTCCCTATATAAATGATCTGGATCGTAATCTGTAATGTGAGTTATCTGCCATGTTTGTTCGCGCTGTTACCCGGTCACAATAGTATACAAATGTTGGATAGTAAAACTAATGGTGTTATATGTTTGAGCTGATATTATGTTAATATTGTACATCTAATGCTGTGTTGGGTTTTGATTAAAGGAATCAGCAGATGCCAAGTTGATATGATTCTTTAGGGTCTTAATTAAGTGTCTATAACATACTTTGGTTAAAATTTCTCAATGGTAGTGTAAAACAACACCCTTTTTACCTTGTCAAAAACAGCTCAGTTCAATGCTAATAAGCTCTGCCCACCCCACCGCTCTTTACTGTGGGGTGACGAGCAATTTTCTGAGACTTTAAACTTTAGACGCATTTAGCAGCGGAACTTCCTAACTAGCACATTATTAGGAAAGGCAATTTGCAAAGATTTATAAAATACTTCTTCTATACTCACTTCTTCTGTAGGTGAAGCTGTATTACGAATAATTTGCGTGAACATAGATGCATTTAGGTAGATCAGGGGGCGCATTCCCTTCAAAAACAAAAGTAATCCACTGTTTCTTCAGTGGCTCAGATGTTGGGAGTAATTCACTATTAAATCCAACAACAAAACTCCTCAATCAGAGACATTCCTGTCTACTCGTGCTCGGCAGACTGTTTAACGCTCACTCAGGGTGGATTTATGCCAAAATGGCTGTGTCAGTCAACAATCATGGGAGAGGCCTGTGCAGAACTACATCACTCTGCCTCAGAACAGCTTGATCTGAGAAAGTGATAATTTATAGGGATTAAAAAAAAAAACACTGGGTGGATTTTTATCACTATAAGGTGATTGTGCACACACACTGCCAACACACATCTCAGTTCAAACAACATGTAAAAGTGAAGAGATGGAAGACACGGGTGGAATAAATGCAAGGGGTTTTATTAAATTAAACAGCACTAACTCAATAACAAAAGACCATAAGGAACCAAAGAAAACACACCCTCTACACCTAACATCAAATAATGACTGACAAAAGAAACACTAAAGTTTATATACACATTGTGGGCTGACAAAATAACAAGACACACCTGAGAACAATAGACCTTTCTCACAACTTCCGTATTTTGCACCGGAAATACGTAATTGCTGTGTAAACCTATTTCCGCCCCGGTATGCCAGTAACCAGTTAAACAACAAAGATGGCGCAAACATCGAGCAAGAGTTGTTGTAGCGTACCGGGCTGTTCTTGTAATGCCCAAAAGCAACCTTATTTATCTTTCCACTCCTTCCCTGCTAATGAAAAAGTAAAACGAAAATCGGCTAATGTTAATATTAGGCTATCGTCGCTAGCTGCTACTCACAAGATGTTCACTTAGACCAAAGGCAGACAGTGAATGTCATATTGTTTGTAACATCACGACCACGACTATATTGCTTTAATAAAGTTGTACATGTCCTCTATACTATCCATACATAACCTTATAACCCTAGTCCTAGGTCTAAGTGTACACACTAGTAATTTGTTAGCCTGATTGCTCTCTAACGTTAGCTACGTTACTTACCTTGAAAGTTATGGATAAACGGGACGTTCTAAAACGCTTAACGTATGTAAAAAACGACCAGGAAACCCCAAGTTTCTGTCAAACCTTACTTGGAACAAACACTAACTACTATCAAAAGAACGAGCCCTTATTCCACAGATAAAGTGAATTATATCACGTTAAGCGTTTTCTCCCCCATAGCCCATTATAATGAAACAGCTTAACGTGGTTTAACTTACCTCAACAGCGACCAGGGAAGACCAAACTTATGTTACATTTTACTTATAATAAATATTTGCTGCTCTCAAAAGAATGAGCTCTTATTCAGCATATAAAGTGATCGCCCCCCATAGAAGTCCATTATAACAAACCATGTTAAGCTTTTTCCTTAATGGAGTTCTATAGGGAGAAAAAGCTTAACGTGATATTATTCACTTTATATGCTGAATGAGATCTCATTCTTTTGACAGCAGCAAGTACTTTTATATGAGTATTTTTTGACAGAAATTTGTTTTTTTCCCAGTCGTTGTTAAGGTATGTTAAACCACGTTAAGCTGTTTCCTTATGGGTTTCTATGGGGACGCTTAACGTGATATTATTCACTTTATATGCTGAATAAGAGCTCATTCTTTTGACAGCAGAAAGTGTTTATTATAAGTAGAATTTTAAGCCACGTTAAGCTATTTTTTGTATAATGGACTTCTATGGGGGGCGATCACTTTATATGCTGAATAAGAGCTCGTTCTTTGAGAGCAGCAAGTGTTTATTATAAGTGAAATGTAACAGAAGTTTGGTCTTCCCTGATCGCTGTTGAGGTAAGTTAAACCACGTTAAGCAGTTTCCTTATAATGGGCTTCTATGGGGGAGAAAACGCTTAATGTGATATAATTCACTTTATCTGTGGAATAAGGGTTTGTTCTTTTGATAGTAGTTAGTGTTTGTTCCAAGTAAGGTTTGACAGAAATTTGGGGTTTCCTGGTCGTTTTTTACGTACGTTAAGCCACGTTAAGAGTTTTTCACGTTAAGCGTTTTAGAACGTCCCGGATAAACTCTTCGTGGAAAAAGTATATCCTTTATCCAATTTGTTCCTCTTTGTGACGGAGTTTTCCTCCACGACTCTTATCACGTCGGCAAAAGTTATCTTTGGCAACAGTGAGGGAAGTTGTGTAGACTCTCTCCATTTTAATTTTAAATTACCCGGCTTTCTGCTGTGTTGACATTACACAGGAAGTCTGCATACCCTGCGATTGCGTATTTCCGGTTTCTGTGAGAAAGGTCTATTAGAACATGAAAGTCTACAATCTCACTACAAAGATAAAACACTTCAACATAAATGCCCACCCTCTTGAAAAAACAAAACAAAACAAAAAAACAGCATGTTATGCCAACGAGGAGGCAATGGAAATTGGAAAGAGGACGTATTCATTTACAGTTTCAATTGTTCATTAAACCAAGCTCTGCACTGAATAGGGAAGCATGAAACAGAAATTGTAAAAAAAAAAAAAAAAATATTGGTCAAGCAGAAACAGTAGAACGCATACTCATGAAATGTGAGGCAAATGCCAGAGGCAATTAATTTAAGCTTTAAGTTCTTTGGGAATACTTTTTTTTTTTTCAGTTTTTGTTTCAGACTACCCTACCCTTATGAGTTTCACACTCTTTTCCAGTAGGTGAAGGGAACGCACATTTTAAGTTGGTCTGCCAACTGCAATTGAACTCCAAAAGAAGAAGAAGCATGTAACATCCACTAGATGCCTTTATCCATTCTGGCACAGTATTATTTTTAGACACTGCTGAAATGTTAAGGTCATTTGTCAAGTGACAAATAGAGAGGCTGATGAGAAACACAAACCCACTTATAGAAATTAGCACCTACACTAAAGAAGCAGTTACAAACAAGGAAATCAAAAAAAAAAAAAAAAAAAAAAACCCTGCAATTAGTTATGTAAGAAATAATTGTTGATGGGCCATTGAATTCTTAGAAAAGAATGCACACCTGAGGTGGTGATGCATTATTTTCATAGAATTCAACGGACCGAAGTCAATTATTCCGCTTATACTATGGTTACCACACCTCAAGACATCATTTAGATGATATATTTCAAAACGTTCGTCCGGCTATTGTCCTTAAAATACTATTGTGAGTAGGATTAATTTCTTACACAGCTCATCCAAAGCCTTCATTGCTAATTCCAAAACGTCATTTTAGAAGTAGCAATGACACTTGAGCCATTGAGAGCAAACTAATGCAGTTGATAATAAAGTTTAGACAGACCGACCGACAGGCAGACAGGCAGACAGACAGAAAGAGAGAGTGATGGAGAGATTACACTTGTGAATTACCTCTCTCAAGTCTTGGCGTCTCTCAAAAGTGATTGGCAGTATCGTCTCTACTAACAGTGAAACTTTAAGTTTATTTTCTTCAAGACCATGCTGTTGTTAACTCACTTGTGAGAACTGTCATGTAGTTTTTAAGTTGTTTTTAAATTGTTAATGCTAACTGTATGTGTGTGCATCTGTGAGGGAGAGAGTAGGAGAAATAGAGTATGTGCTTTCTGTACATAAACATAATATTGTGGCAAAAACATGGAAATTATATGCTGTTTTTATCAGTTTACAGTATTTATTTGTTTGTCCGGTGTCATTGTGTGTTTTGGTTATTTTGCTGTTTTGGGCTGTAAGAACCTTTAAAATAACTGAAATTGTGTAATGAAGTGACATAGACATGTAATGCGGTCAAGTGCTGCCTGGAACTACGTTTGCCGTGCGTTTCCCTGAAAATAAAGTTGCATTCACGCCATATTCCCGTAATTATGAGATTACAAAGCATTCATGTCCTCATAGAACTTGTCATCACAACTTGTGAACTGGGAGTCTTCTGAGACCTACGACTTGCACCACATGACCGCTGTACCACCTGACCAACATAGGCTTTGTTTAGGCATTGATAGTGTAGTACAATTAGCTCAAATTTATAATGATTCAAATAATGAATCGAATCGAAAGATTCAGGGAAATGATTAAATTGATTCAGAATTAATAGATTTAAGCTTCTTAACCATTCGTCCAGCGAAGTGGTCAATTCAGTATACTTTATCAACTCTTTATCAAGTTTATATTAGAAGTTTATATTACGCTCATTGTCAGGAGCATAAATAAACCAAAATTTTACGTTAGGAAATTTTAAAGCTGAGGTAGCTTGTGTCACAGTTCTGTCTGTTTATGTCTTTGGTTTCGCCCGTTGTCTCCCCCTGTTGATTCTGTGTGATTTGGTTTTGCCCTAATCCCCGTCACCTGTGTGTCATTATTGATCATCTGTGTCACCTGTGCTTTATTATCCAGTCACCCTTTATAAGTCTGTCTTTCTGTCCAGAGCACTGTTGGTCTTTGTTAATGTTATATGTAACTCGTGTGAGGACTATCATCTGTGTTCCTGCCTGTTCCTGTCTTGTTCATCTTTGAGAATTATATTAAATAGTGTTTATTGTGTATATCGTCTCGTCTCGTCTCATCCTGCACGTCAACCTATGACAGAAAGACCGACCAATACAGTTTACCCGGCACTTTTTCCCTGCGTTTATTTTTTCCGTTTTTTCTCAGTGTTTGTTTTTTCAGTTTAGTAATGGACCCTACTGTTCTCCTGATCCTCCTGAGGCAGGGGGAACGCTCTCTTGAGGACCACACACGTGAGTTTCTCTTCCTGGCAAACCAGTCACACTTCCCGGATAGCAGCCTATGCGTCCACTACCGCTTAGGACTGAACTCTACCACCAAGGCGCTGCTATCCGGGGAGGGTCCTCAAGAGAGCCTGCCGGATTTCATCTAGTGGGTGCTGGCGTCCTGCCAATCATCCTGGACTGTCGACATCGTCAAAGAGGACGTCAGCCCCACTCCAGACCCAGAACCCAGCCAAACATCACCCCGACATGCGGAGTTGCAGCCCGAGCCCACCGCAGATGGAGAGCCAGAGCCGAGAGCGACAGAGCCAGAGCCGGACCCATCTGACCAGGTGCGAGAGCCGACTGCAACATCTGCGACGGTGGATTGCTACGTGGAGCGAGAGAGGGCGATAGAGAGCCCTGCCCACTGTACCACCACTGAGGGTGAGCTTGGACATCATTCTGGGGATTTGATAGACTTTTACTCGGATCTCGCTGAAGATAACTCTTGTGATTTAATGGACTTCAATACAGAAATATCCTTCTGTCCTGTCTGCCTGGAATTCCCACCCACCCACCCTGTGTCATCCACATCCATGTTTGTCTGGCCGCTGCTGTCCCCTGACAGCCCCTCAGCTCACCCTCAGCCCAACATCTGTGCAGTGGGCTCGCCGCGGGGCTGCCAGCTTCCATTGGTGTCTCGGCTGGAGGATCCCTCAGCTCCGCCTCCAGCCTCCGAGTCCAGGACTCCGCCTCGGCCCTCCGACCATGCGGTTCCACCACGGCTCTCGACGCCCTCCTCTCCACCGTCGCCCGTCGATCCACCAGCTCCACCGGGCTCCATCGTCTTTTCGGCTCCACCCTGGTCAGTCGTCACCCCATCGTCACCTCAGGACTCTGCTCCTCCGGCTGTGCCTCGTCGCGCCGTCCCACCGGCTCCTTGGGACTCCTCCTTCCTGCGGGCACAGCCTCCATCCTCTGTCGCTCCGGCTCCGCCGCGGATCTCCGGGACTCCGCCTCCGCCTCGGGCGCCAGAGCCTGTTCCACCTTGGCCCTCCGGATCCTCGGCGTCACCCCAGATCATCGGCTCTCCGTCTCCGCCTCGGGCTCCTTCTCCATCTGCTCCGCCTCTGTCGGTCGGCCCCATGGAGTCGGCACGCCTTCGTCCACCATGGTTCCTCCCTCCGTCGGCTCCACAGTGGGCCGTCATCATGGCTGCGGTCTGGGTCGGTTCCTCCTGCCCCGGATTCCTCCTGTTTCCTCCCTGGCTCCTCCCTCCGTCGTCGCCCCCTTGGACTGTCTTGTCTGCCCCTTGGACTTTTGTTTTGGCCCCCCTTCGTGGGTTGCGTCCTCCACCGAAGCCTCCCCCATTATGGACTCTAGTTTTCTGTTTTTTTCGCCCCTCTTTTCTGTTTTGTTTTTCTTTTTCTACGGCGCGAGGACGCGCCTATTCGGAGGGGGGCGTAATGTCACAGTTCTGTCTGTTTATGTCTTTGGTTTCGCCCGTTGTCTCCCCCTGTTGATTCTGTGTGATTTGGTTTTGCCCTAATCCCCGTCACCTGTGTGTCATTATTGATCATCTGTGTCACCTGTGCTTTATTATCCAGTCACCCTTTATAAGTCTGTCTTTCTGTCCTGTTCATCTTTGAGAATTATATTAAATAGTGTTTATTGTGTATATCGTCTCGTCTAGTCTCATCCTGCACGTCAACCTATGACAGCTTGATCTAAACACAGATATAACTTTTGTGAACATAAAATTCAAGACACTTCTTTTAATGAAACAATGATTTATTGAACTACTCTAGGACACAAAACGTCTCAGGTTACGTATGTAACCCTAGTTCCCTGAGAATAGGGAACGAGACACTGCGTCCTCTAGAGGGCGCTTTTGGGGAACGCTGCAGCGTGCCTCGAGTCTGAAGAATGCATAGAACAACTACATGAAATGGCCGGCGCCAGCGTATGACGTCACCGCGGCGCGACAGTCGCTGCCGTTGCGTCACTACCGGGCGACCATAACATAAAGAGGCGCCCGTGCAACACAATACATCTTCAAAGTCTGAAGCTTTATCGTCCGAAGCATGGCGAAGAAGCCTAGAGGACGCAGTGTCTGGTTCCCTATTCTCAGGGAACTAGGGTTACATACGTAACCTGAGACGTTCCCTTCCGAAGGGCGTCCTCTAGAGGGCGCTTTTGGGGAACGGTATACCAACGCTGCCATGCTGAGGGGAGTGCATGCTAAGCCAGCGAGCACTAAGCAACAATTCTGAGAGGAATTGCCCCTACTAGGACGTGGTGACGGCTGTCAAAACGTTACCCCTCCCGGCCAGAGGCCTGACCTGTTACCCACTTACCAGACTGGGTAGAACCCAGGGCACAGCTCAGGCTTGGAATTAGAGTAATTCCTTCTGAGGGAAACGGCTAAGTTTCGATGGGAACTTAGACTTGTCAGAACCAGAGACTACCGCAACATAGGGCCTAGTTCCCTCTGGAACTGGCTCCCATATGAGGGCAGAAACCTGTCCTAGATCCGTTCAAAGGGCCACTAAAAGTGGCGCGCCCTAATAGTGGATGGTCAGCAGACATCAGCTAAGATATCAGAGGAGTCGAACCCAGGGAACCGGGGTTATGAGCCAACTCCAATAGATGGGAACGAGGCAAAACGCGTGACCCATACCAAAAAAGGATTTAAAAGAGGAACCCAAAACTTGGTGGGAACCTACCAACACATGGATTTTATAGAAGTGCCTCAGAAAGGGGAGCACTGTTTGCCTTGAAAGTTTCTGGGAAGTTTCCGAAATGAATAAGGGCAGCTTCCTAGTTCAAACACTTCGTAAACCTTTCCTCAGAAAGGGAAGTGGAACTAGGCCTGGGGAGCGAGAATCGATCCTAAAGTGACGGCTTTCTAAGGTGTTAAACACCGAAGGATGCTCAAACCCTCTGTAGGGGAGACATTCGTCAGCCTGGGTGTAGATCCTACATCAAGTGCTGCCTCAGCCCTCAGGCTTAGAATGAGGCGACTTGAAGAGAGTCACAAAGTGGCGCTCAGATAAAAACCCTTTCCTCAGAAAGGGGAGCGCACACCAAATAGACCGAGAATCAAGACCCCAGCTGGAAAGCGTGTCACCAGGTGGTGCTCAAATAAAAACCTTTTCCGCAGAAAAGGGAGCAGCCAAACCTGCTCCAAGTCCGCAGCGAGCACTCCGGTCTGCTGGTACTCCTATGTAAGTGAACACCTGTCTCAACAGGTGTAGACACTCAGTTTCCATAGAAACCGTATTTAGGAGAGGACACGAAGCGGATCCTCGCACACAGGCCGTCTGCAACAGAGTTAAACATACTAGTGCAATCTTAAATATAAATATCTTAAGATGCTTACCTAGGGAGAAAGGAAAAATTTTCCTTTTGCTCGTTTAACCACTGAAGGGGAAAGCCCGATTGCTGGAACGAGTGTTGTGTAGACGGACACCACCATACAACCGGAAGGGAGGGGTGCTCCGTCGAGATGTTTCCACATTCCTTTTCTGAGGGAAAAGCACAACACGCAACCCAGACCCCGCAGGCAACACGCCTATCCAGCCAAAATGGGGGGCGTAACTAGGGAGTTATGCTCCTGTCTCAACAGGACATAAGTCTACACTAGGCCTGCAAAGGACAGCATAAACATACCAAGGGCAAACCTAAGAAAAACTTAGGGAGCTTACCTTGAAGAGGACAGAGGTCCTATGTGTAATATATGCTGTAAGGGTTGGTTTACCGCACAGCCTGTGGAGTGGAGAGGGCAAACACTGCCGTAACCTTAATCCATAGGATCAGAGGGGGCGTCTGCCGTAGACTCGTCGTATTTCTTCTGTGAAGAGAGAAAAACATACACAGGTCTGAGACAGTATGAAGTTCCTTCAAGTAAAAAATGGATCATACTCACCCATTTAAAAGCATCCTGTTTCATAGAAAGAGGCGGGGTTTTTTTTTTTTTTTTTTTTTTTAGAGACCGCCTGATTCCAGACCGTCCGTAAATTAGGGTTCTATACAGGTAGAACCCCCAAAGGACATCATGGGTCCG
The DNA here is from genome assembly GCF_049309525.1 of Garra rufa. Classification (NCBI taxonomy): domain Eukaryota; kingdom Metazoa; phylum Chordata; class Actinopteri; order Cypriniformes; family Cyprinidae; genus Garra; species Garra rufa. The sequence continues at coordinate 40,237,559 of NC_133370.1, forward strand.
GGGAGTGCAGGAAGCTTTAATGGAGACAGGGGAATTAATATGGCGACCCGACTGGACCGAGGGAAGGAGAGGTATTACTCTGACCCCTGCGAGAATTTTGTCTCGCTTGGATGACTTCCCTGAAATCCTGTCTGTCACCTCTCGATTCGCGTCGCCTCCTAGACCTGTGGTGTTCGGGCTGAGACCTGGACCTTCGAGGGATAAAGGATTTTCAGCAGATCGGCTGGGTAGGCTTGGAGCACTGCCATGGTGTGCAGTGCACCCACCGCCTGACCTGCTGCTGCATACGCTCTGCCGTTCAGCAGGGCCGGAGAAGGCAGAGAGGGAGTCTTGGGAGAGAAAGCCCGCCCTGTGGAGAGATAGCAGGCTAGCGTCTCTTCCACAAGGGGCGTCCTCTCATAGCCGTGGTCGCGCAAACCCTCGATATTAGCATAGTTCACAATGCGCGCCGCGTACAGCTTTTTCCAGACCCTCTCGATTTCAGTATGAAGATCGGGAAGGAATGGGAGACTCACCGGAGCTGGGTGGTTATGGCCTGAAAAGATATCGCTCGTCAAGGCGACCCCGCGGCGCTATCTTTCTAGCCCGCTTCCACAGCAGGTCAAGCCTGGCCGTGGCGCGGTCCATAACCTCTAGCAGCTCTTCGTATGCAGGGCAGGAAGGTAGAGAGGATTCAGCCTCAGCGTCTTCATCCATCTCTAGCATTTCCTGCTCTTCTTGGGTGGAACCCAAAAGAGCACTTGCTCCTGGATCTGACGACGTCAGCGATAACGCACCATCATCAGCTAGGAGCCTGTCGTCGTCTCCGGCTGGCGAGAGAGAGAGAGACCCCTCTCAGATCGTCAGCCAGTTCCACTTGCGAGCCCCACGAGCTCAGTTTCCTCCGTGCCTCGGCAACGGCAGGACCCGAACCGCGAGGGGCAAGTGGACGCTCATCTTTCCTCAGAAAGAGAGACAGACGAGATCGGAGCTTCTTCATAGAGAAGCGCTCATAATGTACACACAATGCCCCCTCAAGGACATCGCGTGTGTGCTCCTAGCCCAAACAGAATATCGTAAAGATCATGTGTGTCATCAGGTGTCAAATAACGCGGACACGGATGAACACACCGTTTAAACGACTTGCTAGTGCTTGCCATGATAGTAGTTCAAAGAAAGGATTCTTACCGTTTCTTCCCATGCACATCCAAACCGAGAAAGCTGAAGACAGCGAAGATGTATTGTGTTGCACGGGCGCCTCTTTATGTTATGGTCGCCCGGTAGTGACGCAACGGCAGCGACTGTCACGCCGCGGTGACGTCATACGCTGGCGCCGGCCATTTCATGTAGTTGTTCTATGCATTCTTCAGACTCGAGGCACGCTGCAGCGTTCCCCAAAAGCGCCCTCTAGAGGACGCAGTGAGAGTTCCCTTCGGAAGGGAACTAATCTACTAAGACACACACACACACACACACACACACACACATTCATAGAGTTTCAGAGATGGGAAGTTATGGATTTTAAGAGAACCCCAAAGTTCTAGTATTTCTTAACTAGTTCTTAGATCGCAACCTTAGGAAACCACAAAAGCAGAGATTTAGCTTTAAACTACTTAAGGAATATTTTGCAGCAGTTTCAGCTAAGTAAAGAGAGATCTTGTTTACTTGCGTTCGGTTCAAGCAGAGTTCCACGGGCTTGTCTTTAGCGAAGGGAACCCCGGCTTTGCTGATTGGTTGCTCCTTGGATTACGTCTTCTGGGAAACACATTCGTGAGGAGTGGACTGTTTGCCGGGAGGAGCTTCGGTTGGTTGCCTGGTTGCACAAGTTGATGCGCTGGAAATTCTTTTGAGTCGGCGTTGCGAGACTTTGAAGAGTTCGGCAGTCACGAAGCTCCAGTTCTGTAGAGTTTTGATGGCACAATCGCGTGCTTGGTCAAGTGGTCGAGCGCAGATGGAAAAGCACTCAAACCACAAGAGACGAGAGCCGTTGAGCGAGGCGAGAGGCACCTAGCTGTTATGAGCATGAAGTTTTAAACGGGCCGCAAGGCACAGCCCCACAGGCTGCAGTCCAATGGCATTGTTAAAGGGTGGGGTCACGCCCCACTTTCTGTCCTGTAATTCCTTCTGGTACGTGACTTATTAGGATATGGATTTCTCTGCAATTTGGTTATTAATTTTATAAACTATTGCAACGCATGAGACATACACAATACCAATTTCTCATTCATTCAGACGAACTGCATTCGTCAAGATTATTCATCCGACATTAAACATGGTACATGTTACATATAGAATATACGTTTGTCACTTCCTTTCCTACAGGCATATAATGCATAGATTAAACTCCAATGATCACATAAAACACATCAAGCATATAAAAGAAAACATGAAAACATACGATACTGTTGCTCCCCAGCCAACATGCATATGTGGGGCCCACATGGTTTATGCTTGGGCTATATGGGTACCAAGTGGGCATGGTCCCAAAATGGGCATCTTATCTGGGGCCCACTTGAGGTAGCTAAGTAGGTCCCACATGGGTCAAAAGAGGTGGGCTCCCCATGTGGGTCCCAGCTGGGTCACTAATGAGAAATGAGCATATGGGCTCAAAATGGTCTATAAAAGTGGGGCCCATATGGGTTTAACATATGGGTTTGGCATGGGCAAACTCAATCAATCCCATACAGGCTGCCTAGATGGGGCCAATGTAGTACCCAGATAGTTACCATCTATATGGGTTCAAAACGGGGAAACACATATGGGGCGCACTTTGATAACCCATATGGGTTTGGCATGGGCAAACTCAATCAATCCCATACAGGCTGCCTAGATGGGGCCAATGTAGTACCCAGATAGTTACCATCTATATGGGTTCAAAACGGGGAAACACATATGGGGCGCACTTTGATAACCCATATGGGTTTGGCATGGGCAAACTCAATCAATCCCATACAGGCTGCCTAAATGGGTCCAATGTAGTACCCAGATAGTTACCATCTATATGGGTTCAAAACGGGGAAACACATATGGGGCCCACTTTGATAACCCATATGGGTTTGGCATGGGCAAACTCAATCAATCCCATACAGGCTGCCTAGATGGGGCCAATGTAGTACCCACATAGTTACCATCTATATGGGTTCAAAACGGGGAAACACATATGGGGCCCACGTTGATAAACCATATGGGTTTGGCATGGGTAAACTCAATCAATCCCATATAGGCTGCCTACATGGGGCCAAGGTAGTACCCAGATAGTTAACGTCTATATGGGTTCAGAATGGGGAAAAACATATGGGGCCCGGTTTGATAAACCATATGGGTTTGGCATGGGCAAACTCAATCAATCCCATACAGGCTGCCTACATGGGGCCAAGGTAGTACTCAGATAGTTAACGTCTATATGGGTTCAGAAAGGGGAAACACATATGGGGCCCACTTTGATAAACCATATGGGTTTGGCATGGGTAAACTCAATCAATCCCATACAGGCTGCCTACATGGGGCCAAGGTAGTACTCAGATAGTTAACGTCTATATGGGTTCAGAATGGGGAAACACATATGGGGCCCACTTTGATAAACCATATGGGTTTGGCATGGGCAAACTCAATCAATCCCATACAGTCTGCCTACATGGGGCCAATGTAGTACCCAGATAGTTAACGTCTATATGGGTTCAGAATGGGGAAACACATATGGGGCCCGCTTTGATAAACCATATGGGTTTGGCATGGGCAAACTCAATCAATCCCATACAGTCTGCCTACATGGGGCCAAGGTAGTACCCACATAGTTAACGCCTATATGGGTTCAAAACTGGGAAACACATATGGGGCCCGGTTTCATAAACCATATGGGTTTGGCATGGGTAAACTCAATCAATCCCATACAGTCTGCCTACATGGGGCCAATGTAGTACCCAGATAGTTAACGTCTATATGGGTTCAGAATGGGGAAACACATATGGGGCCCACTTTGATAAACCATATGGGTTTGGCACGGGTAAACTCAATCAATCCCATACAGTCTGCCTACATGGGGCCAATGTAGTACCCAGATAGTTAACGTCTATATGGGTTCAGAATGGGGAAACACATATGGGGCCCACGTTGATAAACCATATGGGTTTGGCATGGGTAAACTCAATCAATCCCATACAGGCTGCCTACATGGGGCCAAGGTAGTACTCAGATAGTTAACGTCTATATGGGTTCAGAATGGGGAAACACATATGGGGCCCACTTTGATAAACCATATGGGTTTGGCATGGGCAACTCAATCAATCCCATACAGTCTGCCTACATGGGGCCAATGTAGTACCCAGATAGTTAACGTCTATATGGGTTCAGAATGGGGAAACACATATGGGGCCCGGTTTGATAAACCAAAAGGGTTTGGCATGGGCAAACTCAATCAGTCCCATACAGTCTGCCTACATGGGGCCAATGTAGTACCCAGATAGTTAACGTCTATATGGGTTCAGAATGGGGAAAAACATATGGGGCCCGGTTTCATAAACCATATGGGTTTGGCCTGGGCAAACACAATCAGTCCCATATAGGGAGCCCACATGGGGCCAAATTGGTACCCACATAGTTAATTGATAGTTACCAAAAAATAACTACAATACTTATATATTTTTTTTCATTGTAAAACCATTACAAATTTTCATAAGGGACATGGGGTCCTCTTGGCCAAACCAAATATGATTCTAACCCTAATCAAACATGACTGTGTCTAATTTACAAATAGTTTGGAGCATTATGATTAGCTTTTGGTTAGATCCGTGTTTGGTTAGAGTTAGAACTAAACTCAGCAAGACAATCGTCACAATTCTGTCGTCATTTGCTCATTCTCTGTTCAAAACCTGCATGAAGTCTTTCTTCTGTTGAACATTATCTAAATTATTTTTGAAATAGTTATTTTAAAGAATGTTGGAAGCCAGTTGCTGGACACATCTTGGGAAATAAAAATTAATAAATAAAAAGGCTATGGAAGTCATTGGGGGCCAGAAACTTTTTGTTAAGATAATTTCCCAAAATATTTGTGTATATTGTTTTTAATACACAGAAAAAATTAATACAGGTTTGGTACAACTTAAGGTGAGGTAATGATAGCAGAATTTTGGAGCTGAAGAACTCAGCTGGTACAGGCAAACCAGGTCAAACCTGGGTGTGGTCAAAAATGTCCTGCATAGCACATGTCTTTTGATATCTGAAATTGGGCAAATGACCTGTACACTCATTGGACATTACATATTCAAAGTGTCAGTTTTTAGTGGTCTGATTTTGTGAGTTACAGCACAATGCTTATCACAATAGATGTTTTTATATAAGAAAAAAATAAGGAAAACTGTGCACTTTAATGAAAAGGTTAGAGATTACTAATTATCTCTAAATAATGGGATAACATATTTGGATTGTAATCGCTTTGAGACGGGTAGAAGAAATCAAACCCTCTAGCAGCTTGTCATGTGCCCTGATTTAGTGAAACTCCCCCAGTTTTATGGTCAGTCGGAGTGACAAATGCATTTCTAGAGATATTCTTTTAAATTTTGTAAGGCCATCAGTTCATATAATAAAATAGCCCAAGTAAAGAAAGATATAATGGAATTTTATGTTTCTGAAATGTATCATTAGCTTTTTTTTTTTTTTATGTCCCAGCACATGACAAACCATCAAAGTTATAAAATGGTTTGCTAAATGATTGAAAAGGGTTAACAAAAATACTTGTAAATCAAAGTTGATTTTTTTTTTACATGATACACTATTGCCAGTATTTTTTCCCTTCTAATGAACAGGTTTGACTACTTTAGTAATTTCCATTAGAACAAACTTAATGTTTAAGCATAAAATGATATTATAGGGAATTGTGTGCTTCTAATTTTATAGCAACAGTTTGGACAGGAGCCTCTTCAATTGTAAGATGACAATGCCTTTGTGTATAAGGCAAGGTTCAAACCGAAATGACTGATTCAGTCAGTGTGGAAGAACTTGACTGGTCTGCATAAAGCCAAGTCCTAATCCCAGTTGAACACCTCTGGACTGATTTTTAAATGACCTTGAGCCAAAAACTCATCGCCAAACACCAATGACTTGTACAAACACCACATGGACAAAAGTATTAGGACACCGCTTCTTTAAAACAGAAATAGGCACTTCTAAAACTGTGGCAACAAAAATGGGAACATAATTAATGTAGCCTATTTAAAAATTGTATTTCCATCTCTGTTGAAAAAGTTTTGGATTTGTCCAAATTTGACTGTACCGATATGTACAAGTCATTGGTGTTTGGTGATAACTTTTTGGCTCAATGTCTGCATTTAAAGTCACACGAGGTGTTCAACTGGGATTAAGACTTGGCTTTATGCAGACCAGTCAAGTTCTTCCACACTGACTGAATCAATAATTTCAATTTGAACCTTGCCTTATACACAAAGGCATTGTTATGTTAAAACTGTTGCTATTAAAATTAATTCCCTAGAATATAATTTTATGCTTAAACATTAAGATTTGTACTCATGGAAATTACTAAAGTAGTCAAACCTGTTCATTAGAAGGGTACTTTTGGCTATATAGTGTATGTATTTTGAATCAATATCTTTGTTTTGATTTTGTGGACCTACAATTTTGTGAATGGCTACAACTGCATTTTTATTTCATACACTGAAAACAATTTTTGAACAACTATTAAAATAATACAGCCTACAAATAACACTAAACACACATATTTCTTTAAAAAAATCTTTATCTTGCCATTACCACGCTGGTTGTATAACCTTGCTGGAGGGATCATGATTGGTTAAGCTGACTGCCATCTGACAAGTAACTGGCCAATGACAACTGTGCGCGCCTTTACTGGTCAAGTTTGAAAATACGTTAGTTTGTTACATTTTTATTTTAAATTAACTCGCGTTGTGACATGTGGAGAACAAAAGCTGGAATGTGAACACAGAGGAAGACCGGACTGGATCTGTGAGGTCCTGCAAGCAGATTGCTGATATCAGGTAAGGGAACATATTTCAGTCTTTCTAGCTTTATGTTCTTTCTGTGTAAATTCCACATGAGGTAACAGACGCACTATTGCATCTGTGCTTCATCAAAGATGTGACACCAGATGCTAATCGCGATTAGCATATTAGCACGTATTTGTAGCCCCTGATATTGCTATGTGTTATAGATAGGCTACGAATGTTGTCAGCTAATTTAAACGCAATGCATGAGAAGGAGCAATGAGTACAGTGATGAAAGTGCTATTAAAGCTCGGAAACACAGGAATCTAACTATAAAACACAAACTGCTACCAATAACATTATTTTTAATCTTTGATTCTAAATCTTTCATGGGATTAAAATATAAAGTTAAAAGTATGGTTCTTCTCATAATCAAAAATACATTTGTAAGACATTTGCCCCACTGATTATCAATATGACTAACTTTTTTATTCTTTTGTCTTTCTTCATCTGAGATAACAAATACGGAGAACATGCTACCATCATCAGTCCTTTAGTTGTTTCACTACAAAAAATATTATGAGTCCTTCGTGAGCCTTAAATGGGTCTGGATAAATGCAGCTGCAGGTAAAATTATGTTAAGTTTTGGTTTGATTTGGGTGCACTAATTTTTAAGCTACAATTGTGTTTACCTTGTTTTGATACATTTATAAAAAGAGTCTATTGTTGTGAATCCAGTGTCTTTTTGGGGATTCACATTTTTTCTTTTTGGATTGCCATGAGTTAGGCATATTCTTACATTTTTAATTATATAATAACTAACAGTCTCAAAGCTGACTGTTCATGTTTTCTGAGTGATTTATAGTGGCAAATGTTGGTACGATTGAAAAACATTTTGTATAAGAGTTCAAAAGAATTTTAAAAGTGAAATCTTTATTTTTAAGGACTTATCAGCCCACCCCAGACCGACTGAGGATTCAGCTGATTACTGGCAATATAGTGGAGGGCTCTTCTTTATCTGCTACACTCCACTAGAACTTCTGGTATGGATTTATTAACTATTTGCAAAGTTTTGATTTGATGTAATTTAATAAAATGTACTTTTTAATTTACTTTTATGTCCTATTTAAATTTGTTTTTACATAATTTACTTAATACAGTGTGCAGTTAGGATTCTGAATTATGTGTAATGATTTAAATTCTAAATTGACTCTAAAAATTAATTTGCCAGAACCTACAATTACGTGTTATTTTATTTTTTATTTTATTATTATATATTTTTTTGTTAAATCTTCAGGTAGTAAAAAAAAAAAAAAAGTTTTAGTATTTTAGTTTATCTAAGAGCTCTAACTTATGTTATTAAAACTGTAACCCTTAAGTCGATCCATCCTGGAAATTTAAGAATGGTCCAAATTTGTGATCAACTCAGTTGTTTTCCAACGGCACAAAGAAGAATATTTTAAAATTTCTATTTTAAATCACTCATAAATCATCAGCATTAATAATATTAATAATAATAAAAAATACTTTAAAGGGATAGTTCACCCAAAAATGAAAATTTGATGTTTATCTGCTTACCCCAAATGCATCCAAGATGTAGGTGACTTTGTTTCCTCAGAAAAACACAAACGAAGATTTTTAACGAAAACTGGTGCGGTCTGCCAGCCTTATCATGGACGTGGATGGGCACCAAACCTTTAAAAGTAAACAAAAACATGCACAGACAAATCCAAATTATACCCTGCGACTCGTGAGGATACATTGATGTCCTAAGACACGAAACGATCGATTTTTGTTAGAAACTGAACAGTTTTTATATCATTTTTTACCTTTGATACACAGCCACGTCCATCTGTCCTGAGCACGGGCTCATCATCCGGATCGTTATACGTGTAGCGCTCTGGCATAGTATATACAAACACCGGAAGCGATCTGTCACATGAATACAACACTCATTGTTTCCACAGTGCTCAGAGATTGTGGCTATAGCGGCTATTCAAAATGGTAATTACTTGCGCGTATCCTGATTGTTCAAACCGATTTAAAACTCATCCGGGACTTGTACTGATTTCCCCTTACGGCGTTTGCGTATTCTTCGCCTGAGCGCGAGCACATGTAACGTGACTGATGCCAAACTCGTGCTCAGGACAGATGGACGTGGCTGTGTATCAAAGGTAAAAAATGATATAAATACTGTTCAGTTTCTCGCAAAAAACGATCTTTTCGTGTCTTAAGACATCAATGTATCGTCACAAGCCGCAGGGTGTAATTTGGATTTGTCTGTGCATGTTTTTGTTTACTTTTAAAGGTTTGGTGCCCATCCACGTCCATAATAAGGCTGGCAGACTGCACCGGTTTTCGTTAAAAATCTTTGTTTGTGTTTTTCTTAGGAAACAAAGTCACCTACATCTTGGATGCATTGGGGGTAAGCAGATAAACATCAAATTTTCATTTTTGGGTGAACTATCCCTTTAAGCATTATTTTGTTGGTCGATTCCATCCATGGACATAGAATATAAATGCGAGAATCTGCCTAATAGTAAAATGACAAAGTCTTGATAAAAAAATTTATTATCATTTTTGTTGTTATTATTATTATTATTATTTTCTAAATGGTTAACTCATAACAATCATTGAAGTGGTCCTTTAAAACACATTGCATATTCATGCTTCATAAACTGATTTTATCAATAAAAAATTTAATTAGATTAGTTTGAATGAATGAACAGTAATTCTCTATTGATTTCCCTAATGCCCCTCCAATGACACTCCAATTCTATGACAATTTAGAATTATTTTTATAATTATTATTATTTTTAGTATTATCCTGAGTAATAGTTGTTTTTCTTTAATATGTTGTTTTAACATGTAAGTTACATTTTTTTTAACAATTTACTAAACACATCCTATAAAACCTGTCTATTGGAATAGAATCTGTACAGCTTGTTTTTTACTCTGTTGTTTTCCTTTCTGTAGGTGAGGGCAGTTTCCTTATTTTATGTCATCTTTTTGACAAAATTATTTTCATTTTAAGCATTAGCCTAATTCAGTCAAGCACAAAAATGCTATTTGTAATTTGATCTTGCATATTCAGTATATTTAAACAAATTTGTTTTGCAGAGGTTCTTAAGAAAGCTGAAATGATTGGCAAGAAGCTGATGGGGATCTCTCAAAATTGGAACAAGAGACGGAGGAGTACAGAGGATGTCTAGAATGCACAAGTGACTGTCTGCACTGTAAGCACAAATGTATCGTTGCTGATGCTTCTAATTGTTTCCCATTTATTTCCTGTTCAAATGTTTGAAGGTTTCAGTAAATATTAGGTCAAATACAGGTTAAAAAAAGTATTAACTTTTACATTATTTTGAACAAGTAGGTTTATAACTTTGAAGAGATGCTCTTTAAAGGACAGTCAGTGGTTACCAAATCTTTTTACCAAAAACAAAAAAAAACTAAACCCACAGGGCATCCAAGATGTAGGTGACTTTGTTTCTTCAAATATTTAACTCAAACCCTTGCAGTCTGTCAGCCACATAATAACAGTGGATGGGCTTGGTGCTTGGTTTTACCTTTAAAAGTAAAAAAAAAAACATGCACAGACAAATCCAAATTACACCCTGCGTCTCATGACGATACATTGATGTCCTAAGACACAAAACAATAGTGGTTTTTTTGTGAGAAACTGAACAGTATTTATATAATATTTTACCTTTGATACACAGCCACGTCCATCTGTCCTGAGTGTGAGCTCAACCTCCGGCTCATTTCATGTGTACGCTCACTGGCGTAGTATACGCAAACGTCGTAAGGGGAAATCGGTGAACAGTCAGCAGTCCTGGATGAGTTTGCGCAAACGTAATTTTTAGCTTTCAATCGGTTTGAACAATCAGGATAAGTGCAAGTAATTACCATTTTGAATAGCCGCTATACACAAAATCTCTGTGCACTGTGTAAACAATGAGTGTCGGACACACGGGATAGATGACTTCCGGCATTTACGTATACTACGCCAGAACGCGTACACATGTAACGAGCCGGATGATGAGTTCGTGCTCAGGACAGTTAGACGTGGCTGTGTATCAAAGGTAAAAAATTATATAAATACTGTTCAGTTTCTCATAAAAAAACGATCATTTCGTGTCTTAGGACATCAATGTATCGTCACGAGCCGCAGGGTGTAATTTGGATTTGTCTGTGCATGTTTTTTTTTTTTTTCTTTCACTTTTAAAGGTTTGTGCCCATCCACTGCCATCATATGGCTGACAGACTACAAACAAAGTCACCTACATCTTGGATGCCCTGGAGGTAAGCTGATAAACATCACATTTTCATTTTTGGGTGAACTATCCCTTTAAGACATAAAACGATCGGTCTGTGCAAAAAACTGAACAGTATTTATATTATTATTTACCTCTGATCCCCCGGAACATTCTACTGTCCTGAGAATGTTCACCCAGTCCGTGTGTGATCTATCACGCGTATACGTCACTCATTGTTTACATGAGCATATTGGCTTATCAAAATGGTAATTACTTGTGCTTATACAAATTCTGGTAACCGATTAAAAACTAAAAGATTACATTTCCTTGTGTGAACTCATCTGGGAGTATTGACTTTTCACCTACAAAGACAAACTTTTGACTACATTGCCAGAGCATGTTGATGCACCACACGTCAGCTACTGTGAACATGCTCCATTAGGGGTGGGCGGTACACCGGTGTCATAGTCAGCACTGGTGTGACATTGCGCAATGACATGGATTTTCTAATACCGTCAATACCGTAATAAATCAATTATGTGCCTCGAACGGCTGCATTTACATCAATAATAGCTAATTCTAAATAATAAGGCATTAAATTTTCTTCAAACGTTCAGTTGTGGTCTGAATACCTGACCTTATACTATATATCTTGTTGTAAATAAAAAAGTAAAACATATTCGTATCAGCTTTGCAGGTGGTAGGTAAAAGGGGAGTGGCCATTAAACGACTGGTGAAACATCGTGAAGAAAGGTCGGGCCTGTAGCCTATACCAGAGGCGGACTTTTCCCGGTCGGCCAGCCGAAGGATTTACACAGCGGATCACAAATTGAGCGGGCGCGAGGCGAACTAATATTGTATATAATTTTCGCACTTTCAATATGCAGGGTATAGAAATCGCTTTTAACTGAGCGCTCGCGCTGTTTTTAATTTTACTTACGATTTTGCGATAACGCACACT
>NC_133370.1:40250210-40384078 GCF_049309525.1 Garra rufa
AAAACGTTTCTGGAAATTTCCCATATAATGAACTTAAATGGTGATTCGAAGTTTGAACCTCCAAAATGCAGTTTAAATGGGCTTCAAATGGCTGTAAATGATCCCAGCCGGCGAAGAAGGGTCTTGTTTACCGGTACGATCGGTCATTTTCTCATAAAAATATTTTTATATACCTTTTAAAGGTTGTATCAGCGATTTCTAGCCTAAAACATAAAGTGTCAATTTCAGCTGACCTTTCTTCACGATCCGCTCGCTGCCTGCCCCATAAATTGTCTGTGAAAAAACCGCGTCTCTCTGGTCAGCCTAGGGTCCGAGATATGCCAAAAAAACAATCGGCACTACCAACCTTTCCACACATAAACAAACAGTGTTCCAACCAATCAGCGTCAGGGGTTTGGTGTTGTGGACTTTCCTACTGGTGCAGGGATGTGAGGGAGGCGGAGCGAAAGTCCACAACACCAAACCCCTGACGGTGATTGGTTGGAACACTGTTTGTTTATGTGTGGAAAGGTTGGTAGTGCCGATTGTTTTTTTGGCATATCTCGGACCCTAGGCTGACCAGAGAGACGCGTTTTTTTCACAGACAATTTATGGGGCACGCAGCGAGCGGATCGTGATGAAAGGTCAGCTGAATTTGACACTTTATGTTTCAGGCTAGAAATCGCTGATACAACCTTTAAGCACCGAAACTTGTCTAGCACTAGGGCTGTGATGCGCGTTCACCGCGTGACCCCTCGTTTGAACGCGGTCTTGTGTCGTCGTCGTCGCCGCCGCCTCCGCATTCTCTCTTTGACTGAGTTCATCGTCTGTGTATTCCAGCTCAAAAAGGTAGGGAACGACAAAAAACTCCATCTCATGTTCTCCTCCAGCTTCAAAATCGTCCGAGGTTGTTGTACGTTACGTTGTACCTTGTTGGTAAATATGGAAGGCTGTTAGGGCCAAAACATGTTGTACTTACGCGTTAACACGTTATTACGCGTCAACACGTAATTTCGTGCTGGCATTGAGTTTTAGTACTAGCCTGGAAAAATCCAGACCCTAATCTATTAAGATTAAGGGTCTGGGATCGAGCAATGAAAACTGCCTAACTTGAGGGGCGGCACCAAGCATGCATTTGAAACTCTAACTGCACGCAACTGGATAACGCCACGACCAATCACAACAATACACGCTTAGCTACCAGCAGAGCTAAATGATGTTTCATTAACAAAGTTCGGGAGAAGCGCGTCAGATGCTTAGCGTAAACATCACAAGTCAATCAGCGCCATAGGTTTAAATACAGCTGACTCACCTCAATTCACTCGATGGTTTATCAGTAAACCTCCACCACCCCATCTCATCACTCCGAGTTCTCGCTACTCCTATTGGGGGGTAACGTACTCTGGGTTCGGGCCACTCCCGAGCTCGGAGCCCTTCACCGGACACCACGCCAAACATGCACTACTATTCTCCGGCTGATTATATGTAAGCGTGAACTGATAGATTAAACTCTTGCCGTATCCAGTCGGCAAAACAGCAAAAACGTCCTTCTTGCAAAGGAACGATTCGAGTTTTCGGTTTTCTGTTCCTCTTTTATATGGAAAGCCAAGTCTAATTCGTTCATTGTAGCGGCCAAAGCCGTTTCAAACAACTTGTTGTTCATCTGTAGCGACAGCGATCTTTCAAAGTTTACTATATGATTCGGACGTCGCAGTGCTGTCATCATCAGCTTAGCTCGCCTCTGGCCCGCCTACATCAGATACACCGATTTGATTGGTTCCCACAATTGCTTACGTATTGCAGTAACCTGCATCATTGCTCGATGCCAGAGTGTCTTTCAGAGACAATTCAAATTGTGCTCTCGCCTATGCAAATATAGCCTATGCAACAGCCATGCATGAAGAAACATTTCATTTTCATTTATTTAGATCTCCATTAGCTGTTAAAAACATCTAGTTTTCCTGGAGTCTATACAACATGCTGCTACAATACATTCACATTATTTTCCAATGATCACATAAATAAAGTAGAATACAACACAAAAACAACCCAGCAACCAAACAAAACAAACAAAGACAAAACACGGACCTAGTTTATATTCACATTATTTCCATAATAAATTTGCAAACTCTATAAATTACGTTGACAGTTGTTTATAAAAAGTAAAATACAGTATAAATCATAGGATATTTAATGTTCAGAGAGCTGTTCTGCGATCAAGTACCTTTTTAAAAGAGCTTTACGTTATTGTGACTAATTCGCAGAGCGATCAAGCGGCAACGTCCCGCTCTCTCTATTGAAACCAACACGGAAGTGGCTTAAAATGCAATTCATCGACTGGCCGCTAGAGACTGGCTGCAAAAGGGAGTCAGTCCCATTGACTCCCCATGTTAAAATGCCCAACTTTACAGCAGAAAAAAACATGTTTACAGCCTGGTTCAAAAAGTGGTTTTAGACTATATAGCTAATTTTGGCCTTCATGTCAACTGTGAGAGGGGTGAATTTTTTTATAACTCATCTGTTTAAGTTATATTAAACCGTAAAGTTCTGCATAATTAAGGGCGTGGCCACTTGAGTGACAGGGGTATTGCCGCTGCTGTCACCACTGGCGCACTAAGTAGGCGTGGTTTCAGCACCCAGCTCCATCCACGTCCCGCCTCTTTGCCCATTTTCGATTATCCGGGACGCGCCATGACGCGATTCCAAGATGGTGACGGCGAATCCCGCCCACTATAGGCTTCAAAATCGCTCTTCAGAAACCTACGGGTGACGTCACGGACACTACGTCCATATTTTTTACAGTCTATGAGAGCGATACATCAGATTAACTCTTTTCTGCGTGATGGACAGTAAAGACAAGAGTTGAAGCGGAGCGCTTAATTTTCGTTTGTCCGTTTTTCAAACAGAACGAAATAATTATAATAATAATAGCCTAATAACAACAACAATAACAATAACCGCTTGTCATTTCTCTTTATTTATTTTTTTGTTCGTATTTCAATTTGTTGTTAAATTAAACTTGTCATTGAAATAAATATCCCAAGCCCCGAGTCGATTATTCAGAAATAATATTATTGTTGTTATTAGGCTATTATTATTATAATTATTTCGCTCTATTTGAAAAACGGACAAACGAAAATTAAGCGCTCCACTTCAACTCCTTACCGTCCATCACGCAGAAAAGAGTTAATCTGATGTATCGCTCTGCGAATTAGTCACAATAACGTTTCTTCATGCTGTTTGGCTGTTGCATAGGCTATATTTCTTGCAAATATACATTTAAGCACAACACTGCAGTCGGCGGCACCTATGCGATCTCTTGCATTTTGATAACAGGAAAGAAATATAAATGCTTTATTTTGTGTAGGCTACTTCCACAATAACAACACAACGTTATAAAACACTTTTGTAAAATAACAGGGTGCGCTTTCTCTTGTTATGTGTATAGACAGCTTGAAATACTTAAGACAGCATGTGTTATGTGTATAGACAGCATAGGCTACCTAAAACAAACAAAAACAAATTTGTATTTATTTAATAATTCCAACAAGAGCACAGCACAGCCTATTCATACAGTATAAAGCCCGCAATTTACCCCAGAAGAAGGACACGATGCGACTCGCGGTTTGATTTAACTAAAGATATATAATTTAATAATATAGAGTCAATATTTCATAATATAATCAGACTAAAGTATCAAGGCCACCCACGAATGTGAAACAAATAGTAAAGCATAAACTCATTTGTTTTTACCCATAAACAAAAAAAATGCATAATTTTCATTAATCTGTTTTTCAAAGAACATTTTCAAAGATTAGCCTATTTAAAATAATAAATGATATTAATAATAATATTAATAATAAAATCAAACCGTTTGTCATTTTTCTTTATTTCTTGTTAGTAGAGAAATACAAAGAGTGTTAGGTTGTGCCAAGCGCTCCCCATTACTCTTACCTTTATGAGCAAAAATTATGGGGTATTTTAGTGATCGCGCTGGCGCTTCCATGTCCTGCAATTCGCGCTTTAGCTCCACTCTCCGCACAAACGAGTGGATATGTGTCTAATAGTGCACATTTATCCAGGTTAATTGTTTAAATTAATATTGTGAAATTAGGGCTGGGCGATATGGCCTAAAATTTAATTTTTTCACAGAAAATCCAATTTACGATTTACGCTTTTCCACAATATATGGGCACCATTTTGCAATATACATTGCAACTGCATCAGTGATCGCTTTTTATCAGGCCCCATTCTTATAATACCGGACACAGTAAATGTTTGTGAGATATAAATATGAGATGCGAGGAAAATATATATTTTCATGCTTTTCTCTTGCAGCTATATCATATATAAAAATATACAATTTTGAATACAGAAATATTAAATTATTTAAATAACTAAAACGATCTGTCAGCAGGTGGCTGCAAGGCACTGATTTAATAACTGAATCATGTCAATCATTTGATTTGTTCGAACACATGGTTCATTCAGGAATAAATCAAGTGACTGTCTTTATGAATGGGAAATTGAATCATTTCACTAGATTCGTTTAAAAACGCAGTGTTTGAATGAAGATGCTCGGCGGCTCAGTTGTGGCTTCTTTCAGACTACTTTTGATGATGAAACAGAACAAATCAGGCTATAGTATTATAGTCAATGTAAGTCACTTAATAATAACTTCTTGTTTATTTAACTGTTGTATTAAATCAGTATCTCATTTACAAACTCCCTTAAAAAGTATTCATCTTAGTTCGCAATCTCACAAAGCTCTATTATAATAAACAAAGCTCTTTATACTGCACAATCAGTCTCTACACTTTGTTTATGAAAGGATTTGTGAGATATTTTCGTGATACATTAGTCAACTTTGCAAAACACATAGAAACCTTTGAAGCTCCCCTCAGCGCAAATACAAATATCCTGATCAGGTCAGTCGCACATGGTGCTCCTAAATGTTTTTTCATAGTCGCATATAGTTTTTTGCCCTTGAATGGCTGGTCGCACCGGTGCGACCTAAGAATTTTCTTCACTCTAGAGCCCTGATCTGCAAATCATTCGCCATTGTCTTCAGTCAACAGGCATATACTGTACAATCCAAGAAAAGCTTATGTGTTACTGGTGTAACAGTGTACATGTGCTGTAACTATGAAATGTAATGTAAACCTACTTATGCTCTGAAAATTAAATGCATTAAAATTCATTAAAAACCGCCACTATCTCAATGCCAGCACAAAATTACGTGTTAACATGTAAATTTCGTGTTGACAGGTAATTACGTGTTAACACGTAATCACGCCTTAACAAGTAAATTAACTAGCTCAATGACAGCACAAAATTTCATGTTAACGCATAAATTTCGTGTTAACACGTAATTACACGTTAACACGTAACTACGCCTTAACACGTAAATTAACTTAATAACATTAAGCCGTTAGTACAACAGGTTTTGGCCCCAACGGCCTTCCATAGGTAAAGAGCATTTGTCTTTGGAAGTTCCCTTTGTAAACACTAGTTCCACATACGTCACGTGTGACATTTCGACATGATTGCGTAGTGTGTAGCATCGCGATCCTTTAACTGTATTAAGACACAGCCATGAGTACACTTAAGGCATTTTACATTAATATTATCATCAGTATATTACTGAACTTTTAAGTGTGGACATAAAAGTTTTGATCTGAGACAAGAAGTTCATGACTGAATGTTGTGTAGGAATGATTTATAAAACCCTGTGGTAGGGCTGGGCAGTATGACGGTATATATCGTTACCGCGGAATGAAATGTGTACCGTAAAATAATTTTTTATTCCGTGTATACCGCAAAATGTAAATAAGTGGGCGTGGCCAACTCACGTGCAGCACGCGTGAGGCTGAGACTGGTCAAACCGTTGAATGCAAGACGGAAGGATATGCTGGGAGGTTGTAAAAACATGGAAAAGGAGAAACGAACAGACGAGGAGGGCTCAAAAGAAAGTGTTTACTATATTTATAAGGTTAAAAATAAAATACAAAATAATCAAATAAGATCAAGTAAAGCCCTTTTGTACATTTTCTGGAATAACTACCTATATAAAAAACTATATCGTGAAAGATATCGTTACCGTGAAATAAAATTTTGGTCATACCGCCCAGCCCTACCCTGTGGATTTAAATTTTTTGTTTAACAAAGCTGTTTGATACATAAAAATGGTATGTCTGTTTATGCTCCACTAGAGGACACCGCAATGATTCCTTCCCCAGACCCATACTACTGTCCTTCTCACCTGGAGACCTTGATTGGGGTCTGATAAAACTGGAGATACTTTTTAAAAATAAGAATGTTTATCATTATGTATGCATGTTAATCTGACTTAGACAAATGCAAGGACGACTATAATTTTTCTATTTATTTTAGATGGATCAATTGTTTGTCTACAAAGATCAAAATTCAGAAGAATGTCTCACAGAGGGTTTGTTCACTAGCATTTTATAAATAAAATTTGGCAAAATCAAATGAATAACACCCTTATCTTCTACCTTTTCATTTTTTTTAAAAGTTTGCTGTGGAATAAAGTCTAGCAACAAATATTTTGTGAACGATGGCATGGGGAACAAGGTTTTCAGTATTCAGGAGGACAGCGAGTTTTGTGACAGATATTGCTATGGTAAAGCACGTCCTTTCATAATGAAAGTTACTGACGTCTCAAATCAAGAGGTCATCAGACTGGTGCGCCAATGTGTTTGTAACTCCTGCAGCGGCCAAGAGGTATGAATGTTATTCTTGTCTTGTTTAGATCTTGTTATTAAGTTTACTGCATATTATATGTTGTATCTACATTTTAGCTGGAGGTTCAGTCTCCACCGGGCATTGGCATTGGACATGTTCGACAAAACTGGCATCTTTGCCTACCTAAATTCACTGTTGAGAATGAAAGAGGTGAACCAGCATTTAAGATTGAGGGGCCGTGTGTAGCTTGTACCTGCTGCACAGATGAGAACTTTGAGGTGAAGCATACACTCAGACTCAAGTTCCAACTTTCCATTGACTATAATTGTTTTTATTTTAAACAAAGATATTTTCTATCCTGTAGCTGGAAACATATCCGTCACATAAATATTTTAGTCAGTGCTTGAAGTGGGGTTATTATATAGTATAATATAATATAAAATAAAATAACATATAAGCAATTTCACACTGGTAGACGTGAGATATGGCTGTTTATCTGCACTGCTGTGATTCGGAAGTAGTAATCACAGCATGCCGATAAACAGCCATATCCAGTGTTGGGAGTAACGCATTACAAGTAACACAAGTTACGTAATAATATTATTCTTTCCAAGTAACTAGTAAAGTAACTGACTTACTTTTAACGCCATTTACTTTTACCCCCATTTATTTATTAAAAGCTGTTATGTCCCCATGTTGAGAGAAATTGTAATATGTTACTTTAGTTCTAGAATAAATGTGAGCATGCATTAATTCATCTCACTCACTAAAAAACAGATACAGTATTTCTCAAAATGAGTAAAAACAGTGAAATTCAACGCAAACCTGCAATAATTAAATATGTTAAATAATACAAATATCCTTTATGTATTTAATCCCATTTTATTAACCAATGTCTTTGCTGCTGACCATCAACGATCCAATTCATCCATACTAATAAGCAAAAATGACCCAAGATAATCTAACATTTGTTTCCCTTTTTTTTATTGCTAAAGAGTTTACATTTTGTCTTCTGCGGTCTACTGTACATATGTGAATTTACTTTTATCCAAGAGGCTTTTGGTGTTAAAAGGCTTTTACATTTGCCAAAAATAGAACTTATTGTATTAAAAACAAACAAGCAAGCCAGATTTAAAAAGTAACGTAACACATTACTTTCCATAAAAAGTAATGTAATTAGTTACTTTTTAGGGAGTAACTCAATATTGTAATGCATTACTTTTTTCTGCTTCATTAAAATGTTATTGTATTACTGCAGTAAACGCTCATGTATTATGTCGAATATTATGAGAGGAGATGGACTGAGCGAGAGTGATTAGCGTACCTGCATCTGCTACAGCATTCATTATTCAGATCGGTTTCCTCTCGTATCCACAAACATTAATTTGAACATCTGCTAAAGAAAGCGCTATCTTTGTCGTAATGTAAGTATCCTTTAATCTGATAAGGGTGATTTTGCTGCTCAGTGCATTTGTTTGCTGCGTCAAGCTGTTGTTGAAACTAAAAACAACCTCCGTTTAAAGACTTTATACTTACTTTATACTTTACTTTTACTTTTACTTTTTTGCAAATTAGTGTGTATTACCATATTATTTTAATGTATTATCTTAATTATAAACACACTGGTTTGTTGTGCAAACAGTTTTTAGAGTTCATGGCACATTGTTATTAGGGGCCAAGCACCGAAGGTGCGGTGGCACCTATTGTATCCGTTAGCGTTCTTATTCTTATTCTTCTTCCGTTTCTTCCGCCATTGCGTCTATGGCAGCCCATAGAACTGCTTGCGGGAAAGTTGTATAATTTGGCACACTGATAGAGGACAGTCTGAAATGTCACTGTAGCTTATTTGGAGTCTCTGACTCAAACTCTCTAGTGCCACCACTTGTCCAAAGTTTCACTTTCTTTTTGGTAATAACTTTTGAACCGTACGCCACAAAATTATTTTTTTCTCTGAATCCTTGGGTCATGCCGAGTCGAATGAATATCAACATTCAAAAATCGTAAGGTTTAGTTTTTTTTCTATAATTAATTGTTTGTAAAACTTACTTTTTCAAACTCGTCCTAGACGGTTTGTCTGATTTTCACCAAAATTGGCTCAGATCATCTTCAGACTATGCTGGCAAAAAGTTATGGAATTCAAGTTGATTGGACAAACCGTTTTCGAATAACACGCAAATTAATTCTACGAATAGCGTGCAAAAATGGATGTGAGGAAATATTTCTGCAACGCTTTGGAGTATTGAGACCAAACTTAGTGTGTTATAATAAGCATGACCTGAGGCTTCCTGCAGTGTTACTTCACAGTGCCACCTAGTGGTCAGGAGATATGAAAATTGGCTATTTTTGCTTATAACTTCTTAATGGTTTAGCCAAAAATCTCGAAACTCATCCCGTTAGATTCGGATGAGCATGCTGAGTCGAACCATATCCAATTTTCCCATGTCAGCCATTTTGGGTGTCGGCCATTTTAAATTTTGTTATTAAATGCTATATTTTACGAACACATTAACGTATTGTTACGAAACTCGGTATGTATCTTCGTCACCATGCCCTGAATGTACATAAAAATTTTGGGGCCAGCGCCATCTTGTGGTCAAAAGTTATAAAGAAATTTATAAAAATGCTAATAACTTATGTAAAAAATGGCTTATTGTAATGAAATTGATCTCAAAATATTCCTTGGGTCAGGCCGAGAACATTGATACCAATTATGCCAAAATTGGCCTTTCTGTCCGCCATTTTGATTATTGTATAAAACCTACTTTTTTGAACTCCTCTTGGACCGTTCGTCTGATTTGCACCAAATTTGACTCGGATCATCTTCAGACCATGCTGGCAAAAAGTTATGGATTTCAAAACCGTTTTCATTTAACGCATCAACGAATTTGCTGGAAAGATGCCAAAGCACATCTGAAGCTGTATCTCTGCAAAGCTTTGAGATATTTGCACCAAATTTTGTATTTGGCATTATCACCTCACAGTGATTACACCACATCAATTTGGTATTGGTCCACCTATTGGTCAAGAGTAATAAACCATTCATTAACTATTAATTATAAATTATAATATAATTATAAATCTTCACCAAAATCGAGTCAGATCATCTTCAGACTGTGCTGACAAAAAGTTATGGATTTCATGTTGATAGATGAAACCGTTTTCGTACAGCGCCTCTACAAATTTTAGGCTTGATGGCAAAATTATTCTGAGGCTTTATCTCTGCAAAGCTTTGACATAATGACACCAAACTTTGAGCGTCACCTCACACTAAACACACCACATCGATTTGATAACAGTGCCACCTGTTGGTCAAACGTAATAAGCCATTAAATCATATCAGTAGGCGTTCTACATCATTTTTTCTGTTGTTTTGACTAAAATCATCCTAAAATGGCTTCTTTTTACTTATTGTTGCAGTTGGTCTGCTGTTCCTGCCATCCTTAGCTCCTCATTTTCCCCTTTGAGTGCTTGGCCCCGTAATTGCTGCTTGCAGCTATATTTCTTCTTGTTATTTCCCTTATAGTGGCTAATGAACCACGTTAAAGGATAAGGTGGATAGTTACTACTGCGTAGAGATGCACGGATGGGCTCAAACGTCACCCGAATTCGCAGCTTCAAATAAATTATCCGCCCGCTACCCACCCGCACCTATATTTTTCTCTGATTTAGCTAACCGCACCCGACCCGCACCCGATCGTCATATTATACTTTTTTTATTCTTAGTTTTGCATGATGATATGAGGAATGGATGGTTAATTTTAACAGCAGATTGATTCATCTGATCTGCACATCGCTGTGCACTCAAATACATTTAATCACTCGTGATTTTAAGCCAAATCCACGCTGAAAAGAATAACGTTATGTTCTGACATCTGGACGCGACTCTCCACAATCTCTGATGAAATCGTCCGGGTTTTCTCTGTATTAGATCCATATGAACGCATACTGGATGCTTGGACTTAACTTTAGGCTACAGTGGTTCACTAGTTTAGGAATATTCTGATCGTAAAAATCTGCTTCTTTACATTGTTAAGGTATTGATTTCGTTATAATGTACTGATTCAAATAAGTAATCAATAATATGTATTATTATACCACTGCGCATCTAACATGCTCTTGCGTATGAACAGGCAGCATCTGGAGTGGAGAAGTGGACAGAGCGAGCGCAGGCGCTCAGGCACAATCGTCAAATATATTTCAAAAGAAGCCGGCTCCACGGTCCTAACCACATCACTGTCTTTAGTTTTAGGGAATATTTGCATTTATTAACATGCAATTAGCTCTTCATGTGGTAGACTGTCATGATTTTGGATAATGCACCACTGCATTACCGTACTCAATACCATTAACACAAGCATAACTCCCTTCAAACTTTATATGGAATGTCACTGTTTCTGTCACCGCAACTTCTCGAACAGACGAACATGCACACACACACACACACACACACACACACACACACGTTTGTTTTTGTGAATTGTGGGGACATTTCATAGACGTAATGGTTTTTATACTGTACAAACGATATTTGCTATCACCCTACACCTTCCATACACCTAAACCTAGCCCTCACAGGAGACTGTGCATATCTTTACATTCTCAAAAAAATGTATTGTGTATGATTTATAAGCCTTTTGAAAAGTGGGGACATGGACAATGTCCTCATAAGTCACCCTCTCCTTGTAATACCTATGTCATACCCATGTTATTACACAAATTTGTGTCCTGATATGTCACAAAAACAAACACACACACACACACAATTGAAATCGTATGCCTGATGAAAAAAGTATTTAAAACAGGTTCATATAAAAAATTTAGTTAATATTGGCATCATTATTGATTTATCTCGTCCACCCGCGACCCACCCGCAAATAATCAGAATGCATTTTTTTATTACCCGACCCACCCGACCCGCGGATTATCCGCAGCGCCCGCGGATATAACCGCCATCCGCGCATCACTACTACTGCGTATATTGTGAAGGTATACCGGCCCACTTCGAGCACTGCTTTGAACATTTTTAGATTAAATATTTTAGATTGATTCTAACACTATTTAGTATGCCATTTACCTGGTCTTGCTGCTCATTTAAACTGTAACAGACTGAAGCGTAGTTGTAAATCCAGTGTTTTTTTATTATATTTTAGATTGCTAAAAGTAGTAGGCCTGTATAATATTACCAAAAATGTACTATGTGAATGAGGAATATACTATAGATGAGGACTAGCTGTAACCAACTTTGCTTGAATGCTTAATGTGTGCTGTTACTACCTTTCTTATAATGTGACCATAGCTGGTGTCTTTGAATGGGGCTGTGATAGACAGATCATTTGGCAAAATCATCAAATCCTTCTCATGCCATGGATCAAATGCAGATTTTGTGCTGAGCTTTCCAAGAAACATGGATGTAAAAATGAAAGCTACTGTACTGGGAGCCTGCATACTTATTGTAAGTATTATTCAACAATACTTTTTTTTTTTTTTTTCTTAAGATTTGTAATACAGGACTTGTTTATTTATTATTATTAATTACATTATAACTCAATTCATTTTCAGGATGCCATTTATTATGACAAATAACCAACAGCCCCACGCTTGTGTATCTGCATACTAGCGGCATTTGGCTATTTTAAAATGTAGCTAAAAAAAAATAGTTAACAGAGGGGATGAAATATTCATACTAGATTTTGAGAGTCTTGAAACATATTTGAAATAAAGAAAAATGTTTTACCAAGTTCTGGATTAAGGTTGAAGTGGATACTCAACAGAACTTTATACGGATCTGTTCATGATTACTAAACACGGCAAAATATATAAAAATATGAATGGAAATTAAAATATTATGAATGTGTTAAAACTCATCAATCTGTTTGTCTCTTTGCTTGAGTGTCTGATGCCCATATGTTCATGAACAGCACTTACACTCCCAACTCCTCCAAAACATGCTGCTTCTGCAAGCATCCATTACATTTACATTTACATTTATTAATTTAGCCGACGCTTTTATCCAAAGCGACTTACAATTGGGAATACAACAAGTGATTCATCCTAAGAGGCAGAACAACATAGGAAGTGCTCCAAAATACCACATATCAGGCGTTGTTAGAAGAGTGCAGGCTAGAAGGAGAAGATCAGGAAAGAGAGGAAAGACAGGCTAGAAAGGGAGGATCAAGAAGAGAGGAGATTTTTTTTTTTTTTTTTTTTTTATTGAGTCACATAGTGTCGAAAAAGATGGGTTTTCAGCAGTCGCTTGAAAGCTGTTAAGGAGTCTGCATTCCGGATAGGGGTGGGAAGATCATTCCACCAGGCAGGGACATTGAACGAGAATGTTCTGGACAGTGATTTAATACCTCTCTGTGGTGGTACAATGAGGCGTCTTTCACTGGAGGATCTCAGACTTCTGGAAGGAGTGTAGATGTGTAGTAGTGAATGGAGGTAGGCAGGTGATGATCCGGTGGCTGTCCTATATGCCAGCATCAATGTCTTGAATTTGATGCGTGCTGTAACCGGTAGCCAGTGCAGTGATATGAAGAGAGGTGTGACATGGGCCTTTTTGGACTCATTGAAGACCAGTCGTGCTGCTGCATTCTGAATCATTTGTAGAGGTTTGATTGTACATGCTGGAAGACCAGCTAAAATAGCATTGCAGTAGTCCAGCCTGGAAATGACCAGGGCCTGGACGAGGAGTTGTGTAGCATGCTCTGTTAGGAAGGGCCTGATTTTTCTGATGTTATGCAATGCAAACCTGCAAGATCTAGCAGTTTTAGCTGTGTGGTCTTTAAAAGTCAATTGGTCGTCAAAGATTACACCCAGATTTCTGGCTGAAGTCGATGGAGTAATTGTTGATGAACCTAGCTGGATGGAGAAGTCATGTTGTAAAGATGCAGTGGCAGGAAAGATAAGGAGTTCCGTCTTTGCTAGATTGAGCTGAAGATGGTGTTCCTTCATCCATGCAGAGATATCTGCCAGGCAACCTGAGATCCGTGCAGCTACCGATGGAACGTCTGGTTTGAATGAAAGATAGAGTTGTGTGTCATCAGCATAGCAATGGTAGGATAAGCCATGTGCCTGTATGATGGGGCCCAGAGATGTGGTGTATATGGAGAAGAGAAGAGGTCCAAGAACTGATCCCTGAGGAACCCCAGTGACCAGTTGATGAGTTTTGGATACCTCCCCTCCCCAAGCCACTCTGAAAGACCTACCAGAGAGGTAGGATTTGAACCAGCGAAGTGAAGTCCCTGTGATGCCCAGCGATGAGAGGGTAGACAGGAGGATCTGGTGATTCACAGTGTCAAAAGCAGCAGATAGGTCCAGCAAGATGAGTACTGATGATTTGGAATCAGCTTTTGCCGTCCGCAAGGCTTCAGTGACAGACAGTAGTGCAGTCTCAGTTGAATGGCCGTTTCTGAACCCTGATTGGTTAGAATCCAGTAGATTGTTCTGTGAGAGGAATAAGGATAGCTGGTTGAAAACAGCCCGTTCCAGTGTTTTTGCTATGAATGGAAGGAGAGAGACAGGTCTGTAGTTGTCAATGAGTGAAGAGTTAAGTGTAGGTTTTTTGAGCAGTGGGGTTACCCGGGCCTGCTTAAATGGAAAGTGAAGGGAAAGTGCCTGTGAGAAGAGAAGTGTTGATGATGTGTGTGAGCACCGGTAGGATTGTAGGAGAGATTGCTTGGAGAAGGTGTGAGGGGATAGGATCTAAAGGACATGTCGTCGGATGGCTGGAGAGGAAAAGTTTAGTTACTTCTGCCTCCGAGTAAGGACAGAAGGAGAAGAGGGGAGTTCCAGCCGTTAGTGTGGTCAATTTTAGTTCCTGTATGTGTGGAGCTGAGAACTTATTACTGATAGATGTAGTTTTGTCTGTAAAAAATGTGGCGAAGTCATCAGCTGTTATAGAAGTTGTGGGAGGTGGTGGAGGGGGACAAAGCAGTGTATTAAATGTTTTGAAAAGGTTGCGTGCGTCCGGAGAATTGTTGATCCTGTTGTGGAAGTATGAAGATTTGGCTGTATGTACTTGGGAAGAGAGAGATGAGAGCATAGACTGATACATACTGAGGTCAGATGGATCCTTAGATTTGTGCCATTTTCTCTCGGCTGCCCTAAGTTTTGACCGATGCTCAAGAAGAACATCAGATAACCAAGGGGTTGTCGGAGCAGCTCGTGCTGGCCTGGAGGAGAGAGGGCATATATCATCTAGACAAGAGGTAAGAGTGGAGCATAAGGTGTCAGTTGCTGCATTAGTGTCCAGGGATGAGAAGTGGGTTAGAGAGGGAAGGGAGGAGGATACTAAAGAAGAAAGGTGGGAGGGTGAGAGAGAGCGTAGGTTTCGTCTAAAAGTAACAGGTAGAGGGGTTGGGGGTGCACAAGTAGCAAGATGTAGGTCAAATGTAATGAAGAAGTGGTCAGAGATGTGTAGGGGTTTGACCGCAATGTTGTCTGAAATACAATTTTGCGTGTAAATGAGATCAAGTTGGTTGCCAGACTTATGAGTGTATGTAGTGATAACGCGTTGTAGATCAAATGAATCTAGAAGTGAATGGAAGTCAGCAGCATAGGGTTTGTCAAGGTGAATGTTGAAGTCCCCAAAGACTAGAAGTCCAGCTCTTCTAAGAAGATGCCAAGTTGATTAGGAGGGTGGTAAATTACCACAATGTGGAGTTTGATAGGAGATGTTACAGTGATTGTATGAGATTCGAATGAACTATAATTGCATAGAGGAGAATGGGTTGAGTATTTCCAGATGTTAGAAATGAGCAGTCCCGTACCCCCACCCCTTCCAGTGTGACGAGGGGTGTGAGAGAAGGAAAAGTTATTAGAAAGAGCAGCTGGGGTTGCAGAGTCTTCTGGACAAATCCAGGTCTCAGTCAAACCTAGAATGCTCAGGCCAGATTGCAAAGAAAATGCTGAAATGAAGTCAGCTTTGTTGACAGCTGACTGACAGTTCCAGAGTCCAACTGTGAAAGAGAAAGGTTCAGTGGAAGAGGTGTCGATAGGACGCAGGTTAGAAATATTGCGTCGACATGTGCGTGTGATATTAGTGCGGTGTGTAGAGACCACCGGAATGAGTTGGAAACACATGATAGAGGAGGACAGAAAGAAGAGTGAAATAAAGGAAAGGAGTACTTAAGTGCGTTGTCGGTGTTGTTGCTTGGATAAGTCGCGCAGGAAAAGTCGCAGGTCTTTACTCTCGAAGGTCTTCACACGAGGAGGCTGAACGCTTCTGCTGACGCTGTCAGCTTCAGCGTCAGCTGGTCTGACGCAGTTAAATAGACAACCAAACAGTGCTTTACTGATAACAGCTAGGGACGCCTCCTAGGCTCAGTCAGCCGCAAATGTATCGCCCGCACGCAAAATGGCTCAATCGAAACTCAAAAAGCAACAGCTTCGCACTTTTAATAGCTCAAGAAGGGAACGATATGAAATAACAAAAGCTTCCCTTGGCCGTCCGCTCAGTTATTAATTTTAATGATTGCAATAAAAACTATAATTTAAAGCAAAAACACTAGCAAGGCAAATAACAGAATAAACACTCCTTTTCTAACAGTGACTCGATGTAAGTAAAACAAATGAATAACTACATAGAAACAACAGAGTGCTTTTAGAAGCAGCTCAATATTAATATTAACAAATAAGTAAGTAAATAGAAATCACAGAGTGCTTTTAGCAGCAGCTTAATATTAACACTAACGAATAAGTAAGTAAATAGAAACGACAGAATGCTTTAAGCAGCAGCTTAATATTAATACTAACGAATAAGTAATTAAACAGAAAGGACAAAGTGCTTTTAGCGGCAACTCTAAGTAACGATCGGCTATTGAAATAGTATTAAAGTAGACACTTACGCGCCGTCGTTCTTTCTCGTCTGAGGACTGAATTCACTTTCCATCCATTATAAAATACTCACCATACATGCTACCACACTGAAATGTGCTTGTGCAAAAATATATGCACTCAAATGCACATTGCACTCACACAGATTAAGTCATTATGAGAAAGTTTATTATATAAAAACAAACACCCCCAGTACTTGATTTAAACTAAGGACGACCTCCACATTATGGCCATCTAAAACCCATTAATCTCATAGTATAATTTATGCATTTTTTCACTAGATCTAGCACTCTATATGATTGTACCCTGTATCATGCTCTCTCATCGGCTGTAATTCATCACTGATGTTATTTTCATTAAAAAAACGAAATTTCATACTGCAGGACTGTGAGTCGCTGACAGGTCAAGATATTTAGCACGCCAAATATCTCACAAGTCGAGTTGCTTCTCTCTGATCGCATCTTTGATAACACACACTACGCAGTTGTGACTCTGCGATTTCCACAAAAATGTTGGCAAGTGAAAAACGAGGCTAAAATTGTGCAGTGTGAACCCTGCATTAGTAGACCATCTGGCAGTGTGGAGGCTTTTGCCAAATGTGTCTCAGTGGGTTCTGCAGTCTGTAGAAAGAGGATACAGAATCCAGTTTGGTTCTTGTCCACCTCCTGCCCACAGTGGTGGGCCCTGAGCAGCCTTTGGTAACGTAACAAAAGATAAAGGGCCCTATTTTAATGATCTGAGCACATGGTCTGAAGCGCATGGAAAAGGTGCACTTTGGGCATGTCCAAATCCAATTTTGCTAGTTTAATGATGATAAAACCGGTCGGCACACAAGGCTATTTTCATGAAGAAATTTGCAAGAGCAAAGATTGAACGCAAGACTTAAAGCGCGCAAGCATTCTACTGGAATAATAATATTTTACATTTAATCCTTTGATCTTTAATATTTGGCATGTTTGTGTGCTGCTGCAAGTCCCTGTGTGTGTTATAAGCAGAATGTACGCACATTGTGCACCCACCTATAGGCGCATATTACTATTGTGCCCTTTAAATAAATAAATAAAAAATACTGCATCATTGACTTCATCATTGACCAGGTTTTAGTTGGTCAATTGCGCAACCATTTTTATTTGCCTCAAAATAGCAATGCACCAACATTGCACCTAAACACACCAGCACACCCATGGGTGAAAGTTCATTTGCTATTTAACCTTCTGGGGTCTGAGGGTGTTTTGGGGCCCTGAAGAAGTTTTGACATTTGTGCTTTTTTCAGTATCTTAAAAACATATTAATGGCTAAAATCTGATTACACTGTAATTAGCACAAATTGGGCTACAATAATATGTAAGCATCATTAAAACAATGTTTATGTGTGGTTAGTAAAAAAACTGGTTTTGAAGTCACTGAAATAAGGCCATAAAACACATAAAGAACATTTGTTCACAAGACTTTTGAGAATTGGATGTTAAGCTAGAATTTTTTCAACCAAATGATGTGAAAATCATCTCGTTCACTTATTCAGAGAAAACAATATATTGATGTAAATTTTCCAAAACCTGTTTTGTGATCGAAAGGGAATATGCGTCAGAGTAGCAGTAACCCCATGAATATTTAGCAATTCACACCTGAGAGACAAAGAGCCCTGCCCTAATGGCCCATCAATGACTGAATGTGACTATTAGGTAAGGAACAATGTGAGAAGATTCAAAGAATCTGTATAATCAAAACATACATAATGAAGGTCAAAGACACATTATTAAGGACCCTGATCTAACCACAGAGATGTGGACAGACTTTGTGTCATTTCTGAAAACTTTTTCTGAATTCTGTTCAACAAATGAAACAAGTAAATCATACCTGATATTTAAGTCATTGCAAAACTCATCTATAGTCAAGGAATTTGTTTTACACTAGAATATCATTGTAGTTGAACATCTAAAGGTTGGTAAAGCACGCTCAGTGGAAAACAGTTTAAAGAGACTCAAGTAAACGTCAGCAGGATTCATCTTTTGAGCAGGTTTCAGATCACTAAAAAAACAACAAAAACAAAACATCTGTGAGCATGTTAATATCAGGAGTATCATACTGTTTATATATATATATATATATATATATATATATATATATATATATACACACACACACATATATATACACACACACATATATATATATATATTAGGGCCGGGACTTTAACGCGTTAATTTAGATTAATTAATTACACAAAAATAACGCGTTAAATTTTTTTAACGCATTTTAATCACACTTAATTTTGCACCGCGGAACGTTTCTCACTGGATGAGTTTCAGCGGACCGATTACACTGGAGCACCAACTAGCGTTCAGAATGCGCATATCACTGCAGCACATCGAGCCTGAAGTATCACCTCAATGCTTTTACAGGTCTACCTACCTATAGGCTACCTGAATTTCTGAAATGTAGGCTAGTATATTTCTAAATATCCCAGTGTTTCCCCTACCATTATCTTAGGGAGGCGCGTTTACAATGTCTCCTCCAAGAAAACATGGACTGGATCGCGGACTCCATTCATAAAAACCGAATTTACTATAGCGCGGAATGCCACGTAAATTCGTCGATTTTTGGATTGATAAATCAAAAGTTGGTCTGTCACTTAATTCAAATCGCGATATGGACTTCTAGTGTCTGTGAAAACTGAAATGCAAAAAGACCGTTTTAATATGAATCCTGCATGTATCCTTTGCCTCTGTATGTTAGAATGGCAGAGACGCGTTTTTTTTTTAATGCACGCGTGATGCTCCCGTTAATTTTTGGCATTTGCATCTCACATGAACAGACTCAATCTCCAAAGCTACTGTCAGTTTCACTTTTACCGTTTCATTTGAGAAAACTAGCATCATATCATACTTTACACACAGAAACTTCACGGCAACCTGTCAAAATAAAAGTACGGTTTAACATGAACAATATATATATATGATAAAAAATAAATATAACAACAAGATTAACCACTTAATTGTAGAAAAAAATACTATGATTATTATTTAAATGTTAAATTATTATTATTTATTGATTTTAACAGCAAACCTCTGTTTGTTTGCCAAAAATTAAAAAGGTTTATTTTTCATTTGATTAAAAATAAATAAATGTTTATGATTTCATTTGATTATGAGAAAAATTAAAACACAAGAATTTCTTTAAAAAAAAAAAAAAAAAGCAAAAGATTGTAAAGCCCTATTGCTCAAAATGTTAAAATAGAGAGGTTTTTTTTTTTTACTGAAATAAATGTTTTCGTTATTACACAAAGTAGGGTAAAGTACCGAGAAAAAAAGTATGGAAACCTAGGGGAAACACTGTATCCTATTGCTACACTTAATGGCAATATTGCACTGGTCTGTTGGACTTGGTTGAACAAAAATAAACAATATTTTGTTGCTTAAGTTTATGTATTCAGTCATTATTCAATGGTATACTAAAAATCCATATGAAAAAACTTACTTCTCACTGTTCTCAGGTCAAATATTTATATGCGATTAAAATGCGATTAATTTCGATTAATTAATTACAAAGCCTCTAATTAATTAGATTAATTTTTTTAATCGAGTCCCGGCCCTAATATATATATATATATATATATATATATATATATACAGTCATGGCCAAAAGTTTTGAGAATTACATAAATATTGGAAATATTTGCTGTTGCTGCTTAAGTTTTTATAATAGCAATTTGCATATACTCCAGAATGTTATGAAGAGTGATCAGATGAATTGCATAGTCCTTCTTTGCCATGAAAATTAACTTAATCCTGAAAAAAACTTTCCACTGCATTTCATTGCTGCCATTAAAGGACCTGCTGAGATCATTTCAGTAATCGTCTTGTTAACTCAGGTGAGAATGTTGACAAGCACAAGGCTGGAGATCATTATGTCAGGCTGATTGGGTTAGAATGGCAGACTTGACATGTTAAAAGGAGGGTGATGCTTGAAATCATTGTTCTTCCATTGTTAACCATGGTGACCTGCAAAGAATGCGTGCAGCCATCATTGTTTTGCATAAAAATGGCTTCACAGGCAAGGATATTGTGGCTACTAAGATTGCACCTAAATCAACAGTTTATAGGATCATCAAGAACTTCAAGGAAAGAGGTTCAATTCTTGTTAAGAAGGCTTCAAGGCGTCCAAGAAAGTCCAGAAAGCGCCAGGATTGTCTCCCAAAGAGGATTCAGCTGCGGGATCGGAGTGCCACCAGTGCAGAGCTTGCTCAGGAATGGCAGCAGGCAGGTGTGAGCGCATCTGCACGCACAGTGAGGCCAAGACTTTTGGAAGATGGCCTGGTGTCAAGAAGGGCAGCAAAGAAGCCACTTCTCTCCAAAAAAAAAAAAAAAAACATCAGGAACAGATTGATCTTCTGCAAAAAGTATGGTGAATGGACTGCTGAGGACTGGGGCAAAGTCATATTCTCCGATGAAGCCTCTTTCCGATTGTTTGGGGCATCTGGAAAAAGGCTTGTCCGGAGAAGAAAAGGTGAGCGCTACCATCAGTCCTGTGTCATGCCAACAGTAAAGCATCCTGAGACCATTCATGTGTGGGGTTGCTTCTCATCCAAGGGAGTGGGCTCACTCACAATTTTGCCCAAAAACACAGCCATGAATAAAGAATAGTACCAAAACACCCTCCAACAGCAACTTCTTCCAACAATCCAACAACAGTTTGGTGAAGAACAATGCATTTTCCAGCACGATGGAGCACCGTGCCATAAGGCAAAAGTGAACTAAGTGGCTCGAGGACCAAAATGTTGAAATTTTGGGTCCATGGCCTGGAAACTCCCCAGGTCTTAATCCCATTGAGAACTTGTGGTCAATCCTCAAGAGGCGGGTGGACAAACAAAAATCCACTAATTCTGACAAACTCCAAGAAGTGATTATGAAAGAGTGGGTTGCTATCAGTCAGGATTTGGCCCAGAAGTTGATTGAGAGCATGCCCAGTCGAATTGCAGAGGTCCTGAAAAAGAAGGGCCAACACTGCAAATACTGACTCTTTGCATAAATGTCATGTAATTGTCGATAAAAGCCTTTGAAACGTATGGAAGTGCTTGTAATTATATTTCAGTACATCACAGAAACAACTGAAACAAAGATCTAAAAGCAGTTTAACAGCAAACTTTGTGAAAACTAATATTTGTGTCATTCTTAAAACTTTTGGCCACGACTGTATATACATACTATATATACAGGGAGTGCAGAATTATTAGGCAAGTTGATATTCTTGTCATATTTTTTTCCCAAGCACATTTGAATAATTCCAAACCACATCAATCTTAATAACTACTATTCATTTTGTATTTAATTATTTATAATTGATATATAATTGTCCATGAAAGCTGGAAGTGAAAAACTCCTTATTTTCAGGTGTGCAGAATTATTAGGCACATTTTCTTTTACAGATAAAATGAGCCAAAAAAGAGATTTACCTCAGACTGAAAAGTCAAAAACTATTAAATGCCCATGAGAAGGATGCAATACTAATGCAATACTGCAATTTGCAAAGTTAAGGCATGACCACCGGACAGAAAAATGCTTGTTGCATCTGCATTGTCAGAAAAAACAGGTGGAGGAGAAAAGATGCATGTTAATTGCAAAAAAAGTAAGAATTAATGTTAAGAATCAGATATGAAACCATCAGGAACCATTTAGTCTCCAGCGCCACCGTTTTCCAGAACTGCAACCTACCTTGAGTCTCCAGAAGTGCAATGTGTCAGGTTCTCAGAGACTTTGCTTGGGCAAAAAATCCTAAAAAATGACCCTCAATTAATAAGAATAACATTCTGAAGTATTGTCAAATACATAGAGATGTTTTTTTTCTAGGCTTTATAGACAGATGAGTTGAGAGTGACTCTTGAAGGACCAGCACCACATCCTCTTCTAGCACTCTTTCAAAAATATATTTTCCAGAATCTGGCAGTAAGTTTTAAGAGTTTATTTTGGTCCCTCTCTGCAAGACAGACATTTCAGGATAGGAGATGGACTAAAACTGAAGTCCCAAAACTTACTGCCAGATTCTGGAGGATAAACTTGAAAGAGTGCTAGAACAAAATGCAATTTTTGTTATAAAATAATAGTTAAAAAAACAAAACAAATGTTATTTTCCTGTTTATTAATGTTTTTACTCCTCAAGTATGCAGTTTTTGGAGGATTTAGGATATTTTTTTAATATATATAAATTAATAAATTAATATTTTTTATAGGTTTTTATACAAAAACAGCTGTTTTTGTAAAATTCCCTTTCATAAAAAACCCACATGTCTAAATTTCATTCATGGGGATAAAATGGATAATTTCACATGGTTTAGTGTAAGATTTTTGCCCATCTTTTGGAAAATCCAGTTTTAAACGTAAGAAAAATACTTTTACCAGCAGGTGGCTGCAGAGCTCCACTATATGCTTTTTGCTATTTGACCACCTGAAAGATATCTTTTCACAAGTTTTTTTCAGTTGAGTTCATATCTACATATCATGAAACTCACAGGACTACATTTGGAGACCATAAAAACTGCTCTCTTATAATTTGTCAAAAAAGAAAAAGAAAAAAAGATGTTGTTGCATTCTTATGTTCATGTTGTGTACTGCTACTCAATATGTAATAGAACTGGTTTTGTTTCAGTACAAAAAATGCTTAACTTTGACAAAAAGCATTTTTTTATTGTTATAATTGTGATTTCATAATATGTAGATATGTACTCAACTGAAAAAAACTTGTGAAAAAATATCTTATTGTTGGTCAAATAGCAATTAGTTAATAGTAGTGCTCTGCAGCCATCTAGTGGTAAAAGTTATATTTTTTTACTTTTAAAACTGCATTTTCCAAAAATTGGGCAAAAATCTTACACTAAACCATATCAAATTATCCATGTTATCCCCATGAATGTGAAAGGACCGACTCACTGGCCCGAAAACACTTTACTGCATGTTCGGTCTTTTCACAGCGCTTCAAGATTTAGTTTGTATTTTGATCTAGCTCCGTTTTAATCTGACTCCAATTTGAGGTATTTATGACATTCAAATTACAATAGTAAATTTAACTTCTGATCATAAAGTTAGTTGTGTCATAATTTAGATACCTGATTATTTTGGACGTGCTATACTTTCAGTTATTCGTTCATTGGGGACCTAATGTCGTCTGAGTCTGGCGTCGGCCGGAGCGCCAATCTCGTAACACAAAATCGCCAGCCTGATAATTACTCAGAGGTTGTAGGGGACTAATACCCTCTTGGCCAGCTGCCTACTGCTTGCTGCATACAAAAGTGTAGTTTACTTAGTCTTTCTCATGCACAACTTGTTAACTCCAGTGATAAGCAGAAATCAGGAGGTCTCAGAGAACGTGCCTACTGCTCCGTTCATTCCCGAGCCTTCAGTTTGTCATATCCTGGCCGTATATTTATGCGCACAAAAGCGTCCTCACAATTTACTAGTCATAATGATTTCAGGACGTATCAGAATAGCCGAATATAACATTTTATTTGTCAGGTAAAAATGTATCATGCCAATTACACAATTAAACAACAAGAATCCAATTTAGTTTCAATTTAGATAAATACATAACCTCAATGACTCAAAGATGTATCTAAGAATAGGAAATGTATACCTGACAGAGAGACACACTGCAGCATTAGAGACCTGGAGGTTTTAGCTCCAGAGCCGCAGTGTGGGGGTTTTGACTACAAAGACTACAAAGTTGTGTTTCATCACTTGCCTTATATACCAGACCAAAACAAACAAATCTTCTAATCAGCTGACCTTTTGATCAAAGACCTTTTGATGTGTCAGGAGGTCTCGCAACCCAAGGGTTGCACCTTGCCCCTAAGGGGAAAACACACCCCTCAGCAGCAAACCCAATTCTATGGAAGTTTTAAATTTTTCTAACAGTATATGTGACTGCTATGAAATTGAGACCATTTTACCAATCGCACAGAGACCATTAGAATTATTCCAAACATGAAGGGAAAAAACAATATATTCACAAGATATAACATGTGGCAAAAGCTTTTAGGGAGAAAAGTGTGAGAGTGAGCGGTGGGGAATTCAAAGTAGAGAAGGGGGTGGGGCTGTTTACTTTCTTTGAAGATCCCTCTTTCAGATTAGTTGTATTGTTCTGTTGAATGCCCTCTGTTCGTACTGATTTTTAATTCAATCAGGAGATAATTTCACTCCTTACAAATGAAAGTTTAAAATTTGGGTTTTTGTAAAGTGAATTTTACATAAAAAGCTGTTTTTGCATATAAAACTATTAAAAATAAATATTTATTTAATAATTTATATATATTTAAAAAATATATATAAGCATAAATCCTACGAAAACTGCACAAATGTGGAGCAAAAACATTAATAAACAGGAAAAAAAAAAAATATTTTTTAAACTATTATTTTGTTACAAAATTTAAGTTTTGTTGCCTGGGGTCTCTAGAGACCCCAAAGACCATGAGTGTGATTCCAAAATGAAGACCGCATAAGGGTTAAACATCTATTTGCGAACTTACTAATGAACATCTCAACATACACTCAGTATAAACACTTTACATCCGATTGTTATACGATAAATTAAAAAAATGCAATTAGGCTAATAAAAGAAAGACTTACTCATGTAAATGTCTCCTCCTGCTGGATTTGCATCTCATCACGTTTTTCTTCTGAGGTGGTAAAATTCAGTCTTAATCCTCACAGCGCGTCTTCTTTCAGAAACGAACAGTGAGCCAGATGAACTTTTATTTCATTAAAATATTCAAATCAATGCTTCTTTTTATAAAAGTCATTTCACTCGTCATTTCACAAAAATCAAAATCAGCGATTTTGATTTTTAGCCCTCTTAACCTACCCCCAAACCTAAACCTACCCATTTTATAGCGAATATAAAAGGATATAAAACGTAACTGACCAAAATATGCAGGGAAATTACCATTTTAGTAACAATTTGGCATAAAACTATTTTTTATAGTCGCTAATTCCACTCCTACCTCTAAACCTAACGTTAACCATAACTCTCTCAGTATAGTAATAAAGAAAACAAAACATGACAGACTGAAAAGTGCAATCACAATCATTGATTTATTGCAAAAATGTCAACAGCCGTACCAAAAAGTAATTCAAATGACAATGCATTTGCAGCCGCAGTCCTCTCTGGTGGAATACAGTAGGTTTGTGACGAAGGCAGGTGAGAGCCAATGAGCGTTCGATTTTCCTGCCGTAAAACCTATCATTTCTTAATACGGCAATATTTGAATTTGGAAAATGCACTTCAGCGTGGGTTTATAGCTGTTGCTGCTGAAGTCGCTGCTCGGGATGGAGATGAAGATCATTGGATAAAGACTTGAATTTGGGTCTGTTCTTCGCATTCGTATGGATTCTGAAAATCTGGATTACAGCGCACAAATAAAATCGTTTCATTTTGTAATTATGTTGCGGTGTAATTCGGAGTATTTTATGGTTCTGTTGTTAGTCACAGCATGTCAGAGAAAACACCTTTTGTGTCCCACCATGGCAAACAAAGTTAATATTACATAAATGGTTAAACGATTGCAGAAATGTTATTTATTTTAAGGGTTTAAAGTGTAGTCTTGCTTAACATTATATATACCTATTCTTGGAATTGAGCTGGCAGCAGAAATCACACATAACAGTATGAAATGTTATTTCATATTAAGTAAACGATCAACTATTTAATAATGCAGATTTCAGTATTCATAAGGATTTGTTTTTAGGTGTCGTCAATACATCAGTATTGTACGTTAAAATGCTAAGAACACATATGTATTTGTACGTTTAGATGCTGTAAATACGTCAGTATTGTACGTTTTAGTGTCTGGAAAAATGTAGAACCACATTTTACATAAAATACATAGGAATTATCATGAGATATAACATTAGCTTGTTTGAAAGCCTGTTTAATACCATTGCACAGGGGTGCCCAACCCTGTTCCTGGAGATCTACCTACCTGCAGACTTTAGTTCCAGCCCTGATCCAACACAGCTGTCTGTTATTATCAAGTGCTACCTAAGAGATGTTGGATAGTATAGTGTGGGCCGTGTAACTGTGTGTACTTTAATCTTCAACCCTGATTCCCTCAACCGACGGAGCACTGTTTCCAGTCTAGACAGGTGAGTCTCGAATGTACTCGAGTAGACCAAAAGATCATCTAAGAAGACAAGGACTGAAACATCAAATCACCCATTACGGCCTGCATGAGTCTCTGCATGAGTTGCCGGTGCGTTACAGAGACCGAACGGCATCTGCACATATTCATACAACCCGAACGGTGTGATGAAGGCGGTCTTATACTGATCTTTCTCGTGCACTGCTACTTGTTGATAGCCGCTCGCCAGATCTATGCTTGAAAAAACCTGGGCATTACACAGTGCATCTAGGCTCTCGTCGATCCTCTGCAGAGGAAATGCATCTCGCTGGGTCTTAGAGTTCAATTTTCTGTAGTCTGCGCACAACCACAGACTGCCGTCAGTCTTCCTTTTTAACTCCCTTCTTCAGCAATCCTGTAATATGCTCAGTCACCACCTCAGACTGGTTTGGAGGTATTCGTCTATACGCTTGAGCAACAGGCACATCATGTATCATGGGAATTTCGTGTTTTACCCACTCAGTATACCCGAGATCCTCATCACACAGTGCAAACACATATGCATACTGCCTCAACAACACCCGCAATTTTGCCTGATGATCCGGGGTTCCACCCATTTGCACCCTGTCTGAGGGACACTGGAAGTCGCCATGGGTTTCCTTCATTGACCTCACGCTGACAGTGACCTCCTCATTATCTGTGGCAATCCGTCGGAATGCTACGTTGCAGGCACCCCGGTCCACCAGATGACATTTAGATAGTATCCCAAGCCTGGCTTTTGGTGGCAGCCAAACATCTTCCAGCGCCAGGTTCAAATGTACACACATTCCTGGAAGTTGCACCCTCTTCAACACCCATGCCCAGCAAGTAACGACTTCTAGCCGTGACCTCAAATAGTGTCACATGAGGCCGATCCCGCACTATTTTGCGCAGTTCCCGATGGAGAATGGAGTCCCTCATTTCTTCAACAAACTGATCCCTCAGTGCTGCCTGCACATCAGGCACAGCGTTGGGCGATTGTTGGAGGGCCACATTTAACATTGTCAACAAGACATGTGAGTACATTTGGAGATCATCGCCTTCTAGCTCTTTCCGTGCATAGAAGGCATGCAGCAGCTGAGGGGTTGTCCGCTTCTCTCGGAACATGGCCCTCAAATATACAAACAGCTCCTGAGGCCACGTGTCTTCCCTCCCCATGCACTATTTAACCTCATCCAGAGCCGAACCCCTAAAGTGTGACAAAACAAAGTCTACTTGGTCCTCTTCACTCAGTCCCCTTACCCGAATAACTCGTTCGAGTTCCTCAATGAACTCATCAATGGTCTGGCAATCTTTACTTGCATTACCACAGTAATGAACAATTTGCTTTTCTCTGGGAATATAGACATAAGACCTGGTATTGACAGTGCTCAGCCCTGCAAGTGTCGACATCACCTGGTTTGTGAGCGAAGCTGTAAGAACGCATTACCTCCCTCATCATTGTCAGCCCTAGATGCTGCGCCGGCCCCTGGGCGATCCTCCCCCCAGGTGGCGCCCTCCTCCACAGCTTCCGCCTCCATGGCTTTAGGCCTCAGTCTCAACGAGTCTTAATCCCTGTAAAGTCCGATGCTGTGTCCTAGTTCCGACAGGTTTTGGCGCCCTGGCTCCTTGTTGTCCTGCAGTCCTTCCGGGCCCTGCGCACAGCTCTTTCCGCTGATGCCAACACGTGACGCTTCTTCACCACTACTGTTGTCTATCTACTTCCTCCCCAATCAGCCTAACAGCGTATTCAACCCCACAGAAAAAAGGAAAGGAATAAGTACTACCACCCCAAAAGGAAACCAACAGAAGGAATGAACCCTACTCCTGGTACCAAAAAGATGTGGGCCATGTAACTGTGTGTACAATTAAAAAGACTCAAACACTGCCAAGCATCTAAATTAGGGGTTCTTTATTTCCAACTGCGTACATAGAAGACGGGGGTGGCGCTGAAGAAATGTATTCAGCGTAAAATGAACCACCACCAAAAGCACGCTTCCTCAAAAATATACAGAAACAAACCCAAAATTATAGGCACTTCCAATAATTCTCAGTTACAGAAATCACTTTGCCAGTTTCACCAATTTCCCCTCCTTACAAGGATGGTTACACAGTTCTGAAAAAAACCTTGGTGTGAGCACTTAAAGTCCCCCTGAAATCAAAACACTGCGTCCTGAAACGCTATGGGGAACGCCATTGGCGTGCCGCACTCTGAGTCATAGTCCAACAACCAATAGAATGACGGGAGTGACGTCACAGGCGCGGTGACGTCAGCGACCAGGAAGTATAAAGGCACGTGCGTTTGAAGCCGGCGTCAGCTTTTGTCATTCAGCGAGAGCGCTCTGTGTCTGTGTCTGTCTAAAAACATATTGCTGTTTTTTGTGCCAGTTTTCACACCTTTATTTTGAGCAATATGTCAACCAAAGGGGGAAAGAAAGTTTAAGAAACTAAGGTGGTACAGCAGCCACATAGACAGTGTGTACCTCCCTGCCAACGCTTCATTGTTGGTGGGGATACACACAGTCTATGCGTGGTCTGCTTTGGTGCGGAGCACGCACAGTCAGCCCTCGAAAAGGCTGACTGTTCACAGCGTGAGCGTCTTCCTACTGGATAAGGAAGCCCGCAATGCGGTTACTTCCCCCCCCCCCCCCCCGATCGCCTCAGTATGAGGAGCTGTTGGACGTGCTGACTAAATCAGCACTAGAAAGAAGAGATGATGCCACGGGTTGAACAGACGTTAGCCAGCTATCTGTCGCCCAGCCTGGCATCATCCTTGAAAGCCCCGTTTTTGCTTTCCAGGCCGCCTAAATAACTTCAGGCTTGATGGGCAAAATGTACAAACGTATCGGGAGCATTAAACCCCAGCCGTGTACCAGCTCCTCACATAAGAGGCTCATAATAGGAGCGTTGCAGCCCGCATCCCTCCGGTGAGACCTAGAGGGCAGGATTAGCAACACTCCTGACCGGGGGCTTCAAAGACTAAGCCCGATCCGAGGGTCGTGCTTTAGTCTAAGAGGTCCTCGGCTAAACGGCCCTGACTCTTGTACCTCAGGGACAATGAGGGCAGCCCCTCTCGGGGAGTTAGGTGCCCCACCGCCATTTATGGTGACCACCCCTCCTCGGGGCCCTCAGGAGATTCATCAGCTAACCCTGCCAGTGTTACAGGGCGCGGCAAGCTCCTGCGAACACCATTCTCTGGTCTTTCTGCCCGGAAACGTAGCGGAACTAGAGAGTTCGCAACCCCCACGGGGGTCTGCAGAGCGTTTAATTCAGGTGCATCCTGCCAGTTCGCTGTTACAGGTCACCGAATTAGCTCCTCAAAAAAAATCCAGAAACCAGTCTCGAGAGGCTGGTTCCCTTAGTAGAGTTTCTGGCAGCGTGGAAACTACTGCCAAACGTTTCTACATGGGTCTGGTAATGGAACAGGAAGTGAAAACTCTCCTGAGGAAGGAGGCCATCGAGGTGGTCCCTCCTCAAGACAGAGAATCCGGGTTCTACAGCCGGTATTTCATCGTTCCCTAGAAGGATGGGGGGCTGCGGCCCATTCTAGATCTCAGACAGCTAAACCTCTCAGTCAGAAAGCTGAAGTTCAAAATGTTGACTGTCAGACATGTCGTGTCTCAAATCAGGTCCGAGGACTGGTTTGTCATGATAGATCTAAAAGACGCATATTTTCACGTCTCCATCCTTCCTCAACACAGGAAGTTTCTCAGGTTCGCTTTCAGGGGCAAAGCTTACCAATACAGAGTTCTTCTGTTCGGCCTAGCGCTCTCACCCCGAACTTTCAAGAAGTGTGTGGATGCTGCTCTGGCTCCTTTGCGACTCCAGGGCATCCGCATACTCAACTACATAGACGACTGGCTGATCCTAGCCAGCTCAGAACAGTTAGCGGTCCAACATCAAGATGTTGTTCTTGCTCACATGGAAAAGCTGGGGTTGAGGCTCAATGCCAAGAAAAGTGTGCTTTCTCCATTACAGAGAACCACTTATCTAGGTGTTGTCTGGGATTCGACCACGATGCAGGCACGAATGTCGATCCTTACGGCAGTAAATGCGGTCAAGCTAGGCTTGTTACTCACAGTTCCAAGTACTGTTAGGTCTTATGACAGCTGCATCCAACGTGATACCTTTTGGTCTGCTGCACATGAGGCCGCTACAGTGGTGGCTCAGAACCAGAGGGTTTTCCCCAGAGGGAACCCATTTCGCAAGATCAAGGTCACGCGGCGTTGCCTACGTGCCTTAGACATGTGGAAAAAGCCCTGGTTCCTATCTCTAGGCCCAGTGTTGGGAGCTCCTTGCCGCCGCGTCACGCTAGCGACAGATGCATCCCTCACCGGGTGGGGAATGGTCATGAGTGGCCGCTCAGCCCACGGCCTATGGAACGATCACCATCTCTCCTGGCACATAAACTGCCTAGAGATGCTGGCTGTATTCCAGGCCCTGAAGCATTTCCTTCCAGACCTGAGAAACCGTCACGTGTTGGTCCATACAGACAACACTGCGGTAGTCTATTATATAAACCACCTGGGGGGTCTGCATTCACGCTCCTTATACAAGCTGGCGTACCAGATCCTCCTGTGGTCTCAAGGAAAGCTTCTCTCACTGAGAGCAGTCCATATTCCCAGACGTCTCAATGTGGGAGCAGACGTCCTGTTGAGGCAGGGGCCGAGGCCCGGGGAATGGATG
Organism: Garra rufa; assembly: GCF_049309525.1. Lineage (NCBI taxonomy): Eukaryota > Metazoa > Chordata > Actinopteri > Cypriniformes > Cyprinidae > Garra > Garra rufa. Next base: position 40,281,538 of record NC_133370.1, read on the forward strand.
CTTCACCCAGAAGTAGTGAAGCAGATTTGGAGAGTGTTCGGTCAGGCTCAAGTGGACCTCTTTGCGACTCAGGAGACATCGCAATGTCCCCTCTGGTACTCTCTAGTCCCTCCAGCTCCTCTCGGACTGGATGCCATGGTACAGACGTGGCCGAGGCTTCGTCTGTACGCCTTCCCCCCGATCGCTCTGCTCCCGGGAGTTCTGGAAAGAGACGGTTCTCCATGGGAGATTCCCATCAGGAGGGACCTCCTCTCCCAGGCTGGGGGCGCAATTTGCCACCCCCACCCAGAGATGTGGAAGTTATGGGTGTGGCCCCTGAGGGGGCACAACTCATAGGAGCCGGTCTCCCAGCCGAGGTTGTCGAGACCATCCTTCAATCCAGAGCTCCCTCTACGAGGAAACTTTATGGCCTAAAGTGGAACTTGTTTGCTTCATGGTGTCATGAACGCCGTTTAGACCCAGTTCACTGCCCGGTCGGTACAGTGCTGGAGTTCCTGCAAACTCGTCTTTCCGCATGGTTAGCTCACTCCACATTGAAGGTGTACGTGGCGGCTATATCGGCTTACCACACCCCTCATGGTGGCCTTTCAGTGGGCAGAGACCCCCTGGTCTCATGTTTCCTCCGCGGTGCACTCAGGCTGAGGCCTCGTGTGAAACCGAGAGTCCCCACATGGGACTTAGCTGTGGTGTTGGAAGCGCTATGCAAGCCTCCCTTCGATCCCTTAGAAGAGGTCTCCGATCGGATGCTTACCTTAAAGACAGCACTGCTGCTTGCGCTGACTTCTCTTAGAGAGTCGGGGACCTGCAGGCCCTTTCATTGGCCCCTTCATATATTGACTTTGCGCCTGGGTTGGCCAAAGCATTTCTCTACCCAAGAGCTGGGTATGTTCCTAAGGTCCCGTCTTCAACACCACAGCCGATCACCTCCATTCGTGGAACACGACCTTCGGAAGTATAACCTAATGTGTCCAGTAAGAGCACTTGACACATACGTCCACACCATGTGGCGTAAATCAGAGCAACTCTTTGTTTGTTACGGCCCCCCTAAGAGGGGGTGTCCGGCTTCAAAGCCAACTATCAGTAAATGGATCGTGGATGCCATTTCTACTGCCTACGAGTCCTCTGGTCTCCCATCTCCGTTGGGAGTCAAGGCTCACTCTACTCGAGGCTTATCTGCCTCTAAAGCTCTGAAGGCAGGTGTCCCTATCCAGGACATCTGCGGTGCTGCGGGTTGGTCCTATACACCTCTGACGTTCGTCAGACTTTATGAACTCGAAAAAACCTCAGAGCCACTCCTGGCTCCTCTGTCCTCTCGCCTTTGCAAAAAGGCTAGACCCAGAAATTCAGCCCCCTCCCTAGCCAGGAGGAGACTTCTCAAGGCGCATTCTTTCTATCAAGAAAGAAGAGAAGATTTTTTCGCCTAATCCTCGAGTGCCTGAGGGCCGAGGAGCATTTCTCCCCCTGCGCTGGTCATATAACAGGCAGCGGTTGAGAACCCTATCCTCGTGTGCCTGAGGGCCGAGAATCATATTGCCCTCTTGTCCGTGGAATACTAGACAATGGCTTATTCCCCTCGTGTCCTGGCAGGATTCCCAGGCCGAGTTTATTCAGACCCTCTTGTTCTGGCTTTTTCCCAGACAAAGGACTAAGACTCCTCGTGTGCCTGAGGGCCGAGGAGTACCTCTTGCTCTGGCTGGCGACCAGACAGAGGTCTACCACTTTCCTCGTGTGCCTGAGGGCCGAGGAACATTCTGGGCTGAGGACTATTTCTCCCTCTGCACTGGTCAATGACAGGCAAAGGTCGAGAACTCTATCCTCGTGTGCCTAAGGGCCGAGGAATATATCTCCCTCTTGTCTGGTGGGTATCACAGACAGAGATGTATTATCACTCGCGTCCTGGCAATTTCCCCAGGCGGAGCCATTCCAGTGTCCTGGCAAGTTCACCAGGCACTACTTGCGTCCCTCTTGTTCTGGCCGTCCCCAGACTAGGGATGTGCGGTATACCGGTACTGTGAAAATACCGGTATTTATTTTTTTTAAACGGTACAATATCAAAAGTTTGCTCAGTTCGGTATTTCATCTGCTGTTCCAATTTTCACCACTATGCGGCAGTGTTCCGCAAACTGGCGTAAAACCGGCAAGCGTGATAACAGACAAACGGCAATGGATCACACAGATGAAACGCGCTCTGCAGTGGTCAAAGGAGCTAGCAAAAAAATGAAGACTGAAAAGATATGTATATGTGAACCCATTTTATTCAGTCCCAAAATCACAATCCAACCTGTATCCTCTACTCTGTTGGTTTTTTTGTTGTTGTTGTTGTTGTTGCATTCACATTTTCTTTGTGATAAAGACTGAAAATGTGACCCTGGACCACAAAACCAGTCATAAGCTTACATTTTACAAAACTGAGGTGTATATATCATATGAAAGCTGAATAAATAAGCTTTCTATTGATGTATGGTTTGTTAGGATAGGACAATATTTGGCCGAGATACAATTATTTGGAAATCTGGAATCTGAGGGTGCAAAAAAAAAAAAATCAAAATACTGAGAAAATCACCTTTAAAGTTGTCCAAATTAAGTTCTTAACAATGCATATTACTAATAAAAAAATACATTTTGATATATTTATAGTAGGAATTTTACAAAAAATCTTCATGGAACATGATCTTTACTTAATTTCCTAATGATTTTGGCATAAAAAAAAATCAATAATTTTGACCCATACAATGTATTTTTGGCTATTGCTACAAATATACCCCAGCGACTTAAGACTGGTTTAGTGGTCCACGGTCACATATATTAAGAGATTACTTTATTTTAATTAGATCTCTTCAGTTTTGTTTCTTCTAAAATCAAAATTGTAGTTTTTATTATTTTTTAGTAAAAATTTCTTTGCACAGTTGTTCATAGAGTTTTCAATTCACCTATATTTGCCTGTTTCCTTTTTATTTTATTAATTTTTTTACCTATGGTATCGATTTGGTATCGATACCAAGGTATTAGATCCTAGTATCGTACCGAAGTCAAAATTGTGGTATCGAGCCATCCCTACCCCAGACAAAGGACTGCTACTTTCCCCTCGTGTGCCTGAGGGCCGAGGTGGATATATATATCCCTCTTGTCTGGTGGTTGTCACAGACAGAGATGTATTACCACTCACGTCCTGGCAATTACCCCAGGCGGAGCCATTCCAGTGTCCTGGCAGGTTCACCAGGCACTACTTGTGTCCCTCTTGTTCTGGCTGTCACCAGACAAAGGACTACCATTTTTCCTCGTGTGCCTGAGGGCCGAGGTTCATATATCCCTCTTGTCTGGTGGCTGATCACAGACAGAGATGTATTACCACTCGCGTCCTGGCAATTTCCCCAGGCGGAGCCATTCCAGTGTCCTGGCAAGTTCACCAGGCACTTCTTGTGTCCCTCTTGTTCTGGCTGTCCCCAGACAAAGGACTACCACTTCTCCTCGTGTGCCTGAGGGCCGAGGTTCATATATCCCTCTTGTCTGGTGGTTGATCACAGACAGAGATGCATTACCACTCGCGTCCTGGCAATTTCCCCAGGCGGAGCCATTCCAGTGTCCTGGCAGGTTCACCAGGCACTACTTGTTTCCCTCTGGTTCTGGGTGCTCCCAGACAAAGGACTACTACCTTCTCCTCGTGTGCCCGAGGGCCGAGGTACTTTTATCTCCCTCTTGTCTGGTGGTTGTCACAGACAGAGATGTGTTATCACTCGCGTCCTGGAAATTTCCCCAGGCGGAGCCATTCCAGTGTCCTGGCAAGTTCACCAGGCACTACTTGCGTCCCTCTTGTTCTGGCCGTCCCCAGACAAAGGACTGCTACTTTCCCCTCGTGTGCCTGAGGGCCGAGGTGGATATATATATCCCTCTTGTCTGGTGGTTGTCACAGACAGAGATGTATTACCACTCGCGTCCTGGCAATTTCCCCAGGCGGAGCCATTCCAGTGTCCTGGCAGGTTCACCAGGCACTACTTGTGTCCCTCTTGTTCTGGCTGTCACCAGACAAAGGACTACCATTTTTCCTCGTGTGCCTGAGGGCCGAGGTTCATATATCCCTCTTGTCTGGTGGCTGATCACAGACAGAGATGTATTACCACTCGCGTCCTGGCAATTTCCCCAGGCGGAGCCATTCCAGTGTCCTGGCAAGTTCACCAGGCACTTCTTGTGTCCCTCTTGTTCTGGCTGTCCCCAGACAAAGGACTACCACTTCTCCTCGTGTGCCTGAGGGCCGAGGTTCATATATCCCTCTTGTCTGGTGGTTGATCACAGACAGAGATGCATTACCACTCGCGTCCTGGCAATTTCCCCAAGCGAAGCCATTCCAGTGTCCTGGCAGGTTCACCAGGCACTACTTGTTTCCCTCTGGTTCTGGGTGCTCCCAGACGAAGGACTACTACCTTCTCCTCGTGTGCCCGAGGGCCGAGGTACATTTATCTCCCTCTTGTCTGGTGGTTGTCACAGACAGAGATGTGTTATCACTCGCGTCCTGGCAATTCCCCCAGGAAGAGTCATCCAGTGTCTTGGCAGGTAAGTATTCCAGACACTGTTTCCTTCTTGTTCTGGCACCCTAGTGTCACCAGACAGGGGGAACTTCTTCTCTGGAGTGGTACACCAGAGACTCAACGCGTTCCTTTCCCTTGGCCTAGCAGCACAGACACTAGGCAGGGCTTTGGAATTATGAGGGCGTTGGTATCTCGTTCCCCATAGCGTTTCAGGACGCAGTGTTGAGTTCCCGGAAGGGAACGTCTCAGGTTACGTATGTAACCCTGGTTCCCTGAGGGAACGAGACACTGCGTCTCGGACCATAATTCCCGCATCCCTGCGGCGCTCGCTTCATTCCTGTGAGCTGACGCCGGCTTCAAACGCACGTGCCTTTATACTTCCTGGTCGCTGACGTCACCGCGCCTGTGACGTCACTCCCGTCATTCTATTGGTTGTTGGACTATGACTCAGAGTGCGGCCCGCCAATGGCGTTCCCCATAGCGTTTCAGGACGCAGTGTCTCGTTCCCTCAGGGAACCAGGGTTACATACGTAACCTGAGACGTTTTTTGGCTTTTAGTATGAATATATTAGCCTTGAGATTATCTATAAGCTAGTGTGCTTCAAAACAACGACAAAATTCGCGCTTACAAGATATGGGCATTCAAAACTTACAGTCTCGTCACTTCCGCCAATATGAATCGACGATTTTGATGATATCACCGTACACTTCAGTTTCTCATCAAACGTTCTGTCCAATCAAATGCTCTCTAGAGTCCGTAGTGTCCCGCCCCCTACACAGAGACGCAATACACGAGCAGATCATATATGCGATCGGCATATTAAACTACACAGCCTCAGCATGATTATGATCACTATTTTGTTTTAGCAAGAGTTTCATGTTGAATCTGTGGGGTAATTTATTAGGCTGTCTTACAAATGCGGCTCAACAGCTCTGGCCCGAACAGATATAAATGGAATGCTATTGGCTCTTCAAAATAAGTGGGCGGGGCTAGGCCATATGTTTTTGTTTCAGTTAAAAGTACGTCACCACACAGAATAACGCTGCATGTTTCAAGGCACTTCAGTGGACCTTTAACCCCCAGATAAACAACAGTAGTGGCTTATGATGCTTTCTAAAGAAAAAACGTACACAAAGGAATATTATTAAAGATACATTTTCATAAGCTACCCACAAATGTTGATAAATCAGAACAAATGTATTTTACCTTCTGCCTAATACTGTTGGCATAGCTATTATCATCTTCATTTTTTGACATTATAGTCAAATAATTATTTTCTCACATTCACTTGCATTGACGATTTTTCAATCTAGAGGTCCAGTGGGGTTTTACAGATGGGTGGGACTTACCAGCTCTATAGTATGTCATACAGTAATTGCTGTCAACATTTACATACTGTACTATAATGTCAAAAATGGTAATTACCTGTTCTCTTCTCTATATCTTCGCTGACCACCTCGACCACCTCGACCTCCTCTCACACGAACTCTTCCCATCTATGTTGTTGCCTGGCCAGACAAAATGTGGCCTGTGATGTGGATGAAGTCCTGTGGCCTGACCCAGTACGGAGACATGATGCTGTGGCTGAGTAATGCACTTATTTGTATATTTTTGTACTTTATTTTTACGTGGGCTTACTATTCACAAGTGGCAAACGCATAGGATTTCTGTTTGTTTTTACAAGTGCTACGTGTAAATGCACAAGATTTCTGTAAGTGCTAAATGTACAGATTTTCTTTGTTTTGCAACATGCATTTAGCCTACAGTGAACAATAAACATTTATTTCTCCAGCTTCATGTCCTGAGCATTGTGTTTTCTATTTTTCTACATAGTGTTTAGTGACTGTTCAGTAGTGTTTTTAATTTTGATTGACTCGGGGCACGATTTGACAACATAGTTCAGTTTTGAGCACAGATTGAACTGTTTTGAGGTGAAAGTTTGGTTTTGCAAGAAGAGTCTAAGGTTTTGTGAATGTAGCTTGAAAATTGGGTTTTGTGTTCACAGTTTAGAGAAAAGGAGAGCAGCTTTCAAGAAATGTGTCTTAGCAATTGAGAAAAACTGTAACAATCACATTAAATATTACTCAATCTCCGTGGCTCGCATGACTCAAAATCTGTGTGGTCATTTACTGCTCCACCGTTACAGTGGTCAGAACAATGCAAAACATAGGGGCTCCCTTTCTTTCTCAAACAAAAACAAGCAGTGTTGACTCCCAGCCCGTACACATCAACACACGCATGCCCAGGAATCCCTAATAATGGACCTATGGTTTTTCCCTTCTTCTAACCACGGCGCGCAGCTGCACCAGAGCGCCCCTGAGTGACGGGTAAGCATGACCGCAGGCTATTATTCTGGTGATTTCTTTATGTTACCCAGTCACAATAGTATAAAAATATTGGATAGTAAAACTAATGGTGTTAGGCCTATGTTTGAGCTGATATTATGTTAATATTGTAGATCTAATGCTATGTTGGGATTTGATTAAAGGCATCATCAGATGCCCATTTTCCACAAGTTGATATGATTCTTTAGGGTCTTAACGAAATGTCTATAACATACTTTGGTTAAAATTTCTCAATGGTAGTGTAAAACAACACCCTTTTTACCTTGTAAAAAATAGCTCCATTCAAAGCGACCCGTTTCGGTGCATATCCCTTAAATCCTAATACAATCCTACTAAATCCTTCTGCAGGATTTTCAAATTGTATTTAATGCCTTTTAATGCCCTTTTTAATGCCATTTGTAACATTTTTAATGCCATACGCAACCGATAACTAACACTGCTGTGTACAAATGCGTGTATATTAATAATGCATTTTTTTATGCGGTCTTACAATGAGGCAACAATAAACATACATTACTCTGCTGAACATAATTAGAAACGGATCAAGAGACAGCTTAAATGTCAGCGTTTATTTGCAGGTTTCAAAATTTCAAATATCAAGTCTGAACAGAAAAAAATCAGAAACTTTGAACTCTTAGTGGCTAAAACTGGCCGCTCTTAAAAAGTCTGTGCCACACAATTTTGGACCGGCCAGAAGCAATTACCAAACTGTTTGCGTGTTTATCAGTGATACGCGGGTCAATGTATAAACAACCCGAACCCGACCGACGTTTTCAACTAACTGTTAAGGTTAACGTGCAGGACTGACGAGACAAAAGACGACGATACAATAAACACTAATATTTAATATAATCTTCAGATGGATAAGCAGGAACAGGCAGGAACACGGATAAACTTCCTCACACGAATCACATTTAACATAAGCAAAGACCGACAGAGAACTCAAGAAACAAACAGACTTATAAAGACAGACTAATTACTAAACACAGGTGACGGTGATGACACAGATGATGGGGCTAAACCAAAATGACACAGATCAACAGGGGGAGACAATGGGCGAAACCAAAGGCATAAACAGACAGAACTGTGACATTACGCCCCCCTCCAAATAGGCGCGTCCTCGCGCCGTAGAAAAAGAAAAACAAAACAGAAAAGAGGGGCGAAAAAAACAGAAAATGTCCATGGAGGCTTCGGCGGAGGACGCCACCCCAGGAGGGGGACCAAAACAAAAGTCCAAGTGACAGACAGGACAGTCCAAGGGGGTGACGACGGTGGGAGGAGCCAGGGAGGACACAGGAGGAATCCGGGGCAGGAGGAACAGACCCAGACCGCAGCCATGATGACGGCCCACTGTGGAGCCGACGGAGGGAGGCGCCCGAGGCGGAGGCGGAGTCCCGGAGATCCGCGGCGGAGCCGGAGCGACAGAGGATGGAGGCTGTGCCCGCAGGAAGGAGGAGTCCCAAGGAGCCGGTGGGACGGCGCGACGAGGCACAGCCAGAGGAGCAGAGTCCTGAGGAGCCGATGGGGTGACGACTGACCAGGGCGGAGCCGGAAAGACGATGGACCCCGGTGGAGCTGGTGGATCGACGGGCGACGGTGAAGAGGAGGGCGTCGAGAGCCGTGGTGGAACCGCGGGGTCGAAGGGCCGAGGCGGAGTCCTGGACTCGGAGGCTGGAGGCGGAGCTGAGGGATCCTCCAGCCGAGACGCCGATGGAAGCTGGCAGTCCCGCGGCGAGCCCACTGCACAGGTGGTGGGCTGAGGGTGAGCTGAGGGGCTGTCAGGGGACAGCGGCGGCCAGACGAACATGGCATCGGATGACAGAGGGTGGGTGGGTGGGAATTCCGGGCAGACAGGACAGACGGCTATTTCCATATTGAAGTCAATTAAGTCACAAGAGTTATCTTCGACGAGATCCGAGAAAAAGTCTATTAAATCCCCAGAATTTAGTCCAAGCTCACCCTCAGCGGTGGTGCAGTGGGCAGGGCTCTCTATCGCCCTCTCTTGCTCCACGTGACAATCCACCGTCACGGATGTTGATGCCGGCTCTCGCACCTGGTCAGATGGGTCAGGCTCTGTCGCTCTCGGCTCTGGCACTCCATCAGCGGTGGGCTCGGGCTGTAACTCCGCTTGTCAGGGTGATGTTGGGCTGGGTTCTGGGTCTGGAGTGGGGCTGACGTCCTCTTCGACGATGCTGATAGTCCATGACGATCTGCAGGACGCCAACACCCACTCGATGTAATCCGGCAGGCTCTCTTGAGGACCCTCCCCGGATAGCAGCGCCTTGGTGGTGGAATTCAGTCCGATGTAGAAGTTGTTGCATAGGCTGCTATCCGGGAAGTGGGAATGTTCTGCCAGGAAGATGAACTCACGTGTATGGTCCTCAAGAGAGCGTTCCTCCTGCCTCAGGAGGATGAGACGAACAGTAGGGTCCATAATAAATCAAACAAAAATAAACAAAACACTGAGGGAAAAAACGGGAAAATAAACGCAGGGGAAAGTGCCGGGTAAACTGTTTCGGTCGGTCTTTCTGTTAAGGTTAACGTGCAGGACTGACGAGACAAAAGACGACGATACAATAAACACTAATATTTAATATAATCTTCAGATGGATAAGCAGGAACAGGCAGGAACACGGATAAACTTCCTCACACGAATCACATTTAACATAAGCAAAGACCGACAGAGAACTCAAGAAACAAACAGACTTATAAAGACAGACTAATTACTAAACACAGGTGACGGTGATGACACAGATGATGGGGCTAAACCAAAATGACACAGATCAACAGGGGGAGACAATGGGCGAAACCAAAGGCATAAACAGACAGAACTGTGACACTAACCCACCCGCAACTCGGACCGCAAAAAAAAGGTAAATCTTGTACCCGACCCGCTTCCTGACCCGCATGTTTAATATTTGCGACTGACACCAGCGATTATATGCGGCTATGCAGTGGAGATGTGTTCACTGTCAAACATCATTCGGTCATCATTAATCAGGTTATTTTGTCAAAAGAAATGTTTTTGATTACAAGAAAAATACAGATTGTTCTTGTTGTGATTTATTTTGTCTTTCCTTTATACAGATTTAAATAGTTTCTTTTTCGAAGTGCTCTAAATTATGTCAGTGATTCTCCGATGTTAAATATGATCAAGAATTATTTTATTTCGATCTACAGTGTAATAAAAGTTAAGAAAACGATTAGCCTATAGCCTACAATATAAACTACAAGCTAACTCCTTTTTTCTTAACTTTTAACTTCTAAAAATGATCAAGAATATTAAATCAATTTAATAGGCTAGGTTAACGAATTTTCTTAAACATAACGAATGCACTTTAAAACGAAGTTTTCATATATAAATTCAGGAATCACGAATATGACAAAATTATATTATTTTATATATATGAATTGTATAGCTATAATAGTTGTATCAAATGAATAAAGAAAATTATAGTGCTTTGAATTTATTAAGTATGTTTAATTTCGTTCATATCGCTCTCTGGAAATGTAAAGAAAAATACAGTTTTTACTTGGAATTCGTTTTTAATCCCTGGTTTTAAACAAGCATATACATTAGATCATTTATATATTATTGCTTGAATAAACGTTTACAAATAGTGCTAGAAATTTTATAATTAAGGAAATTAAACAGACCTAGGCATTCGAAAAGACATAGTGAAATGTGTCTAATAATTCCAAAAAGAAAGAGAATCATTGGCCATAATCAAAATATTCGAGACATTTATTAGGAATACCATTTTCTTAACAATTAAGATGCTGCATGTGTTTATCCAGGCTAATCGAAGTGTGCGTCTGTCCCCCGACTTTCCAAACAAAAAATCCCACCCCCTCTCAGAAAAAACATAAAGCTGACATTACTGAGCTGTATGCATTTAAAAGTAGCCTACATAAATGGTACAATGGAATTGCTCAGTTCAACGTGTTGGGAAATTGGGCATTTTGTCCCGCATCAGCATTTATTCAACAGTTAATAACGCTCAACATTCAGAAGGTAAATATTACTCAGCCAATAAAGTGTAGGTCTATGTATTTCATAGAAAATTGTATAAATTACAAAGGTTTAATTGGCATCTTTATTTCAAACGACCCGACCGACCGCGACCCGAATATCATTAAAAATATTTTTGGATGACTCGTAACCGCAGGCACATTTTGGACCAACAAGCGCATCACTGGCGCATGCAACAAGCAACAAGCGCATGCAGGCACATTTTGGACCAACAAGCGCATCACTGGTGTTTATCATACTTCGCGACGGTGAATCAAAGTTATTAATTATACAGGCTACATTCAAGATAAATTGGTAATATTTGTTTCTTCAACACTATCTAAAGTTTTAATGCCTGTATAAAACAATTTAATGCTTTTTAATGCCATTTAAGGCCTTAATTTTCGCAAAATCAATTTAATGACTTTTAATGCTTTTTTATGCCCCGCTCTGCCTACCCAACCGCTCTTTACTGTGGGGTGACGAACAGTTTTCTGAGACTTTAAACTTTAGACACATTTAGCAGCGGAACTTCCTAACATGCACATTATTAGGAAAGGTGATTTGCAAATATTTATAAAATACTTCTTCTATACTCACTTCTTCTGTAGGTGAAGCTGTATCATGAATGATTTGCGTGAACATAGATGCATTTAGCTAGATCAGGGGGCGCATTGTCGGGAGCAATTCATTGTTACATCCAACAACAAAACTCCTCAATCAGAGACATTCCTGTCTACTCCTGCTCGGTGGACTGTTTACCGCTCACTCAGGGTGGATCTATGCTAAAATGGCTGTCAGTCAACAATCATGGGAGAGGCCTGTGCAGAACTACATCACTCTCCCTCAGAACAGCTTGATCTGAGAAAGTGATAATTTATAAGGATTAAAAAAAATACTGGGTGGATTTTTATCACTATAAGGTGGTTGTGTACACACACTGCCAACACACATCTCAGTTCAAACAACATGTAAAAGTGAAGAGATGGAAGACACAAGTGGAATAAATGCAAGGGGTTTTATTAAATTAAGCAGCACTAACTCAATAACTAAAGAACATAAGGAACCAAAGAAAACACACCCTCTACACCTAACATCAAATAATGACTGACAAAAGAAACACTAAGGTTTATATACACATTGTGGGCTGACAAGATAACAAGACACACCTGAGAACAATTAGAACAAGAAAGTCTACAATCTCACTACAAAGATAAAACACTTCAACATAAATGCCCACCCTCTTGAAAAAACAAAACAAAAAAAACAAACAAAAAAAAACAGCATATGTTATGCCAACGAGGAAGCTCAGGATATGGGTCTAAGTTACATCAGTATTGCTCCTCCTTGGCTTTTCCCTATCTTCAGTTGATCTTTAGTTACATGAATAACATAATTAGGAAACAATTTTTTCAGAATGTTTAGCAGTACAGCACTATATTGATTAAACATATTAGGCATATTATGAGGCAGATCATCTGGCTAAACAGGCTCGAAACGTTTATAAATTGATGTCAAAGTGGCATTAAGTAAAACAGAAATAAAAGTATAAGTATGGCAAATGCCAGAGGCAATTAATTCAAGCTTTAAGTTCTTTGGGAATACTTTTTTTTTTCAGTTCTTGTTTCAGACTACCCTACCCTTATGTGTTTCACACTCCTTTTCAGTAGGTGGAGGGAATGCACATTTTAAGTTGTTCTGCCAACTGCAATTGAACTCCAAAAGAAGAAGCAATGTAACTTCCACTAGATGCCTTTGTCCACTCTGACACAGCATTATTTTTAGACACACTGCTGAAATGTTAAGGTCATTTGTCAAGTGACAAATAGAGGGCTGATGAGAAACACAAATCCAAAAATACCTGCAATTAGTTGTAAGAAATAATTGTTGATGGGCCATTGAATTATTAGAAAATAATGCACACCTGAGGTGGTGATGCATTATTTTCATAGAATTCAACTGACCGAAGTCAATTATTCAGCTTATACTATGGTTAAACATTAGATAGTAATTGCATGAATGAAAAATGAATGAAAATTAGCCCTTGAACATTTTCAAGTTTTCAAAACCAGAAGTAACTAAAGTTGAAAGTGGATCTTCCCCCTACTCAACCACAGACACCATTCTGGCAAAAAAAAAAAAAAAAAAAAAAAATGTATATCATGAGAAAAACACTGTATTTATCAGTGCCACTGCCTAACAGAACAATTTTATCTCACAGGTAAGTATATCTTTCAGTATACAATCATTTCAAATTATGCAATTTAAATTATGTTAAATTGTGTACTTTATGAATGTGCAGTTTTATATAGTGTTATATATAAGAGTTTCTTCCATTAGATTTACAATGATCTATAAATAAATAGTGAAAGATTACATTCTCTCTCTCTCTCTCTCTCTCTCTCTCTCTCTCTCTCTCTCTCTCTCTCTCTCTCTCTCTCTCTCTGTCAATTTATTATTTATTGTAACATTCTCTTCTCAGATAAAAATAAAATATGGAATTGTCAGGTGAGTTTGTTAAAGAGTGGGCTAACTATCCCTGTCTTGTCATATAAACTTGAGCACTTTTAAAAAGAGAACTTAATTCAAAAATGTACTTTTATAAATGCTTAAATGTGAGTGGAATGTAATGTTTTTAGACACAAGGGATAGTTCATCCAAAAATTTAAATTTGATGTTTATCTGCTTACCCCCAGGGCATCCAATATGAATAAATAAATGAAAATGTATTAATTATATATCAGGGCTCGACATTAACGCTTGTCCACTTGTCCAGGACAAGTGGATTTTGTGAAAGGGCAAGTGAAAGAGGTTGTTTTATTCTGAAGTAGTCAACACCACTACTATTGATGTCAGGTGGGGCAATTAGCCTGGTGTTTAATTTGGAAGTTGGAGTTTATAAGGGGCTGATCATATTCACAGATTAATTTTTAATAATGCTCCATATTTTTTTTTAGATAACAGTTTTTCTTTAATGATAAGGGTTATAATGTGTACATGTAGCTCCAAAAAAGTTATGATGAAAGTTGTGATCTGCAGAAATTAATGTTGAGCAGTATTAGCCATAATAGACTACAGATTTCAGCATGTAATTGTTTAACAAACCTGTTAAATCATTGAGCTCACTGCAATGATTCCTTCCTCAGACCCGCACCATTATCCTTCTCATCTGGAGACCTTGACCTGGGTCAGATAAGACTGGAGATGCTTCTTAATAATAATAATAACAATAATAATAATACCATTACCATTGTGTGTATGTTACTCTGGCTTAGACAAATGCATTTATTTGACAGATATTTGTACCTCTAATTTTCATGTTTATTTTAGACAGACCAATTGTTTGTCTACAAAGAAGAAACTACAGAAGAATGTCTTGAAGAAGGTTTGTTCATTTACACGTCATGAATGAAATACAACAAATCAAATGAACAACAGCCTTCTCTTCTACCTGTTATTTCTTAAAGCTTGCTCTGGAATAAAGCCTATCAACAGTTATTTTGTTAATGATGGCATGGGGAACAAGGTTTTCAGTATTCTTGAGGACAGCGAGAGTTGTGACAGGTGTTTCTGTGCTGGTGGACGTTCTTTCATAATGAATGTAACTGACGTCTCAAATCAAGAAGTCATCAGACTGGTGCATCCATCTGTTTGCTGCTGTGGCAACCATGAGGTATGAAAGTTATTCTCATCTTGTTTAACCATTAATTATGTACTGTGCTTGTGTGTTGTATTTATATGTTGTATTTATATTTTAGCTGGAGGTACAGTCTCCACCAGGCACTGCCATTGGATATGTTCGACAAACCTGGCACATTTGCCTACCCAAATTTACAGTTGTGAATGAACTAGATGAACTAGCATTTACAATTGAGAGTCCGTGTGTAGGTTATATCGGCTGCACAGACTTTGAGGTGAAGCACATATTCAAACACAAGTTTTTTTTTCCATTTTTCAATTAACTTTTACACTTTTATTACTTCTACTATTTGAACACTTGGGCCAAACACAAGACATACAAGTAGACAAGTGGCCAAGTATTGGTATACCTATTAAGCCATTTACCTCATTGCCTGACCCACATTAGCTGTAAGTGTTTTTAAGTTGTGCTATGTTTCTGTGGTAAATTTGATCCCCATAATGAAGGCAAAAAAACCTGACCCACAAACATGTTTTCTTTGGTATTAAAAAGTCAGAACTAACATGTCCTTTATGCTTATTTGAACAGTAGCAGAATGAAGCTTAGTTTCCAGTGCTGCTTTTTGAAAACATTTATCTTAGGTCACTAAAAGTACTAGCGCCAGTTTTAAAATTAAAATGTTATAGTGTAAATAGAATATTAAAGTGAAAAAAATTGGACTGTACTGTAGACTACTAGTAACCAACTTGCTTGAATGGTTAAATTATTAATGTGTGTTGTTATTATCTATACTCTGACCACAGCTGCTGTCTTTGAATGAAAGAGTGATAGACAGATCATTTGGCAAGATCTTCAAACCTTACTCATGCTTTGGATCAAGTGCAGATTTTGTGCTGAGGTTTCCAAGCAACCTGGATGTCAAAATGAAAGTTACTGTACTGGCGGCCTGCATACTTATCGTAAATATCAAAATACACACAAATATTATTATTAATATATACAACAGAGTTGTAATATAAGACTTTTGTTTATTTGTTTGTTTACATTTTCAGGACTGCATGTATTATGACACATCACAAAGGAAACCGATCTGGTGTTTAGTGTGAAGAGGTATATTCAGGTATTTTTATTTGCACAAAATGTACACTATTCAAGGCAGATTTTATGCTTGTGCGGATGTAACACACTCTTTTTTTGGATACAGTTTCTCAGAATGAAGAAAAGGAGAAGACAAATGTCTGCCGACTGCTTGACAAATTATTCTCCAATAAATACTGAAGAGGGAACAATAATGTATAACCAAATTGCTTAAAAAAAAAACACTTTCACAGTGCAAAAGTTTGTATAAATATTTCTGTTTCTGGGGCACATAAATCTCTTATATTTATTTATTTTTTGTCAAATTATTTTGTTTAATGATTAAAATATCATGAAAATAACAGTTGTTACAGTAACATTTATATATAGAATAATTAATAATTATAGAAAAATTATACATTCTTATTTAATAAGTTTCTTAGATTAAGTAGCGTCGAATTTCGACCACTGTTGATGATAATACAGTAAAAGAAAGTTCTTCATTTCAGTCAGAAATGCAACATATTGATACTTTGAATAGAAGTTTTCACTGTCATTTATTTTTGATTACAGGGCTTTCCATTATTAGGGCATTTAGTTCAGAAGTGTGCACATTTAGAAAAGTATTGATGTATTCATGTGTTTACTTCACATTTTTTTTAGATTAAATCATTTTCTTTTAATTATGCAGTCTGAGAACTCTCTTTATTTACTGTCTGCCTTAATGACTCGCAGAAAGACAATTCTCTGCAGATCCATCAGTCAATATTGTTTAATCATAATTCCTACCTTCTGGTGGCAAAGAACCGCTGTCAAAGAAAGGCCCTGTCCCAAATGGCATCAAAAGGCCCCACGGTCTTCCTCTGAGTGAAATTATGGAACGTTAAATGTATTTAAAGGAGAAGTTCACTTACAGAATAAAATGTACAGATAATTTACTGACCCTCTTGTCATCCAAGATTTCATGTTTTTCTTTCTTCAGTCATAAAGAAATTATGTTTTTTGAGAAAAAAATTTCAGGGATATTCTCCATATGGTGGACTTCTACGGTGCCTACGAGTTTGAACTTCCAAAATGGGGAAATTTCAGGATGAATGAGCTCCTTGTCTTTCCTGCCACTCCAACTCTACAACATGACTTCACCATCCAGTTAGGCTCATCAACAATTACCCCATCGACTTCAGCCAGAGATCTTGGTTTAATCTTTGATGACCATTTGACTTTTAAAGACCACATAGCTAAAACTGCTCGATCTTGCAGGTTTGCATTGCACAACATCAACTCCTTGTCCAGACCCTGGTCATTTCTAGGCTGGACTACTGCAATGCTCTTTTGGCTGGTCTTCCAGCATATACAATCAGACCTCTATAAATGATTCAGAATGCAGCAGCACAACTGGTCTTCAATGAGCCCAAAAAGGCCCATGTCACACCTCTCTTAATATCCCTGCACTGGCTACTGGTTGCGGTTCGCATCAAATTCAAGACACTGATGCTGGCATATAGGACAGCCACCGGCTCATCACCTGCCTACCTCCATTCACCACTACGAATCTACACTCCCTCCAGAGGTCTGAGATCCTCTAGTGAAAGATGCCTCATTGTACCACCACAGAGAGGCATGAAATAACTTTCCATAACATTTTCATTCACCGTTCCTGCCTGGTGGAATCTTCCCACCCCTATCCAGAATGCAGACTCCTTGACAGTTTTCAAGCGACTGCTGAAAACCCTTCTCTTTCGACACTATTTGACTCAAAAAAAAAAGAAAAAAAACTTTGTTCTCTCTTTCTTGATCTTCCCTTTCTAGCCTGTAATCATCTAACAATGCCTGATATATGGTATTTTGAGCATTTCCTATGTTGATCTGCCTCCTTAGGATGAATCGCTTGTTGTATTCCCCAATTGTAAGTCGCTTTGGATAAAAGCATCTGCTAAATGAATAAATGTAAATGTAAATTAATGGCTATTTTTAAGCCTAGATGTTCCAGTGCACGGAGATCTGTTGTGCCTGTCTGAGAGTAGAAGTGGAAACAGGGTTTGGTCTGGGTAAGGGAGGTCTGTTATGTTGTTAGCTGTCTGTTTCTTCATTCTGGGGATATACAAGTTCTGAAGGTTGGGCAGGCTCTTACCAGTTTTTTTCTGAGCTGTTCTAACAGTCTGTTGCAGTCTTCCTATGTCTGATTTGCTGGCAGGCCCAAACCAGACAGTTTTAGAAGAGTACAGAACAGACTCAATAACAGCTGAGTTAGTCAACTGTGTCAACTGCACTTGTGGCAGAACTTCAGAACTTTTTCAGCTGACAAAGAAAGCACATCCTCTGCTGGGCTTTTCCCCCCTTTTTTTTTGTGTGTGGGTGTGCCACTTCAGGTCCTGAGAGATGGTAGTGCCAAGGAGCCTGAACAGTTTTCATTGTGAAAACCACAAACTGCTGCCTTTTTTTGCGGGTCTAAAATTTTTGTTTGCGAGTAAAAAAGTTTTGCTTGCGAGTAAAACTGTATCTCAGTGGGTGGTCTCTGAAAAGCCTTATTCTACTGGTCACTCTTGATTGGAGTTCACTTATTACTGAGTTTAGGATGTTAAATTAGTTATCTTACCCAGTAAACAACCTGTTGTTCTTCACCATGGCTGATAGAACCTCGCTCCTCAGTCAGACTGGCGGTGGCAGTGTTGTGTAAACGTAGTGGGCGTGGTCAACTGGTCACTTCAATCGAGAGTGACCAATAGAAAAAAAGGCCTTTCATCCAGATAGATAGAGACTGCCCACTGAGATACAGCTTTACTCGCAAACAAAAATTTTACACTCAAAAAAAAAAAAAAAAAAGACAGAAAAGCAGAAAAGAGAGCAACATGTGGTTTCACGATGAGCGTTTGAACTGCACAAAACAAAATAAACATTGTAAAAAAAATTACAGGCACTGCAAATAATTTTGTTATCAATTTCTTTATTTTTGACACCAATTATAGTCTCAAGTCTTTTTGAGTATGATGCTACAAGCTTTGCTCATCATCATTTGGCAACTGTCATTTTTCTCCTCATGCCCCTGTCTTGTGTGTGTAAATGAGTGAGTGAGTGCGTCCTGGCATTAAGATTGTGTGGTGGTTTTGGCAGGAAGAGTATTTGACATAAAACGTGACAAATTGGCTGTGCGGACTATTCTGCTGCATTGACCCCTGTCAAGAAAGAGAGCAAGCCAAAGGATTGAGAACAGACGAATTGTATCTCACTGGTATGCATACTATCTCTCTCACAATATTACTCCATTTTAGATCATATTAAACAGTGCATTCTATGTATGAATGTGAATGAAAGTGTTAAGTTTTTTTTTTTCATTACAGTTACAATGATCTATGTATCTAAAAATGTTACACTTTATCTGTACAAAAAAAATCTAAAATATTAATTTATTAATTCATTCATTTATCTTTTTTCAAGAAACAAAAATCAAATATGGAATTGTCAGGTGAGTTTGTCTATCTATCCCCATTTTGTTTCTTTGACTATAACAGGCACTGTGTGGAGCCATGGTATGAGCGAGGCATGTGAACAATGAGTACACTTTTTTAAAAAACAGGGTGCATAATATAGAAATAATATACTTAAAAAGTATAAGTTCACATTCTTTACAATTAAGCACACTTCTTTTTCACAGGGGATTGCTTATGAAAATCAAATTCCAAGCAGTCTGTTTGAATCAAAACATGTTTCTGGCATTAAATTTAACATCATATTAAAGAATTTAAAACTGTGAACATGAAAGTTGTGATCTGCAGATTTTAGTGTGTAATAATTTAACAAAGCTGTTTAGTACATACACATAGTATGTCTGTTTATGCTTTACTAGAGATCACTGCAATGATTCCTTCGCCAGACCCGTACCACTGTCCTGTTCATCTGGAGACCTTGAACAGGGTCAGATAAAACTGGAGATGCTTCTTAAAAATAATAATAATGTTAATCATTGTGTGCATGTCACTCTGACCTAGATAAATGCATTTATTTTACAGCAATTTTCACTGCATTAAATATATAATTTTCATGTTTATTTAGATGGACCAATTGTTTGTCTACAAAAAAGAAACCACAAATGAATATATTGCAGAAGGTTTGTTCAGTAGCATTCCATGAATGAAATACAGCAAAATCAAATGTGCAACACCCTTATCTCCTTTAATCTCGTAACTTTCTTTTCTTAAAGTTTGCTGTGGGATAATGCCTGGCAGAAGATATTATGTGATGGATGGCATGGGGAACAAGGTTTTCAGTATTATTGAAGACAGCGAGTGTTGTGACAGGTATTGCTATGGTGCTGGACATTATTTCATAATGGATGTTACTGACCATTCCAATCAAAAGCTTATCAGACTGGTGCACCCATCTGCTTGCTGCTGTGCCAGCCATCAGGTATGAATGTTTTTCTAGTCTTGTTTAACTGTTAAATATGATATGTGTACTGTTTATGTTGTATTTATATTTTAGCTGGAGGTTCAGTCTCCACCAGGCAACGTCATTGGATATATTCATCAAAAATCGCGTTGTTGCCAGTCTAAATTTACTGTTGAGGATGAACGAGGTAAACCAGCATTTAAGATTGAGAGACCTTCTGGAGGTTGTATCTGCTGCAGGGATAACATTTTTGAGGTGAAGCATATAAACTTAGAAATTTTTTTTTTTTAATTGACCAACAATATTTTTTATACTTTAACCTTAAACACAACTTTTACATAATTAAAAAAAAAAATAAAAAAATCTCATTGCTTGACCCACGTTGACTGAGGATTCCCACAATGAAGGCAAAAAACCTGACCCACAGATGTGGGTTTCTTTTAAATGTCTTTAAATGTCAGAGCTAACATGGTTTTGTTGCTTAGCTAAACAGTAACAGAATGAAGCTTAAGTTGTAAATCTGCTGTATTTTAAAAATTGATTCTTAGATCACTAAAAGTAGGCCTTGACTTTATATTAAAATATTACACTGAGAATAGATTATAAAAGTAATAAAAAATGTGAACATACTGTAGATACTTTACTGTAGAGGACTAGCCAACAGTAACCAACTTTGCTTGAATGCTTAATGTGTGTAATTATTACCTGCCTTATATTGTGACCACAGCTGCTGTCTTTAAATGAGGAAGTGACAGAAAGTTCATTTGGCAAAATCATCAAACCTTTCTCATGCTGTGGATCCAATGCAGATTTTGTGTTGAAGTTTCCAAGCAATCTGGATGTCAAAATGAAAGCTACTCTACTGGGAGCCTGCATACTTATTGTAAATATTGTTAAAACAAACATTTTAAAAGAGTTGTAATGCAAAGCTTGTTTATAATTTATAATTATTGTTTATTTATTATTAATAAACATAATTCATTTTTAGGACTCCGTGAGTTTTCACGTGTCACATGGTGAGCCGCTTTGGTTTACTTGCATATCAGCGGCAATGGGCTATTATAAAATGTCCTAGGTAGGGCTGTGCCACATTCAACAATTTCAGTACACATTTTAGATTTAATGCTAAACTTACTCCTTTAAAGAAAGAAAAAAATCAATAATTGTAAATAATTTACTGCATATCCAAAGAAAAGGATTGCTAAGCAAACATTCCATTCTGTGCACAGTAGTTTGAAACATTTAATCTTTTTATATGATTCCTTAAATAACGTGTATTCAGTCAATTCAATTTATTCAAACCATGTGGTTATGCAGTATTGTGTTGAATAATCCATTTACTCTCAGTTTGTAATTATTTCTGTTCCATATTAGTGTCTTCCAAAAGAAGAAGAAGAAGAAGAAGAAGAAGAAGAAGAAGAAGAAGAAGAAGAAGAAGAACAACAACAACAACAACAACAACAACAACAACAACAACAACAACAACAACAACAAATTAACTGAATGACATATGAAATGTCAGGCAATTGATTTAATATTAGCTCTATGTATAATACTTTAGCTCAATAAATCTCAAGAAACAAAACAGAGATAGACAGACAAACTCACCTGACATTTCCATATTAGATTTGTCATGATCGGGGCTGTGGGTTTATCCTCAGGCACCTGAGGTCGCTGTTCTGGCACTGCACTCCCTTGATTGTTTCACCTGTCTTTGTCATTAGCACTGATCACCCACATCTGTTCACTATCAGGACTATAAGTATCCTCACTGCTCATTCCGCATTCATGTCTGCATTGTCTTTAGTTTGGTTTGTTTTATGTGTTCTTGATATTCTGGCTTTTTGATCGTGTTCTTGGTTTTGTTTATTTTTGGTTAAGTTGAGTATTGGTGCCGTGTTGGCCTTTTGTTTGTTTAGTTTTGTTATTATCATTAAAATAATCTTTACCTGCATTTGGACCCAGACCTCATCTTATTACCGTGACAATTAGATCATTGAAGGTCGGCAGCAAAGGCATCAGTTAATAAAATGGGATTAAATACATAAAGGATATTTGTATAATTTAACATATTTAATTATTGCAGGTTTGCGTCATATTCTGAATTGAATTTCCTTTTTTAAAATTAATTTTGAGGAATACTGTATCTGTTTTTTTAGTGAGATGAAGTAATGCATGTTCACATTTATTCTAGAACTAAAGTAACATCTTACTCACAATTTTTCTCAGCATAGGGACAGGAGAGCTTTTAATCAATAAATGGGAGAAAAAGTAACTGCCGTTACTTATTTGAAAAAGTAAAAAAAGATATTTTCTTGTCAATTAAAAAGTAATGCGTTACTTTGCTAGTTACGTAGAAAAAGTAAAATTATTACGTAACTTGCCTTACTTGTAATGTACCCCCAATAGTAATAACTTCTTTTGTCTTTGAAATATAGTTGAAGTGTGCAGTTGAATGTACTGACGATTTATAGCAACTTTTATTTTTAATTACACATTTTTGATGTTGCAATTTTAAATATATTAACTTGAAATTATGACAAAAGAATTTTAAAACACTGATATAAATCATTTAACATAAAGTGTACAAAAGAGTGTTAAGAAATGAGTACAATGAGTACACTTATTAATATAAAAAAATCTGCAAGTATGTTTTTAAAATACTTTTAAGATTAAAAGTACACTATGAATTCACATTCAGTACAATTAAGCACACTTCGTTTTCAAAATTGAAGCAGTCTGTTTGAATCAAAACATGTTTCTGGCATTAAAATATACATCATATTATATAACTTAAAATTGTAAACATAAAAGTTGTGATCTGCAGATTTCAGTGTGTAATAATTTAACAAAGCTGTTTGATTCACATAGTATGTCTGTTTATGCTTTACTAGAGATCACTGCAACGATTTCTTCCTCAGACCCGTATCATTGTCCTGTTCATCTGGAGACCTTGAACAGGGTCAGATACAACTGTAGATGCTTCTTAAAAATAATAATAATGTTAATCATTGTGTGCATGTTACTCTGACTTAGACAAATGTATTCATTTTACAGCAATTTTCATGTTTATTTAGATGGATCAATTGTTTGTCTACAAAAAAGAAACTACCAAAGAATATCTTGCAGAAGGTTTGTTCAGTAGCATTCCATGAATGAAATACAGCAAAATCAAATAAACAACACCCTTATCTCCTTTAATCTCATAACTTTTTTTTTTCTTAAAGTTGCTGTGGGATAATGCCTGTCAGAAGATTTTATTTGATAGATTGGGAACAAGGTTTTCAGTATTATTGACGACAGCGAGTGTTGTGACAGGCATTGCTTTATTGGTAGACATTCTGGCAAAAATGAATGTTACTGACCATTCAAATCAAAAGCTCATCAGACTGGTGCACCCATCTGCTTGCTGCTGTGCTAACCATGAGGTATGATTTTCTCATCTTGTTTAACTGTTAAATATGATATGTGTACTGTATGTTGTATTTATATTTTAGCTGGAGGTTCAGTCTCCACTGGGCAATATCATTGGATATGTTCAACAAAACTGGCATCTAAATTTACTGTTAAGAATGAACGAGGTGAACCAGCATTTAAGATTGAGAGACCATTTGTACTGTAGGTTGTATCCGCTGCACGGATCATAAATTTGAGGTGAAGCACATACACTCAGGCACAAGTTTCAATGATCCATTGACTTTTAGTCTATTGTTTTTAATTGACCAACAATATTTTCAATCCTCTAAGCTTAAACATAACTTTTACATAAACCTTTTTGGTTCATTAGTTAAACATTAGTTAATGTATTAACTAACATGAACTAACCATGAGCAATACATTTGTTACTGTATTTACTAATCTTTATTAACATTAGTTAACGGAAATACAGTTGTTCATTGTTTGTTCATGTTAGTTCACACTGCATTAACTAATGTTAACAAAATTTTAATAATGTATTAGTAAATGTTGAAATTAACATTAACAAAGATTAATAAATGCTGTATAAGTCCAGTTCATTATTAGCTCATGTTAACTAATGTGGTTAACTAATGTTAACTAATGAACCTTATTGTAAAGTGTTACCACCTTTTTATATTATAATTAAATTGCTATTTAGTATGTCTAATTAAAAGTTATTTGCCTGACCCACATTAGCTATAGGTGATTTCAGGTTGTGCTATATTTCGGAGGAAATTTGATTCCCGCAATGAAGGCAAAAAACCTGACCAACAAATGTGTTTCTTTGGTTTTAAATGTCAGAGCTAACACGGTCTTGTTGCTTATTTAAACAGTAGCAGTAGTTGTAAATCCAGGGCATGTTTTAAATGTTTATTGGATCACTAAAAGCAGGCTTTGTTTTTATATTAAAATATAGTAAAAGATTATACTGTATATTATACTGTAGATGAAGACTAGTAACCAAGTTTGCTTGGATGTTTTATGTGTTAATGTGTGTTGTTATTACTTGTCTTATATTGTGACCACAGCTGCTGTCTGTGAATGAGGAAGTGACAGAAAAATCACTTGGCAAAATCATCAAACCTATCCTGTGGATCAAATGCAGATTTTGTGTTGAGGTTTCCAAGCAACATGGATGTCAAAATGAAAGCTACTCTACTGGGGGCCTGCATACTTATTGTAAATATTGTAAAAAAAAAAAAAAAAAAAAAAAAAAAACTTTTAAAACTTTTTTTTCAGACTTGCAATGTAAGACTTGTTTATAATTTATAATTATAACTTGTTTATCATTAATAATTATAATTCATTTTCAGGACGTGTGAATTATCACACGTCACATGGTGAACCGCTTTTGGTTACCTGCATATCACTGGCACTTGGTTATTGGAAAATGTCCTAGGTAGGGCTGTGCCACATTCAACAATTTCAGTAAACATCCTAGTACAATTTAATGCTAAACAGTTAAAGTTAAAAAGTCAATACTCAATACTTGAAATTCATTCATTATGTATCCAAAAAAAAAAAAAAAAAGGGAAAATAAGGTGATCATTGCATTTAAAATCCAATTAAATTTTTTTATTCTGTTCACATTTGTTTAAAACATTTTTTCTTCATATATGTGACCCTGGACTACAAAACCAGTCTTAAGTAGCATGTGTATATTTGTAGCAATAACCAAAAATACATTGTATGGGTCAAAATTATTGATTTTTATTTTATGCTAAAAATCATTAGGATATTAAGTAAAGGTCATGTTCCAAGAAGATATTTTGTAAATTTCCTACAGTAAATATATCAAAACTTAATTTTTGATTAGTAATATGCATTGCTAAGAACTTCATTTGGACAACTTTAAAGGTGATTTTCTCGATATTTAGATTTTTTTGCACTTTCAGATTCCAGATTTTTAAATAGTTGACCAAACTATTAAATCTTGACCAAATATTGTCCTATCCTAACAAACCATACATCAATGGAGAGCCTATCTATTTCAGCTTTCATATGATGTATAAATCTTAATTTAAAAAAAAAATGACCCTGGTTTTGTGGTCTAGGGTCACATATGATTCCTTACTTATTAACATGTGTATTCAAGGAATAATAATAATAATAATAATAATGATAATAATAATAATAATAATAAACCATGTGGTTGTGCAGTATTATGATGAATAATCCTTTTACTCTCAGTTTGTAATAACTTCTGTTCTGTTCCATATTTCTATTTAGTGTATTTCACAAGAAGAAGAAGAATAAGAAGAAGAAGAAGAAGAAGAAGAAGAAGAAAACAACAATAACAACATCAAAACACAAATCCAATCATTGTCTATGTATATTACATGTAATCTGGATTATGCAATCAGAATCTGAAAATTAAGTACTTGTAATTAGATTACATAACATAGTAAAATATTCGGAATCAGACTACATGCACTTTTTTATTGATTTCATGATTCATATGGTTCACACACAGTAAAAGATTATTAAATTATAATTTATTGTTTTTCTCCAATTCTTCTTTTTCATCTTTTAAACTTTTATATACATTCATAAAGTCTTCGAGTTTTGTGGACATTCAAGACCAAGGTGGCTATAATACAGAAAACTGCACTCAGCATTTGACCACTTGATTTACAAAAATCATTTCAGTTTTATAAAGTGTTTTCTCAGCATTTCAACATTTGCATTTACTATGTCTTAGGAAGGCTTTTGTCTTTCAAACACATTAAAATACACAAATTGATGTTGTTATTTACATGTAATGCAGGGATTCCCAAAGATTTCAGTCATCTGAATCTCTTTAACCTTAAATATTTAGTTAAGTATTACATTTGCATATTGTTCATGGTTCTTTGATGTTGGTTAATAGTCACATGACATGACATGCTATAGTATACTATATATATATATATATATATATATAGTATACTATATACACAGTACACAGACCACAAGGTAAATACCTGGGTGAGCTACGTATGTCAGTTACACACAGCTGAGGGTAATGAAACAATCATCAGTGCAAAAGGTGATGAGAATTGAAGTCCAGAACAAACTAAAATGATCCAGGAAGAGTGCTTTCTGGTAGCTGTCATATAGGCACACTAGCTAATGGCTGTGGCAGAGCAGGAGGCCAGGGCAGAGATTGTCTTACATGTTGAAGATTAGCAGATAGGCCATCGATTCATAAATGATAAAAAAAGTTGGTTATTCAGTGTAGTAAAGCCTCTCCTCCATTGACATCCATAAAAAAAAAAGAAAAAAAAAAAAAAAGGCCTCTGGTCTCCTTTCCCATGTACTGCCAGGCCGGAAGCGTTAGCATCAGTTACGCATTTTCAAATAATGGTTGTAGGCTTGCCTTCTAGTGGCTTTGGCCAGGGTGGGACCAACAGAGCAGGAGGCCAGGGCAGAGCTGAAGACCATCACAGCAGAGCAGATGGAGACAAAGGTCCCCACAGTGGAGCTGATGGAGCTGAAGACCACTACAGCAGAACTGACGAGGGAGATGACCACCCTGACGGATCAGGCAGGACTGCAATGAAGCACAGAGAAGTTAAAAACAGCCTTTACAGCCATAACAGGACAAACAAATAGTTCAGCAACGGTCTCCTTGGCAGTGACAGGACAGGGTAAAAATTTAGAGATGGCCTCCATGATCTCAGGCAGACAAGGGATTGAGGGATGACTAGACAGACAGGGAGTTCACAAATGGCCTCCTTGGCCGTGTCATGACGGGCAGGTTGTTACAGGGCCGACAGAGAGTTCTAAAGTGGACGCCACCACCTTAAGAGGAGCTGAATCGAACACCGTCACCTCAGGAAGTTCTGCAGCAGAAGCTACCACCTCGGGAGGAGCAGAAACCAAGTCTGGTTCAGACTGGGGAGACTGGGGAGAGTTCTGGACCAGACCCATAGATTGGAATGGGCTTTAATGCAGACTCGTAGACCCGAGCTTTTTTAAAAATCCATTCCTAAGCTTGCACAACTAAGCACGTTAAACATAACAAAGAAGACAAATCTGTCAGGCAGCCTGAAGTAAAAAAAAAGGGGGAGGAAAGGAGGAAACAGGACAACAGTAAGCATAGGCACTGATTTATGTTTCTGCCCACACTCTATTCCACTCCAAACCAAATATGAAACATTTTATTCATCATTTGTTTCCATGAGAAAATGATAACAGGCTAGGTTGTCATGCAACAACTATTCTTTAACATTCCCATTTTTTACATCCTAATTAATTAAAAATTCTAAATATGTTTTTGTGCTTGAATTTATTAGGCTACACAAAAGATATTATTTGTGTCTCATGAAGAGAAACGCACAGACTGCAAATACACTACTAAACAAAACATTCAAAACATTTCATTAGCTTTGCCTTAACTCTCTCACTAAAAATAGGCACTTAATTCAAAGCTAAATAATAAAATAAATTACAAGAATGTAATCTCTTTACAATTGAAAGGTACTCTCTGTGTTATTTCATCAGTCAGTCATGGAAGTCTGGTGTCCCCACTTCATGAAGGTATGCCTCTGAGTCCTGGAATATGCTTCGCTCACCCATATATTTACTTTGTGGTCTGTGTCTTTGTTGTTGCGGTATTGCATCTGTTACTTTGTTTTTGTAGGTCATATCTTGTGATGGTAATTTTAGAATAAAATAACAGTTATCCAGGAAGAGTGGTTGTGACATATTGGAGACCAAGGACAGCCAATGTTGGTCCTGAAGTGCCGATGTCCTGTAGAGTAAAAATAAATAAATAAATAAATAAATAAAACTCACCTTAGCTGTAGCCTTATAGTGAACCTGAAGACCTTGATAAGATTGTTCTTGTGTGTTTGGGTTGGAGCTAAACTAGGTAGGACAGTGGCACTCCAGCACTGACATTGCCTATCCCTGCTGTAGACAGTCTTGTTCTTGTAGTTAAAAGTATCACATCTAAAAATTTTAATCTTTTGCAATTGTTGATATTTGTCCAAAACTGGATTTGAGCTCCTTGTCCGTCAAATCAAAACTTCTCCAAGTGTCAACTTTGTGATATCTTTGCACACAAACTCAATCAACACTGTTTTCTTTTCTGGATCTGACAACATTTGGTGCAAAAATCTTCATTCCCATTTCCAATTATTGGTTCTGTGTTCTGTAAACCCTGTGGAATTGATAGTTTCTATGTAGTTGGTAATCTCACTCTTTTTATTCATTCACTGTGTATTCTTTTTTGGATAACAAGTATTGTTTTTTTAAATATTTTTTTTTACATTTTTTGGAGAAAAAAATAAATGAATATGGCATTTGTTTAGAACTTTTTTAATATTAACAACTACATGTAAAGGTATGATACCAAACAGGAGAATATAGAGATGCCAAAAGACTACTATACCCGCTGACTGCATATAGATAATATATGGATCCTTTAAAGGTGCCATAGAATGCACTGATACAATATTTCTTTTTACAATAAACATTTAAATTGTTCTCTGATATCTACATAGAAGGTATATGGCATAAAAAAGGGCAAAAATTCTCCAGAAATGCTTTTACAGGTCCATTTACAACCCTAGGATTTGTCCCTAGAATGAAATGGTCTGTTATTACCATTGATCTATATATGACTGGATTTCTCATTGCGCTCTAAACTGCCGTTAGGCAGTGAAGCCACTGGAAGTATTTGATTTGCCATCTTATTATTCCCTACCATTTAATTCGCATGCAAACCACTGACCTAAAATCACCCGATTTGAATGTGTATGTAAGTTAATTTTTATTTAAGATGTTATCTGGAATGTTTATGGTCTTTTCGGGCAGGATAAGTGATATATTGAAATCGTTTAGGTGGGTGTGTCAGCTGCGCACTTGCAGAGACGGGTAACTGATCCAACACAAAATATATATCTGGTATTGTATACAATAAATAATACAATACATGCCTATGTTACTGTATTGCTTGTTGTATTGAAATTCAAAGCTTTGAAATAAAGCTTCATGTCTTTAAGTCCGTACCATATGTAGTCAGCGGTATATTCTCCGAGTTATGGTATTTTTTTAATGTGCCTGACTATGAGCAACTATTTCAGACTCTTCAGATCAGCAAATTCTGTAATGATTTACTAACATTACCTTTCCATGTGAGAAAAATGTTATGTATATATGTTAATGAATTATTAATTTAACAAACAAATCATTACCTGCTTCAAAATGAATACTGATAACGAAAGCATTGTTGAAACATGCAGTACGAATGCTGTACGAATAAAAACAGGCTATAACAAAATTACTTGAACAGTGAATAGCTGTACTAGATGAATTAAGGTGCGGTGGCTTCACTTTTATGACGTCATGAGCAATCCAGTTCTCTATTATAGATCAGTGGTTATTACCTTATTTGGAAGGTTCATGAATAATAATGATGAGCTTTGCTCTGATTGGCTGGTCCACAGAGCGGCTCATTTCAATAGCTTACACAGCAGGAAGGAAACACATGGAGGAAAATATATATTTAATTACGGAGCTCGAGCCGCTATTAATATGCGGGGCATTGAAACTGCCTTTATAAATGCGCTTTTGAGATTTGCGATCGCACATGCTCTCTGTAACGCTATACTACAGCCGCAGTTCTTAGCACATTTGACAAGTTTAGATGCTGTCAGCGGTGATCAGGATCTGCAAATCATTCACCATCGTCCACGCAGTCATCTCTCCTTACTCTGTTTATGTGGTAAGTGATATCTTATGTACTGCAATGTAACAGGCTAGCACTAGCAAGAAGCTAGCCATGTCCCTTTAGTGGCTCGCTAGCTTTTTTTTTGTTAGAACAATTTTTTTTCGTGCCTTTCTGAGTACAGACACCAACCCATCCCTGCACATAACATCCCCTGCACAACCTGGAACATAACATTTATTCCCGTGATCTGCCATTTTCACTATTGTCCTAGCTTTATTTTTTCACAATAGCCTACCTGCAGAACTTCTGATGATTCGGATATGCAAATGTTGGGGGCATTCAGTGTGCCGAGAGTGCACATACATGGTTTGCTTGTGTAAAAACAAATTCATGTATGTCACTGGAATCATTTTTAACTTGATTACAATCTTCATCCATCAAAACTTTACTAGTGAGACACAGACTAGTCCTGACTTTAACTGTGACTTGATAGGGGTAATAAAATAATCACCCTTTTTGAACTAGATTTGAGGATGCTAACTAGCTAAATTTTATGCCATATGTTGCATATGTTTATATCTTGAATCTGCTACATAGACCTTGCACAAAAACAAGAGATGGAATTTATCCCGATAACCAGTCATTGCCTTTATGTAGCGATTTTTATATTACAGATTGTGTCAAAGCAGCTTTACAGTATTAAACAGGAAAATAGTGTGTCGATAATGCAAAAGAAAAATAGTGAACACCCATTTCACATCCAGTTAAAGTCTGTTCATCATTGATTTAGTGATGTCATCGCCCAAGCTCAGTTCAGTTTAATTCCAGACTGCAAGAAAAAAAATAAAATAATAAAAAGACAAAAAACAACAACACCTGCAATTGTTTATGGTGTATTTATTAACTTAAAGTATTTATGGCGAATGTATTAACAAGAAGTTAAGTTTGCCCACAGAAGTTTGCCCACAGAACATTTCCAGGATGTTGAAACCAGAAGTAACTAAACTTAAAAAGTGGGTCAGACCCCTGCTTAACCACAAACATGCACTCAGTACCACTGCCTAACAGACGAATTGCTTCTCACTGGTATGCATATTTCTCAATACACATTTATTTAAAATTATTGAATTTAAATAATGTTAAATTGTGTATTTTAAATATGAATGTATAGTTTTATAAAGTGTTATCTAGTTTTTTTTAGGATTAAGATCTACAAAGACCTACAAATAAATAATGAAAACAAATTCATTCTCTTCCCAGATAAAATCAAATATGGAATTGTCAGGTGAGTTTGTTAAGGGTGTGTCAACATTTCCCCATTTTGTTTCTTTGATTACAACAGGCACTGTGTGTAGCCAAGATATAATCCTTGTGAAAAACAAGCTCACTTTAGCACATTTTTAAAATAATAAGTACTTGATAGAGAAAAAAATGTAATTAAAAGAATGTACTTAAGTGCAAACTTGTTTTCAAATGTTTTCCGATACTTAATTGCATGTCATTTGCAATTAACTTAATTTTTTTTATTTAAAATAAATATACAGTAGAGATCAAACTTAAAGAACAATCTATTAAAACTTGATTTTTTTCTGAAATATTGTTAATCTTCATCGCTCAAAATTTGAAGGAATATCAGCTGTAGATATACCACTGTTCTACTAACATGTTTGACAAAATATCCAAGGCAACAACATTTTTTTATTTTGTGGTAAATACAGGGATCAAAATGAGAGAAAAGTAACCACTGTAGCATGAGAGAAGATTACAACTAAAATTTTGGCTACAGCTGTCTGACTGTACTGGTGTGATCTTGGTCCACTCTCTTCCACTCTCTTCCATGGTAACTTGACTGGGTTTCTTAGCCATAAATTTGTCTCCAAGGATTTTCCAGATATTTTCAGTCAGGGTTAGATCAGGAGTCTGGCCCAGCCATATCATTATTTCAGCGTTCTTAGCTTCAAAGGAACTGATTTACTTGTTTTTGTTTTGCAGTAAACATTTGCATTCACCCTGCCATGTAGCTGTATAAGAGGCTAGACATAAAGTGAAGCGTCATTATTTCTCTGCGTTTCTTTTTTGTTTCTGTCAGTGTTTTATTTCCTTTGTTATGAATCACCCTGCCGTCTTCCTCCTCATGCTGGAGCAGAGGAGCCTTTCCCTCGAGGACCATACTAGACTGTTTGTGAAGATTGCCAACCTTACCCACTACCTGGACTACTGCCTCTGCACTTTCTACAAGACCAGCCTAAACTCAGGGTGCAGTGTGCGGTTATCTGGAGATGTCCTAGGGAAAATTTTGCCGCCTAAATTGAGTGGGTGCTGGTGTCCTGTAACACGTGAAAAAGACTATGGATGTCATGGACGATGACACCAGCCCCACTCGAGACCCAGAGCCCAGCCAACCCACACCCCGATTCGCGGAACCAGAACCCAAGCCCACTACGGACGTAGAGCCAGAGCCGGATGCGACTGAGCCATCAGCAATGGGAGTGACAGCGAGGAAGATCGCCACAGAGTCCCTCACGTCCACTGCGTTCTCAAAATTCTGGCAATTTGATAATACCTAGAATATCAAAATCAACTGCCAGCGGCAGATCATTTTCTTATCTAGCGCCTAAACTCTGGAACAATCTACCTAACACTGTTCGGGAGGCAGACACAATCTGTCAATTTAAATCTAGATTAAAGACACATCTATTTAACCTGGCTTACACATAAAACATTAACACATTCCTATAATTCAAATCCGTTAAAGGATTGTTAGGCTGCATTGATTAGGTCAACCGGAACCGAAAATACTTCCCATAACACCTGATGTACTCGTTGCATCGTAAGAAGAATGGCATCTACGCTAATATTAGTCTGTTTCATTCTTATTCCGAGGTCACCGTAGCCACCAGACCCAGCCTATATCCAGATCAGATGGTCACTGCAGTCCCCCGGATCCAGTCCGTACCCAGTTCAGATCATGGATCACCACCTGGAGATGACTTCTATAGCCCTGAATTTCAACCAGATGAGCTCAAGAGATGGATCATAAATGAAGACCTTGCCAACCTAGACGGCCATCTGCGCTACACCATGGGAACCTGATGAGTTCTCTACAATCTGACATTGGTACAAACTGCTGGTTTCGTCAGAGGAGATCTGGTCCCCCGACTGAGCCTGGTTTCTCCCAAGGTTTTTTTCTCCATTTCTGTCACCTGTGGAGTTTTGGTTCCTTGCCGCTGTCGCCTCTGGCTTGCTTAGTTGGGGACACTTTCCAGCGATATCGTATACTATTTGAACTGAACTGGATGATGATATCACTAATTTCATTGATGAACTGCCTTTAACTGAAAATTTATTGTTTACAATAATGTGTTACTTACACACTATTGTGCTGTTTAAATACTGTGAAGTTGCTTTGACACAATCTGTATTGTTAAAAGCGCTATATAAATAAAGGTGACTTGACTTAACTTGACTTGACAGAGCTTGAGCCAATCGAGTCCAACCAGGTGCGAGAGCTGGCCACAGCGCCCGTGATGGTGGATGTTTCAGTAGGGCCTGTGGGTCTGCCTGTGGGTCTGCCAGTCTCCATCAGCATTATAGCTGGAGGATCCCCTGTCTTCACCTCCAGCCTCAGAGTCCTGGACTCCGCCTCCGCCCTCCGACCCTGCGGCTCCACCTTGGCTCTCAGCTCCGTCACCCGTCGGCCCACCAAGCTCCCTTGTCCCTCTGGCTCCGCCTTGGTCGGTCATCGTCCCTCCATCGCCAAACAAGCAAATGGCGCTCCTCTTACAGCACAATCGGAAATGACTGAGCTGGCTTATCCCCCAAGGTATTAGTGTCCACTACAGCTCCTCCCAAAGTGGAAGCGTCCACCCTTGAACTCCTTGCCACAGAGGTTTCCCTTGAACTCTTTCTCTGCCCTGACAAAGCCACAGAGAACTTTCCTGAACTCTTTATCTGCTCTGATAAGGCCACAGAGGTCATCCCTGAACTTTATATCTGCTTTGACACTGCCACAAGTTCGTCCCTGAACTTTCTGTGCTCTGTGTCTGAGCTTTGCCATGGTGCCCTTTTCTAATGTCTTCTCCACTGGCCACCACCTTGGCTTCACTATGGTCTCCAGTTCCTTCGCTCCCTTCATGGTCTTATTCTCTACCTTGGCTTCTGCCTCACCCTTGCTCTACCAGCTCAACCCTCGCTCCCTGGTTTGATGGCTCCACCCTGACTCCCCACACTGCCAGGTCTGCAGAATGTAGTATGAGAAATTCTGCCTTGGCTCCTCCCTGGATAGATTAATCACGAAATCCACACCTGGGATGATATCTTCAGTTAAACCTTCCAGCACCAGAAATGAGATGGGTTTGGCATTCAGACATCCGATGCAAAGCAATACATGATCTTGCCTTTGTCCAGCACTTTTTCCAAGATGGTATGAATATCAAGTGGCCGTTGACAGGTTTTCCTCTTTAGATCCAGTTGTCACAGGAAATTTAGCAAGATGTTCCTGGAGGATCCATAGCCGAGAATGTCTTGCACCGAAACAGATCAGTGAGCAGAGGTTACCAGCATGGTAGTGCATGACAGCGGTGTAATCATGGGAATCAACTGAAGGGTATCCACCACTGGGCATGGTGGTGGAACTAGTAATTCATAAGTAGTCTTATCTTACCACCTTCGCCTCATTTTGAGCAAGGAAAAACTGTTTACGTAGATGAAAGAGTTGATCGTTCAATGATAGCTCATTGACTGTTTGCCCAAATACCTCCTTAACCCCTTAAGCTTGTAATACCGGTACAGTTATATGAATGCATCATTGTGTGTTTTTTGAAAATATTAACTGTGTTGGAGCACAAATATAGACATATAGGCCCGGTTTCGCAGACAAGGCTTAAGCCTAGTCCTAGACTAAAATGTAAGTCTGAGTTGTTTCAACTGAAATAAAATTGCACTAATTGATTTTAAAATATATCAGTGCCTTTGTTTTGTCTCAAGATGCACCCCAGTAATGTTTTTTTTTCTAAGCATGTTTATAAAAATTACTTAAATGTCCTAATTGAACTATGGTCTAATCCTGGCTTAGTCTAAGCCCTGTCTGGGAAACCGGGCCATATAGTATATTTTGAGAGCTTACAATCTAAACATTCAGAATACATGCATCATTTTGGCATTTATGTTACATAATGTAAGATAATAAGGTCTGAATTTGCCCCCCACAAACAAGCCACCCCCATGAAGATTGTCGTAATAATATTCATTTTCATATTCATATTTATATTGCTCAAACTTACCAAACATAGATGAGTCATATATCAAATGAAAACTCTCATTTCCCAAAATGTGATTATGTAGTTTATTTAATTGATGTAACTCATTACAGAGAATTACAATCAAAAGCATCACGACGATGGAAATAACTTCTAACATCATCATGTAATGTGTCATATGTCTGAAAAGCTTCCAATCAGATCTGTCCAAAAAGACATTGATCAAACCCCTATACCAATTGATTTTTGATTTAAGCCTTTCCAAACAAGCTGAAGGAGTGTGCTCGGAACTCGAAATGCGCACGGCCCTTCTAGCACACTAGCGGCCAGCTCAATGCAGAGTTGGGAGACTATGAAATGTGAACAAATACAATAATAATTAAGAATTATTCCACCCATGTGTTAAAATGTAAGGTGTTTTATGTCAAATTAGACATTTTTTATCCATTTAGCCAAATGTATGTGGGAATGGGACACTTTTGAATTCAGGTAAAAAAAAAAAATGGAATTAGATTTTTTATTTGTGGCTTTATGCAGGGGTTAATTAGTGCAGATAGGTGCAAATAAACAGAACTCTGGTAACTGTGGAAGTGTGGGCAGAAGGATCTGGCATGGCAGGTGACTCTGTGACAGTTTGTTTATGTCTATTTATGCTTCACTAGAGGTCACCCCAATGATTCCTTCCCCAGACCCATACCACTTTCCTTCTCATCTGGAGACTATCACCAGGGTAAGATAAGACTGGAAATGCTTCTTAGTAATAATAATTATAACAATAATAATGTTTATCATTATGTGTATGGTATTCTGACAAATGCATTTATTAAGATGTGATTAAGGAACCTGTAATTTTCATGTTTGTTTTAGATGGATCAACTGTTTGTCTTCAAAGAAGTAACTATGGAAGAACATCTTAAAAAAGGTTTGTTCATTAGCATTTCATGAATGAAATACAGTAAAAATTAAATGCACAACACCCTTATCATCAACCTTCTAATGCCTTACAGTTTGCTTTGGAATAAAGCCTATCAAAAGATTCAATGTGAAGGATGACACTGGGAACAAGGTTTTCAGAATTCTTGAAGACAGTGATCACTGCGGCAGGCAATTCTATGGTAGTAGACGTTCTTTCATAATGAATGTTACTGACAACTCAAATCAAGAGGTCATCAGACTGGTGCACCCATCAGTTTACTGCTTTAACAGCCACGAGGTATGAATGTCATCCTTATCTTGTTTAGTTATTAATTCTATTACATACTGTTTATTATATGTTGTGTGTATAATTTAGCTGAAAGTTCAGTCTCCACCGGGCACTCCCATTGGATATGTTCAACAAAACTGGCATTTTTGCCTACCTGAACTTATTGTTGCAAATGAACAAGGTGAACCAGCATTCAAGATTGAGAGACCAGGTTGTACCTGCTGTTCGGATCAAAACTTTGAGGTGAAGCACAGAAATTCAAAGACACAAGTTTTAATTTCCTATTGACTTATTGTTTTTTAAATTAAACTTATTTTCTGTCCTATAATCATTAAACATACCCTTCAAATAAAAATTTTAGAATTTAAATTGTAATTCTAACACTATAACCTTGACCCACATACAGTACACGTGTTTCTTTGGTTTTATTTTGTCAGGGATAACATGGTCTTTTTACTTTCTTGGAAAGCTGAATGAAGTTGTAAATCCATGTTATGTTAGACTTCTGTAGAGTAGTCTAAAAATAAATGTACAAAAAAATCTGTCACTAGGGCAGTACCTTTTCAAAAGGTACAAATATGTACTATTTAGGTTCTACTATGTATCTTTAAGGTCCTAAAATGCATCTAATATTTAGGGGTAAATAAGGTACAAAGGTGTACATTTTGACATTTTTTTGTGTATTATATTGAAAATATAATATTAAAGTGAAAAAAGGGGCACTAGATTTGGGTGTAACATGTTACACAATAGTCACAATATACTTTTTCTGATAACGCAGTAGTGTAACGCGTTACATTTTAAACTTATATAATTTGATTATAGTTACTAATTTCAATATAATTATGTCTCTTAAGTTACAAATGCAGCCTTAAGAAAAAATATTAAGTAAATGCATTTTAAAATCATGTTTTGTTTAATAATTCACCCCAGAATGTTGCCTCAAAATGTTGTACCCGATTTCACATATTTAAGTCTGGCATTATAGTTTGGGATAAGTCCAACATGTAAAATGTGTACAAGTGTCACAATAACACTAATATAAACATGAGTTAATGACTTATCAGAATGATATCCTCCGCTGGATCAAGCTGTGCGTCGCATTCTTCTTTTTCGTAAATACAAGGTTGATTCCTCACAGCGAGTCTTCTTCCAAAAATGAAAAGTAGCCAAGATTAACTTGATGAGTCTTCATATTTTGTTACAGAGGTGAAGTGGGCATTTACATGTTTGCATGTCCCATGTGGATGTGTGAATAGTGTCATATGAATAGTGCCCGCTGCACGTGGGTGTAACCACATTACAGATGTAAGATAGGAAGGACTTCATATGGATTACTTTATCAAAAACGTTTGTTATTAAAGTGACCTACTCCGTTTAATACTTCAAGCTTTCTATAGATATATTTCTCATGTCTGTGCGTCAAGTATTCGCTGAGTTTTCATAATTTTTTTGGTGCGTTTTTAGACGTTCAAGGAGGCAGAGACGGCAGAAACCGCAACCTGATTGTTTTCTTTATTTTACGAAAGCACATTTTTGTTGATATTGTGAGTGTACATAAATAAAAGTAGATGCTTTACATATTAAAATGATGTATTACTCTTACCTGTATGATAAAAAATGACGGAGTATTTTAAGTTATTTTTGTTGTTATCAGGAAAAAATGCAAGAGATTATTTAAGTTGCTTGATACAAATTACAAGATAGTCAGTCGATAATAAATTACTAATAGAACTATAAGTTTCACTTGGTAGTAGGGGTTTGATGAAACAGAGATGAGACAAAACACGATACTGGGTTCACGAGAACGAGACAAGATTTTTAAACTTTTTGATGATGATGCCATGAGATCTCGTCACATCCCTACTTTATAGTTTTTACTTAAAGATTGAAGTAAACTTGAAAGTAATTATTAATCTGATTACTTTTTAAATGTAGTAATCAGTCACATTATCAAAGCACAATTTTAAAGAAGTAATTAGTCATTTGTAGTGGATTACCTTTTTTTGAGTGACTTGCTAGTAACCAAATTTGCTTGAATGTATAATATGTTGTGCGTTATTACCTTTGTTTTGTCTTATACTGTGACCACAGCTGGTGTCTTTGAATGGGGCAGCAATAGGCCAATCATTTGGCAAGATCTCCAAACCTTTACCATGTAGTGGACCAAATTTTGTATTGAGGTTTCCAAGCAACCTGGATGTCAAAATGAAAGCTACTATACTGGGAGCCTGCATGCTTATTGTAAATATTGTTTAAAATACTTAGTCAAAACTTTTTTCTATTGTAAGACTGTTGTAAGACGTGTTAACTGTTTATTATTTTTTAAATTATAACTCCATTCTTTTTCAGGACTGCATATATTATGACCCGTTAAAATAAATGGAAAATGTGAGTGGCAACCTCCTTCTATTTTGACAATAGTGTAAACCGTCTGCTATTCCTATTTGCACAAAATATATGTAATTGTATTTGAGGCTATTTGTATCTTTGTGTGCATGTAACAGATCGTCTAGGTTACGAAGGTAACCCTCGTTCCCCGAAGGAGGGAACGGAGACGTTACATTGGGATCTCGCTTGAGAGACCGATCACCTCTGAGCCTTATTAAAAAGGCCAATTGAAAATTGGCGAGTGGACGTGCGCGCCGGCCACGCCCCCGTACATACGGGTATATAAGATGGCTGCGCGCACCACTCAGTCAGGCTTTTGCTGAAGAGCCGGGAGAGCCCAGCGTCAGCGCGACACCAGGGGCGTGGCAGGGGAATGTAACGTCTCCGTTCCCTCCTTCGGGGAACGAGGGTTACCTTCGTAACCTAGACGTTACCCCTTCAGTCGAATCACTTCGACGTTACATTGGGAACTAGACCCATGGAAAAGGCCACGACCCTGACGCCGCATTACGCACAACGCCACGTGCCGGCAGGTCTTCCCAGACGTGTCCGCAGGCGGTCATTGAACGTAACCTTCCCAACGCCCCGAGGCCCCCTTTTTATAAGGGGGCCTGCAGGGATGCCAGATGTACTGAAGCATGGGTTGGGGGGGGGCGGAGCACATGCAATTTGTGCATGTGGAAATGAGAATAATTCAATATATCCATAAGATTTCTTAGGGATACACGAGGGAAACAGCGGTCTCCTCCGCTGGAAAATATTGAAAAGTATAGCCACAACCTGCGGGGCGAAGGAGACCCAGGCAGGATCACAGCCAAGGACTACTCCGCATCTAGCCCTGACTGCGGGGCATGGAGGACCCAGGTTCGCCGGAGGGAACATTCTGGGAGATAGCGCACGGATCCACGTGGGAATGGCGCAGCAAGCCGACACCAGCCGTCCCCCCGCTCGCCTGAAGTCTTATGTTAAGACACGGGAGGAACGGCCTCTGCGCGGAGGTTGAAGAACCTAGCGAAGGTATTAGGTGTCGCCCAGCCCGCAGCTCTATAGATATCTGCTAGTGAGGCGCCATGAGCCAACGCATAGGATGAAGCAGCACTCTTAATGGAGTGGGCATGAACACCTAAGGGGCATGGCTCTCCCAGATATAGATAAGAGAGGGAGAGGCATCTACCACCCAATGAGCCACCTCAGTTTGGGGACAGCATTCCCTTTCTGCTGAACCCCAAGCAGATAAGCTGCTAGGTGCGTCTGAAGTGCCAAGCGAATTCATTTTCACATAGACACAACATCGCAAGGCTGGGTCTGCCTCCTCCAGGGCAGAGCTTGCAGGTTCACCACCTGACCGCGGAAAAGCGTGGTGGGGAACCTTGGGCACAATAGCCGGGCCGGGGTCTCAGGTAGTAACGTGAGAGTCGCCGGGCCCGAACTTCTTGACACACTTTGCTGGCAAGGAAAGCTTGTAGGTCTCCAACCCTCTTAATAGGAGCCGGGGCAGTCAGGAGCGCTGTCTTAATGACAGGACTCGACTGAGGCCCACTGAGCACCTCTGGGGAACCTTTGCTCGTTCAATGGGAGCCAGGGCAGTCAGGAGCGTTTTTCTCGCTCGACTGAGGCCCGAGGCTCCAAGGGAGCGCCCCGCGGCCTGAGAAGGCGACGGGGAAGCTTCCCTACAGAGAAGTTTGTAGGTCTCCTTACCCTCTTGATGGAGGCCAGGGCAATCAGGAGCGCTGTCTAAATGACAGGAATTCTAGCTCGACTGAGGCCAGGGGCTCAAATGAAGCGCCCCGCGGCCCCGAAGGGCGACGGGGGGGTCCCAAGAGGGTATGAGGCGCGGTCTGGCACCTCTGAGGGACCTCACGACCAGTGGGTGCTTACCTATTTTGCTTCATCTACTGCATGTGATATGCGGCTAAGCGGCGGCATATATTCCGAGAGTCGAGGGGACAGCCTGCGCTCCAACTCTCCTGCAGGAAAGGAAGCACTACTGCAATCGTGTATCTCTGTGCCTCTCAGCGAGAGGAATGCCAGCGATAGACCTCATCTCAGTGCGTGAGCCAGCCTTTGCCAAGGGAGCCCAGTACCGAGTGATAGTTTGTATCACGGCCTGAGGAAGGCTGGAGAGATCTATGGTGTCAAGCCGTGCCCTTACAGGGAGGGACTGCCGCGAGGGGAAGGTTACTAAGACCTAAGTCCGGGTGGGCCGTCCTTGCAGCGCAACCTCCAGACTTACTCCTCGTCCTCCCTGGACTCGCACAGAGTCTGCGCAAGGAGGCTCACTGGGGAAGGGCGTACTTGGGCCCCGGAGGTCAGCTATGTGCCAGAGTTACTCTGGCAATGGGAGGAATCGGGAGGGCGAGCGGATGTGGCTGGGCCTGCCGATATAACTCCAACTAGCTGCGTCACGGGGTGGAGTCGCCATTCTGCAGGTGGGTGGACTGCCGTGGGAACCGGGGGGCTGCACGGTTGAGTTTCCCTGCTTTAAATGAATGGCAAGTAGCAAAATCTGCCACGTTGGACTCCATGGGAGCAGATGGGAGGAGCTGTAAGCCTCTGTTGTACATGGCAACCCAACCCGTGGTAAGCCACGGGCTGACTTGTCGGCAATACTGCGGGAAAACGCCAGTCCGGAGAGAGCCGAGATGCCATGCCCGTCATAGGACTCGATCGTGCTGCAGCGGTCTCACATGAAACAGCTTAACGGCAAGCGGCTAGAGCTGACATGTGCCCCAGGAGCCTCTGATTTGAGGGGACCGCTGAATAGTTCCTGATTAGCTCAGAGACTACAGCACCAACTGCGCGCTCTTGGTAGCAAGGCGGGCCGTCTTGTGGACCGAGTCGGGCTCCCGACCGAGGAAAGGGATTCCCTCGGTTGGCCTGAAGGACCAGATGGCGGGGGTGCCGAGGCACCAGGTCCCTGTATTCGCACAACGGAACTCACGAGTGGGCTGGTAAGCACCAGTCGAAGAGACGGTTGAAGACGCGAGTACCTGTCTGCCGAAGAGGGGACAGGGGAGCTCCTATGGCCTAAAGAAGGCAGGAAGGAGAGGGACTAGCCAAGTGGAAGCACCTCGCGCTGAGCGCTCGACCCCCGGGGCAGACCGCCGGAGGGGTGTGCACCGGGGAAAGATCGAGACGCGACAGCGGGTGCCCTTCAGGCAGATGGCTGCAACCCAGCCCTGGAGACGGAAACATACTTGTATGTGCGTCGTCGTGAGCATGTGTGCCGACAGCCTAAGAAGGGATCGGAACAGAGCTCCATCCAGGGCGGATGTTAACCCACCACTCTAACTGGACACGTGAAGTCAGGACTCTTATCAAACCCCGACCTCGTCCCGGCCGGAGAGACAGGCTGGATCGCGTCCTTCGCCAGTAGGAACG
The DNA here is from genome assembly GCF_049309525.1 of Garra rufa. NCBI lineage: Eukaryota > Metazoa > Chordata > Actinopteri > Cypriniformes > Cyprinidae > Garra > Garra rufa. The sequence goes on from NC_133370.1 coordinate 40,323,873, forward strand.
CGACCTCCGCAGGCAGAACAGAGGCACGCCTGTTTCCGAATAAAGAATGTAAGGGGTACCTGTGAGTCTGGGCGGACGCCTGGAGCCGGGCCGTACCGTCCGTATCAACCAGTGTAGTGGTATCAAGGGAACGTTGACCGGCGTGACCGTGGTGGGGCAGCCTGGGGAAAGACAGGGAAGGAGACAAAACCCAGAAGGATAAACGTCCTGGAGAAGTGTCTAACTGCGCTAAGCAGTGCTTACCTACTTCCCTGGTTCCCGCGCTGGCGACATCCGGTCCCGAGTCTGGTTCCGAGGAGTGGAAGTGCTGCTCAGGAAGGAAACTCGGGGCCGGGGCCCCAGAGGTGAGAAAGCTGGGTCTTTCTGTGATTTCAAATGACCGGCTAAGTCCCGCTTCCAGCGGGAGTGCCGACAGAGTAGCTCTCTCCACCTCCGGGGGTGCTCGCATCAGGGACGCTTCGAAGCTCGCCTGCGAGGGTCTTCCGTCGCAGGACCCTGAGAGGCGAGCGGCGTCCCTCTCCCACGGGCGGCTCGACGTCGGCTGCGAGCCTGGATCGTGTGGCTCAGCAGGGGACGGAGCTGCGGGGGGACGCCCTCGGCGACGGGCAGGCGGAGGCGGGGGCCCAGGCGGCGGAATGGTAACTTCGCGGCGGGGCAGGATATGTTGGACGGCCTCCGTCTGCCTCTGGACCGTTGGAGCGCCAGAGGAGACGCCCAGCCCGAACGACGGGGAGGCGTACTGCTCTGGCAACTCGACGGGGTATGCTGATGGGCGGAGGATCGCAGGCTTTTGGGGGCCGGCGATACGTTCGACGCCGCTGAGCAAAAACCCTTCACGGTGTCGCCGAATAGGCCGCTCTGGGGAATGGGAGAGTCGAGAAAGCGAACTTTGTCGGCCTCTGCCATCCGGGCCAGAGTCAGCCATAGGTGGCGTTCCTGGACCACGCAGGTGGACATCACCTGACCAAGGGGACACGCCGCGACCTAATGGCCCGAAGGGCGAAGTCAGTGGCGGCGCGGAGTTCTTCAAGTACCCCCTGGTCAGGACCACTCTCGTGCAGGCCTTAAGGTGCCTGCACCTGGCACTTTTGCAGTGTTGCAATGGCCTGCAGGGCGGGGCAGCGTGTCGGGGGGCGCAGAAAAGGCCCAGCCGATGAGGGCGGAAGAAATTTCACATGCCCTAAAAGGGAGACGCGGAGGGCCCCACCAGGCGGCCGCGCCCGCGGGCAAAGGTGCACCGCGATGGCGCGCCCGACCTGGGGGACCGCCACGTACCCCTTGGCTGCCCCGCCATGGAGAGTGGCGAGGGGAGAGGAGCTGGAGTGCGCTTCAAATTAATAGGGCGCCATCGATTTTGTCAGCTCCTCATGCACATCCGGTCAGAACGGGACCGGGGGGGAGCGCGGCGCTGCCGCCGGTGCCCCCCCCAGGAACCAGTCGTCCAGCCTAGAAGGATCGGCCGGAGGCCCCTGAGGAACCCTCAAACCGATCCCCCCCGGCTGCCCGGAAAAGCATAGCCGACAGTTCGACATCAACCTCCGGGGGGGCAGCGACCACGGGTGGGCGCCGCGCCGCGGGAAGAGATGTGTCACCGTCTGACTCTCCCTCTGATGCTGTGACAGACATCTCATCCTCTGCAGGAGCACCGAAGGAGACGCTCAGCCCGCCAGGCGGGGAAGCGTCTGCTGCGGAAACTCAACGGGACCGCGCTGAGATAGAGAGGTCCGCAGGGCTTTTTGAGCCGGCGGAACGCTGTCTATCGTAAATTGAATGTCCCCCCCCCGCGCCCCACCGCGGTGGCCGAAGAGCATAGGCGGCTCAACGGCTGACCACGGGAGGGAGGCGGGGGGAGCCAGCTCGCGAACGAGCGGCAGGACTTCAGCGTGGTCATGGTCATGCTTTCACCGCATGGACCATTCATGAGCACCACCCCAGCGTGCTCAAAGCCTAAACACGTGAGGCAGCGCTCATGTCCGTTCGCTGAGGAGAGGAAACTACCACATCCAGAAACGCACGGCCGAAAAGACATCCTGAAAAGGACGTCTAAAACGGCCGCTAGAAATTGCTCTTTTGTGATCCCGGTTTGCCCAGGGAGGGGCCGCGGGGCAATGCACTCGCCGGGGCTGCTCGCTGGAATGCAAAAAGGCTTTATATGGCCGTGAAAACGGCCGCCCGCGGGACCGCGCTGACGGCTGCCAAACAATGCTCTTTCTGTGAAACACTCTTTTAGTTATGGCAGCGCAGCAGCAGGAGGGAGCATGAACTCTGAAGAACTCTTCTCGGCTGTTTAGAGGCTCGACACATCGGCTCTGAAAGCAAAAGTCTGACTGAGTGGTGCGCGCAGCCATCTTATATACCCGTATGTACGGGGGCGTGGCCGGCGCGCACGTCCACTCGCCAATTTTCAATTGGCCTTTTTAATAAGGCTCAGAGGTGATCGGTCTCTCAAGCGAGATCCCAATGTAACGTCGAAGTGATTCGACTGAAGGGGTAACTCCCCCCCCCCACTTTTCAGTTACAACAGTATGCCTACTTCAGAGAGAAGGATGAAATACATATGTCTGACTGCTTGCCAAAACATCCCTCAATAAAGGCTGAAGAGACAAGAGTTATATTTACATTTGACCGAACAATTTATTTTCTATTGCATCTCTAAAAAAAAAAAAACTAACTAACATACTTTCACATAGCAAATGCTGTTAAACAATATACCATTGTAGCGAATTTAGCTCAAAAGGGAAATGTATATAAATAATTACAATTAATTTTGATTAATTACCATTATTTATATCAGCCGCCAGTAGTAACTGTAGCAGAATTGAATCGCCATCAACTAATCTGTTCGTCTAGCGAACATGCAGGGTAATTTCGTATCAACCCTAAGCAATGATATTTTCTTGGCCACAGAAAAACAAAATTTTTACAGTAATAATGCATTAGAGCATGTAGCTTGTTCGGAAATCGTAAAGGGACATTAATTTGCAAGGCAGAATCAGAGACTCGTGTAATTTGTGCACAAGAGTTTTATTAACTAACGACTAACATATAACTAATCTAAACAAACAAACATATACTCACTCATACAGGGTAGGGTAAGGAGGATGGTTAGAACAGTACAGGAAATGGGCGTGAGGTTGGGCTGACCATCTGAAAGAACCATCAGTTTCTAATACGAAGCACAGCATCAGATAGCTTACACACAACCTCTGTTTAGTGGAAGAAACGATACTTGCATTCGACCGAGAGTCTAGTGGAGCCTCTGAAGAAGTCCTGGATGGTTCCATTTGATGGCCGAAGTTGCAATTTCTTGAAACTCCGAGGTTGTTCTGGACTCTGTTGTGGTTGAGAGAGTCCTCTCTCCCGAGTGAGCGGTTCTGAGGAACCGCAGGCCGCACTTCAGAGATGATCCAGAGATGGCCATGAGTGAAGAGAGAGAGATGTCCGATTGTGTACATTTTGATAAGTTCCATAGTCGAGTGAAATGACCTCCAGTGGGAGCAGTCTGTGTGGAGAGTCCACCCAGCTCCATATTTTGAGGCCCCCCTCTGGGCCTGGGCCTGTGGAGGCCCTCCCCACAGGCAGCAATCAAGTTTTTCAGAAGAACTTGGGCGGAACTGTGTGTGAGTCCTTTTATATTCTAGGAAGGGTCACACCTCTCAAAGTGGACTTGACCAATGAGAGAGGCTGAATTCCAAGCGGGAGATTTGGAGATAATGTGAACTTTTATGACTCTTTGTCTGAAAGCAAGGCAATTTGCATGTGTGCTAGGATTGAGTATTCCTGCAATACTATTACAGATTCTTGAAACTGTAATATGTTACATGTGTATCAACATATAATATGCATCATCTTTTAGATCATCAAAATACGAATTCAGAGATACCAAACATGACACGTACATAATATATCTACATAATATATACAGTGGTTACGGAAAGTATTCAGACCCCCTTAAATGTTTCACTCTTTGTTATATTGCAGCCATTTGCTGAAATCATTTAAGTTCATTTTTTCCTCATTAATGTACACACAGCACCCCATATTGACAGAAAAACACAGAATTGTTGACATTTTTGCAGATTTATTAAAAAATAAAAACTGAAATATCACATGGTCCTAAGTATTCAGACCCTTTGCTCAGTATTTAGTAGAAGCACCCTTTTGATCTAATACAGCCATGAGTCTTATTGGGAAAGATGCAACAAGTTTTTCACACCTGGATTTGGGGATTCTCTGCCATTCCTCCTTGCAGATCCTCTCCAGTTCTGTCAGGTTGGATGGTAAACGTTGGTGGACAGCCATTTTTAGGTCTCTCCAGAGATGCTCAATTGGGTTTAAGTCAGGGCTCTGGCTGGGCCATTCAAGAACAGTCACGGAGTTGTTGTGAAGCCACTCCTTCGTTCTTTTAGCTGTGTGCTTAGGGTCATTGTCTTGTTGGAAGGTAAACCTTCAGCCCAGTCTGAGGTCCTGAGCACTCTGGAGAAGGTTTTCGTCCAGGATATCCCTGTACTTAGCCGCATTCATCTTTCCCTCGATTGCAACCAGTCGTCCTGTCCCTGCAGCTGAAAAACACCCCCACAGCATGATGATGCCACCACCATGCTTCACTGTTGGGACTGTATTGGACAGGTGATGAGCAGTGCCTGGTTTTCTCCACACATACCATTTAGAATTAAGGCCAAAAAGTTCTATCTTGGTCTCATCAGACCAGAGAATCTTATTTCTCACCATCTTGGAGTCCTTCAGGTGTTTTTTAGCAAACTCCATGCGGGCTTTCATGTGTCTTGCACTGAGGAGAGGCTTCCGTCGGGCCACTCTGCCATAAAGCCCTGACTGGTGGAGGGTTGCAGTGATGGTTGACTTTCTACAACTTTCTCCCATCTCCTGACTGCATCTCTGGAGCTCAGCCACAGTGATCTTTGGGTTCTTCTTTACCTCTCTCACCAAGGCTCTTCTCCCCGATAGCTCAGTTTGGCTGGACGGCCAGCTCTAGGAAGGGTTCTGGTCGTCCCAAACGTCTTCCATTTAAGGATTATGGAGGCCACTGTGCTCTTAGGAACCTTTAGTGCAGTAGAATTTTTTTTGTAACCTTGGCCAGATCTGTGCCTTGCCACAATTCTGTCTCTGAGCTCTTCAGGCAGTTCCTTTGACCTCATGATTCTCATTTGCTCTGACATGCACTGTGAGCTGTAAGGTCTTATACAGACAGGTGTGTGGCTTTCCTAATCAGTATAATCAAACACAGCTGGACTCAGATGAAGGTGTAGAACCATCTCAAGGATGATCAGAAGAAATGGACAGCACCTGAGTTAAATATATGAGTGCCATGGCAAAGGGTCTGAATACTTAGGACCATGTGATATTTCAGTTTTTCTTTTTTAATAAATCTGCAAAAATGTCAACAATTCTGTGTTTTTCTGTCAATATGGGGTGCTGTGTGTACATTAATGAGGAAAAAAATGAACTTAAATGATTTCAGCAAATGGCTGCAATTTAACAAAGAGTGAAACATTTAAGAGGGTCTGAATACTTTCCGTACCCACTGTATATCTGTATCTATCTTAACACATGCATAAAGACATTACGCAATACAAAAGACAAGATACATGAACTGCAATAATATACACAATGATTTCAGGCTGGGTGTGTGTTCATTCATAGGAAGGTTTTCCTATGAATTAGGGAAGAGTCCATTTCAACAGGCCAAATGTCTTTCGTATAGTTGGACTACCTCCATTCCTGTGCATTGTAAAACTGGTGTTATCAGCTAGTTGCCCTGGCAACTGAGCCCTTAAGGCCCAGTTCCCTTAATGTTTGCCGAATTGGGGGTTGTTTCTAGAACGCCAACCTGAGGTTGGCTTGTTGGTTTTAAGGATAATTTGTTAACTGTAACAAATAACTATGTCTGATTGGTCCAGACACTACACCATCTGTTCATTTTGTAAATTCTTGAATTAAAAACAAATTACACATTATTAGGTTTTGCAGAGTTTACATGCATCATCTAAAAGTAAAGCAAACAGCAGTAAACACAAACATCTACAGCTAAAATTCATTGTATTTCCACACAGGGGATGTGAAAGAATACCACAACTGGCACTTTAGGGTGATTTCATATCAGACTTTTGACATTTCCAGGGTTCCATAAACCTATTAATATGTTAATAAGCTTGTTTGTTGTCGGAATTGTTCCATTATCTGTTTTGCCTAAAATGAAAGATATCAAGACTGTCACAAAAACAGTTATATAAAGCAATGTATTATTATATACATGATGCATTTTGCCAATTTAATTTTGTTAAAGCCAAATAATTAGAAACAATTTTCATCAGGGGTGGACTGGGGCCCTGGACTTTTTGGCACAGAACAGCTCATTATGCACATATAATTTTTTATATCATTAACATTAATGAATGATTAATCAATAGCATTATAATTTGCCTTTTCTGGTGTATATGGTAAATAAAACAGATACACAGATCTTTTACAAAGAGGGACCGTTCAAAAAAATGTAAATACCTGCCAAAATATCAGTCCATATGACACACTCCTCTGCTATGGTCTAGAGTCTAGACTCTAGAAGACTTGGAATGTAGTGCAGAAAGTGGACTGTTTTTGTGGTCACTTTCTATTATATTTGTCTTTTTGTAAGAGCTTGAAATCTTCTGTCATTTTATGGTATAAAGCTTCAGTTGTGTAAAAGAGTATTCTTATTAAAATTCTTATAATGATGAAAAATACAGTAAACAGTAATACTAGCCTATATGATATAGGCTAAAGATGTGTGATCATAAATGTTAAATTAATTTATATACAGCAGTTAAACAGACAAGTTAATTGAGTGAAATACTAAACCAAAATAAAAACACACTCAGCAAAATATTAATGATGGTTTTTGACAAAAATTCCACAAAAATGAATTATATTTTTTTGTAAATATTGCACAGTTCTAATTAAAATACATAATTTAGGTCATTTGGCACACAGACACAGAGATCGTGTGCATGTGTGTGTGCGCGCATTGGTTTAACCTACATTGTGAAAACCAAATGTTCCCACCAAAAAAAAAAAAAAAAAAAGAAAGAAAACTTATATCTTTTGACATTGCGGGGCCATTTTAGGCCCCACAAGGAAAACAGTTCATTTAATAAAATAAAAAATAAACCATAGTTAATTTAATAAAACTTATTTTAATTTTTTTTAAATAAAAAGTCAGTGACAGTCAGTGTCAAACCAAAAGCAGAGAGCTTCTATTTTTTTACCTGTTGAGTTGATTAAACCAGCTGTTCCAAATGAATCAGGGTAATTAGGATGCGTTAGAACAGCTTGGACTATTTGGAATGGTATAGAACTTTGGATTTTTCTCATAGACTGTGACAGTTTGCAAAGGGTATGAATAATTTTGGACATGCCACTTTTTGTGCAAATGTAAATAAAGCTGAGAAACATTTTTTTTTTTTTCCACAGTGATGCCTCTTGTACATTGTCTTATTAATTTTTTGGGAGAAGTCTGTGTCACTTCCGTTCAAAAAAACAAAAAAACAAAAAAAAAACACACTTGCTGGTTGAATAAAAGTGACTTTAAGTCAGAATTTGCCAGGGGTATGAATAATCTCGGGCTTGATGATATATGAACCTAGGATCTGTGTTGATTTCATCTGCATCTACTAATAGGAATTCGAATCATAATAAAATTCAGATTTTAGAGCATTTTATGGTTCTTTTGGCTTTACTTCTCTGTGTGGATGAATTTAAGTTGAGGCACCAGTGTACACATTAATACAGGACATATGATAACACACACCAACTTATAGAAAACAGCACCTAAACTGGTGCAGGGCAGGAACAGTGGATACTAGGGAGGCCTCCAGGGTGGATCAGGGAGCTCAGGTAGCCATGGAGGGTCAGGGAGCTTGGGAGGCCATGGCGGGTCAGGGAGCTCGGGAGGCATGGCAGAGTAGACAGTTCAGGGAGACATGGCTGGATGGCCTCCGTGGCCTTGGCCTCAGCACTCGGCCTGGCCAAGGTGGCCATGATCATATGGCCCCCCCAAAAATTTTCTTGGGGGAATTTAAGGGATCAGAAGGGCCTTCTAGCAGAGAGCGCTCTGGAGGGAGCTCTGGAGGAGCGGGCTCTGAAGGTAGCACTGGAGGGAGCGGACACTGGCGGGCGCTCTGGAGGGAGCAGACACTGGCGGAGGCTCTGGAAGGCTGGGCGGAACCAGCGGAGGCTCTGGCAGGTTGGATGGAACCAGTGGGGATTCAGGAGAGCTGGATGGAACCAGCGGAGACTTGGGAGATTCAGGAGAGAGGATTGGGGCCGTAAACTCCATTGGGAGCGCCATGTCCATTATGTCCATAATTTCTATCTTGACTGGAGACTCAGGCGTGGCGGCCATCTTGTGAGCTGACTCTGAAAGGGCAGCCATCTTAGGTGCAGACTCTGGCGTGGCAGCTATCTTGGGTGCAGACTCTGGCGTGGCGGCCATCTTGGGTGCAGACTCTGGCGCGGCGGCCATCTTGGGGTCTGTCCGGTTAGACTGATGGGCCTTGGGGTGCCTCGGGGTTGGCAGGTGGCCGGAACCATTGGTGAGGTATGTGGGGGGTCCAGGCGAGGGGTGAGCTGGTGAGACGGGCTGGGTTTCGGAGGAGGCTGGATGTGGAGACTTACAACCACTCTTTATTTCTTTAACCTCGATATTAGAGCCATTTAATTAAAGAATGAGGTTGATTAGTTCAATCAAGGAGAAATCACATGTGGGGAAGCCACATCGGATTGTCTCCTCATCCAGTCCCAACTGAAACACAACAGCAAGAGAGACGTCGGGCCAGCTCACCCGATGGGAGAGCTCAAGGAACTCCTCTACATACCTCTCCAGTGTCCGCCCACTCTGCCATAGCCCCCATAGCCTGTCCTCAGCCTCAGTCATCTTTAATCGGTTCTGTCTTCTGTCACGGGTTGCAGGAGGTGAGGAGAACGAGGGAAACACAAGGAGACAGGGAGTCCAAAATATACTGAATATTTAATAACTCAAAACTGGGAAAACAAAACACAACCTCTTCTAACAACATTAAGACAGAACAAAGAAACTCAGGAAGGGAAGGGCTATAAATACTAAACAAATGAGGAACTAATGAGGAGAACAAACAAGAACCAGGTGAAAGGATTAATCAATTAACTTAATGAGGACAGGAAACAGACCATAAAAGGAAAGACAGGAGAAACCAATGTAAACAGAACAACAGGGGAGACAATGGGAAAAACTAAAACATAAGTCCATGGGGGAAGAAACACTAGCAACACAGACGTGACATACACATTTTAATGTTGTAATTTAAAACTTTTAATATAATATCAAATCAAATATAAAAATAACACTACAGTTCAAATTATAATTAAAGTACTTTACATTAGAGGTCGACCGATCTATCGGTTTTGCCGATTAATCGGCACCGATAGTTGATTGGCCGAACTATCGGTTATCGGCAAAAACCCTTGCCGATAGTTTTTCCGGGTTGCGTTCTTTGCTGAAGCACTCATGCTCCGCTGTCTTAGAGTAGAGGTTAAGCCCCAGACCAATGTTTAATGTCAGGATTGTTACCATATATTTGTATTGATTTATAGTCATATTTTTAGCCAGCAAAGTTGTAGATTTAAAGATGCGATGTGACAAAGCAAACTGTTCATTCAGCCGAAAGAATCCTGCGAGTCACAGCACGCCATAGTTTTACATTACACCATATCTGTCCAAAATCATTGTTAATGTTCATAAAGACTTGACCCTGGGCTGTAAGATTGAGTATTGTGCATTTCAGCAAAATATTTGTATTTCTGTAGCGCTAATAATGTCTGTATGGTTTATATAGAACTATAATTTATGTTTTAGCCTTTTCTTCAGGCCCTTAAAGCATAGGCTTGCATCTTGTTACGCACTTCATTTCACAATGCCATTTTCCTGTTCTTATTCGATTTTAATAACTCTGATCAACAAAAATATATATTAGAAATTAAGATAAAAATTATATAAAACGAAATTCGTTTAAAGAGGGATTTTCCACAAATAAAAACGTACGAAGTGGTCAAAAATTGTGTCTGACCTTCTCAATTCTCCCGGCGTATTTTGTCCTATTCATACCACGTCCGACATTTACAAATAACACAAACTTCTTTCGTAATTAATATATTAAACTGAAACAAAACACAAACAAATAATATTTAAACATAAATGTAAAACAGAAAAGACATTGTTTCTAAAATGGCTGCAATTAACGATATAGATCGCACTTTCTCTTTCCGTTTAATCTGTCGACTAACCTTTGCTGTTTTTTTTTTTATCTTTCTGGAGGTAAACATTTGCCCGTTTGGTGATTAAATAAACTGTTTTAGATTTCTGCTTGAACTACACGCGACGCGTTTTGTGTGTCTGTGAGAGAGATACCTGCGAGTTGTCCGCGCAAAGCAGCGCTGCACTTTTGTCCGGTTGAGCTTGTGTTTTTCCCGCACATGGCACGTGTGCGCGCCAGAAACGCGGCAGGCTTCGTTGCACAGAATTTGCACTTTGAGCTACGTGTGCATTGTTTGACCAACCCGTTCTCATCAATTTGCGTATAAATAACACGACTTTGCACTTTCCAATTTCGTGTAATACATACGCCAAAGTCCAATTTCGCGTGCATATGATACGCCAATCCTTCCCATTAACTTCTGTGGAGAGCAGATGCGTACAAATAGCACGCAGCATCTTCTACGGCAGTGACGTCACCTGCGAGGCTCGGTTTGCCCCGTTCACTAGATGCATATACACCTTCAAACAGGTAAGAAAGGCAACAAATTATCTTTTCTTTTGTAATGAGATCATTATTTTAATTATTTCGGTCCTTCTGCGTCTCTGTACATGGGGTCATGTGTTAAAATGGAAGCGTGTGCGTTTAAATTAGAACAGTCGGCTGCTGCGTTAGCACAGCTGCTAATATTAGCCTAAGCTAACTTCTAATTGTTGCTGTTTTAAAATAGATAAATAAATAAAACCGTTTTAATTATATTCACGTGGCTAATGACAGCTTTACAGATCAACCAAACCAGTGTCACGTGATAAGCGCGATCATGTAAAAGTCCGCACATTTACCATAGTTTTACCACTGTAAGCATAGTTTTAGTGTGGTATTTGTATTTTAAGCACATTTACTATGGTTTTACCACTGTAAGCATAGTTTAACTGTGGTATTTGTTTTTAAAGCACAATAACCACAACATTTACCATGGTTTTACCATAGTAACTGTTGCTTGACCATATTTTGTGTAGCCAATGCACAAGTCACATCGTTTACCATGGTTTTACCTCATTAACCATAGTTTTACTGTGGTATTTGTTCTTAAAGCACAACAACCACAACATTTACCATGGTTTTACCTCAGTAACCATATTTTTACTGTTGTATTTGTTTTTAAAGCCAACATTTACCATGGTTTTACAACTGTCAGCATAGTTTACTGTGGTATTTGTAGTTAAAGCAAAATAACCACAACATTTACCATGGTTTTACCTCAGTAACCATAGTTTTACTGTGGTATTTGTTTTTAAAGCACAATAAACACAACACTTACCGTAGTTTTACCTCAGTGTCCATTTTTTTACTGTTGTATTTGTTTTTAAAGCCAACATTTACCATGGTTTTACAACTGTCAGCATAGTTTACTGTGGTATTTGTAGTTAAAGCACAATAACCACAACATTTACCATGGTTTTACCTCAGTAACCATAGTTTTACTGTGGTATTTGTTTTTAAAGCGCAATAAACACAACACTTACCGTAGTTTTACCTCAATAACCATAGTTTTACTGTGGTATTTGTAGTTGAAGCACAACAACCACAACGTTTACCATGGTTTTACCACTGTAAGCATAGTTTTACCATTAACTGTGATTTTACGGTATACTATTTATAAAGCACAGTAATTACAATGCTTGCCACCTTTTATACTTTTTTTATTATTATTTAATTATATAAATGAATTTTATAATTATTGTGAATTATTGTAAATATTGTAATTTAATATTTTTTCTGTCTTGCAGTTACATCAGATCACTTACTCCAGCAGCTCTTTAAAGAAAACAACTCTTGTAAATGCCATCACTTGTTCCTATTTTTCTGAAATGTAATCAATAATTAATTTACACATAGTTTTGCTCTCTCTCTTTCTGTGGTCCATTATGACATTTTCATAATCTCATAATTTTGACCAATTCTGTCAGAAAGCTGCTAGAATTAACAGGGAACTTAAACTCAAAGCTCCCAGTGCTGATCTTGAAGAAGTTATCAAGGAGTCTGAACAAATCATTCAATGATTCAATCTTTCTCAGTAACGTTGAAGACATTTAGCTATAACTGATTTGATGTAATGCACACATCCTTATTTAATCTGTTGATAATAACATTCCTTACAGTCGTTCCTCTTAAATATTTTGGTTCCAGATTATTTTTAGCACATTGTCTCAACATGTATATATTTCTCTTTGTTTCAGCTGAAAGGGAAGACCAAAGGACGCCAGTCATGGGATCTGAATTGGGCCATATTGTGCATTTATGGAAAAGACCAAAGGCAAACATTTCAAAAAGGTATGTCAATGTCAGTCTGAGCATCTTGACTGAACTGTAGCATCTAGCATCTACACCAACAGACGATTACATTCTGTTTAATGTTATACATACTGCACTTACAGTATGCTGTTGTCTGCCATTGTTTTCAATGTGTTTGTTGTTCATCATGTGATCACATCTTTCTTTCTGTCTTGCAGTCATTCTTCATCAGCTCTCCACAATATCAGCCCTTCCAAAAGCTTCCACTCTTTCTCTCTCATCTGCTCACAGTACTTTTATTGCCATCTTCCAGTTTTTGCATGTATACTTATTTTTTAATTTCTCCTCTACAGTCAACACTCACTCCCATCACTGACTTGTCACGTGACAAATCAGATCTTCAGTTAATTTGGCCAAATCAGATCACTTGAAGCTGTTCACATCTAGAGCAAGAACTACAATGATAAGTATTTTAACCTTTTATTTTTCATACTGAAATAAAATAACATTCTGCTTATTATAAGCGTGTGCTGCAGTGATGTTGTCTTCATATACATGCTCAGACTATTCACAGTATGGTGGATTTTGATTGGCTGTCAATGTTTTTATTTTTCATCATCTGGAAAAATTTGTTCTGGAAGAGATTCCAACCATATTGTTTCTCTGTGTCAAATAGCTGCGGTGTGGACTCATCCTTGGTGTGAAGAGGCCTTTAAACTGCCTACAACTAAATCGTCAGCAGGTAATCATATTTAAAGAATTCATATTAGCTTGCTATTAAAGAAAAAAATTCTAATGCTGCTTTCCTCTCACTCTGTTAAACTTGCAGACAAAATTCTTCAAAATGTTTCTTCCTCTTATTCCTTTACTTCCTCACTTACACATTCTTTTGTGCTCTGTTGTAAGGTAGAAACTGAGAGTTTGCATGATGGTGTTTTCTCAGACTCTGAATCTTATGTGTACAGATGAGCTCAGGAGTCTGCAGGGAACTTGAGCTTGAAGTATATAATTATAACTGCTTATTTTGTGTTTAAACAACAATAATTAAACATGGGGTCAATAAATATTTTCTTGTTTTACAACTGGAGACCAAAAACGCATAGAAAATCAGTCACAGCAAGCCAGTCAAACCAGTCCTGATGAATGAGGAAAGAACATGGTCTTCTTGTGCCCAATTAGAAAAGGCAGATTTCCACTGGTATGTATGTAATCAAGCAATGTAGTTATATGCATTTGATGTTGATCTCTCAAAAGATAACATTATTGTTTTTCACAAACACATCTTTTTTTCGAGCTCCTAGAATTAGCAAATCAACTGTGGCATCATATCTGGAATTTGGGCGGGAAATGACAGAATATGGTGAGTACTGACACCAGCACCTGTAATCACCAGCACTATTTCTCTGTTGACTTATTTATTTGTCTGTTTGTTTGAAGGAGGATGAAGCCAGTTGATGAAGAGATTAATTCGACGGCCATCAGGTATCTGCTGTGAAGACGGACAGCTCTACTGTGACCGCTCAGATGTTGCGGCGCAAAAAAGAGCAACAAGAGTTGTGGAGGGATTCTTTTGGCCCATACCTCCAACAAGAATCAATGGTAAGTCCTATGCAAAAACTATAAATCCTAATTCTGTATATTGTTTAATGATTTACAACATTCTATACATGTTTTGTCCCTCCAGGACATCTAGATCAGGTGGTGTGTGAGGAAAGCACAGAGGACCATCAGAGACTCCAGCCAACTGCATGGATCGCTCTCATTGTTACCATCAGGCAGAAGTTATTGCAGAACCTACACCAGCAGACTGCGAGACAAATTCTTTCCACAGACTGAACTGAACTCGTACCAGTAACACCACACACCACATCATGTACTGCACTCTAACAGTTACACTGTCTGGACTCTGACTCACTGTTATTCTGCACCCTGACATTCTGTTTGCACTAATTCATACCATTCTTATCATTATTTGTATCATTGTTTTCATTTTGTGCTCACTATAGCATACTTTTTCACCATATATTGTTCTCTGCATGTACTGAATCCTTTATATATATATATATATATATATATATATATATATATATATATATATATATATACTGTGTATGTGTGTTATATATTTAATATTTTTCATCCATACTGTACTGCTGCAGTTTGCACAAATAATTTCACTTGTACACATGTGATTATGGTATTGTGACAATAAAGTGATTTGAACTGGTCATTTCTTTTGTTCATCACTTGTACTGTAGTGTGCTGGATAACAACTGCAAATTGTTTATGACATGGAAGAAGTTTATGGATAAGCAAGTAAGAAGAAGAAAACCAGGAGAGCACAGATGATGAGCAGGAAACTTAATGTGATTCTATGATGCTCAAGAAATTTGACCCATGACATAACCCATTTTTATTTCTCTTGAATATCATTTGTCTTTATAATCCACTTTAGTTGTCTTTCTGATGTATTCTCCAGTAAAGTATTGCACATGATGTTGGAATAAAAAAGTATGGTGAGTATTCTGTATTAGGGATGGTGTTTGGTGAAAACACCATTTAATTTTGTAAACAATACACCTAACTATCATGAGTGTTTTAATTAAGGCATGAACATTTGGTCATATTAAAGACATTCAGTTACCTGAAGGCAAGGCTGAAAGATGAATTAGAAAAGACTGCATGGACCATATTGCTACAGACACTTCCTGCACAACTGAGGGTGATGGACCAGGGAAAGATCAATACTCAATACATAGATGTGAATCTAATCCTGTATTATAAGCAAGATGTGCATGCACGTTACTGATGTTTCACACCAGAGAAAGAATAAATGAGGTGTTTTACATTATGATTGTTTGCATTGCATGAATTGTATCTCCTGGGCAAGGATGAGCTTCAAGCCTGCCAAGCCCAGGTCTCTGGTCCTAAAGAAGGGTAAAGTGTCCGACCGTTTCCGCTTTGCCCTGGGAGAGACCATGATTCCATCTGTGAATGAAAAACCAGTCAAGAACCTGGGGAAGATCTTTGATAGCTCCCTGAAGGACTCAGCTGCTGCCATAAAACAAACTAAGTGCAACCTGACCACCTGGCTCACAGCGATTGACAGATCTGACCTTCCTGGAAAATTCAAAGCCTGGATCTACCAGTATGGAGTCCTGCCAAGAATACTCTGGCCCCTGTTAGTCTACGAGGTACCAACATCAACAGTCGAGGCCCTAGAAATGTCGATAAGCCAGTTCCTCAGGAGATGGCTGGGGCTCCCTCGGTCCTTGAGCTGCATTGCCCTGTACGGCCATTCCACCAAGATGCATCTTCCTTTGAGTGGACTAACAGTGTCCAAGTGCCACCAGAAGGTGCATTCAAATCCATATGGCTTTTGCACCATAAATACACACTGTCTGTACCTTGTCTTACTGAAAGACACATTGAAAGTGTGTGATAGTACAATGAAGGATCACAATATGTATTGTTTTGTTTTTTTACATTTGTGTCTTCATTTAGCATCATCACTGAATTCTTGCTCCTGATCTAATGAAATCAGTGGAGCCCCTTTCAAATGGGAACTGTTTAATTCTTATACTAAAATAACCATGACTTGCAACTTACATATTGGCAAGTTGCTGAAAAGACAATCTCAAAAATGTGACTCAGCACAGTGTGTTGTCAATGAGGAGAAGAGATTTGTGCACATTTTAACTGCCCTTCCATCTCCAGGGGCCCAGTAGTGCCCTGGAAGAGCAAAATAAAATAACATTTCAAATGGCTTTAAATCAGTGTCTTATTATGATGACAAAGAGAAAACTGGCAGGACAAGTACTTTTGCTATGTTAACTGCATAATGTTTTAAAATGTATATAGAAAGGTGGTATAAAGGTGTTTTAAAAAGTGGTCTAGGTAAAATAGCAAATTTCAGCCTGCCTCTTGAATATGCCATAGATGTTTGCACAATGAACATGTTTAGATAAGCTTTGTTAAAAAAAGATTGTATTTTGTCCGATTTCATAATTTAACATTCTAAACTACATTACCCAGAAGCCTTTGCCATTCTATCGATGGAACGCTAAAAAAGATGGCGCTGTTATTTGTAGTTTAAAGAAGATATGCTTAGGGTTAGGGTTAGAATCTCTGTAAAGTGGCGATTACTCACAACATAGCAACACTGTATTGTTAACTGAGGGTATTACAGACGTAATAATAATTGCAAAACGGACTTTGCAACATCAAGCGTTTTTTTATTTTTTATTTAGTTTAAAAGATAGTCCAATTACAGCGAGTTCTACGAGTGCCACGGGAACTTTCAAAGCCAAGGGCATCCCAGCTGAGCAGAGGTACCAAACTTACTTGTCCATATATGGTCATTTATGACAGGATCTTGGGTTCTTGTGGGGAATGGACAGATAATCAGTTGAATGTTCATATAAATAAAAATGTAAAATAAATATATAATAATTAGTTAAACATGAAGTATTTTTCTACTATTCAATTTGGCTTTTGTAACATTTACAGCGTATTTATAGTGGTTAAATAAACAGTTAATCATTTCTGTTTCCTGGAAATTGTCCTTCTTAGATCTGCCAGTTTAACTATAGGAATAATAATAATAATAAATCATGAAATCACACATTTTGTAGTTATTTCCCAATGTTTATTGATATGTCAAACCTTTCCCAGATAAACAGTCATTATGAAAAAAATTAAAAACAAAAACCTGCTGATTATAAAATTGTACAACACTCAAAAATAAAAGAGAATTTGTTTACAGAACATGTTACAAGATGCCAAATAATATTCAAGGCTCCAGCTGAAAATATATTTTCTTCCCTTTAACAAAAAATTAGGCAAAAATTATTAAGAACAATACTTCAATATTTTACAATTATTACCTCATATGATATATTTCCTGTTTCCTTTCATCATTGTTTGCTTCTATTGTGACTAAACGCAAGACAAATGAATGATTAATAATCATAATATTTATAGTAAGTTGTTAGTGGTAGTTATAAATCACTATATATTGACAGGAGTGCCAACAGTAGAGATGGGAGTGAGTAGAGGAGAAATAAAAAAAATATAATAATAATAATAATAATAATAATAAGTAGACACATAAAAACTGGAAGACGGCAGTTAAGTACTGACAGCAGATGTGCCACATGAGAGAAAGTGATGTGGAAGCTGTTGGAAGGGCTGATATTTCTGGAGAGCTGATGAAGAAGGACTTAGTAGTCTGTGAGAAATCCTGCAAGACAGGAAGAAAGAATTAATCACGATGAACAATTTTTCAAAAACAGATGGCAGACAACAACATACTGTAAGTGCAGCATGTACAACAGTAAACAGAATGTTATCGTCTGTTGGTGTAGATGCTGAAATAGTTATTATCATAGATCTTGTTCATGGTGTGACCAGCTTTAAGTTTAAGATATCATGTACTGTTAGACAGTGGCAATTTGTAAAAATTCATAAAGAAAGAACAAAATGGACTTAATATAAACTTTATGAAACAAACACTGACTACTTTCAATGGCAAAATTAGCATGAGAGTTCAGGCAATGGCCAGTGACAAAAGTACAAGTGAAAGTTGTAGAGTTTTACATAACTAGGCTTGTACAAGATGATATAAATTTGCTGATATGCTGTTAATATTATGAATGAGTTCTACATGACTCTTGGTTGGTTGTTCTTTCTAATAGGGCTGTCGAGCAAGCTGTGCAAAATGTAACTGCACTACAGTTCAGTCAAGATGCTCAGACTGACATTGACATACCTTTTTGAAATGTTTGCCTTTGGTCTTTTCCATAAATGCACAATATGGCCCAATTCAGATCCCATGACTGGCGTCCTTTGGTCTTCCCTTTCAGCTGAAACAAAGAGAAATATATACATGTTGAGACAATGTGCTAAAAATAATCTGGAACCAAAATATTTAAGAGGAACGACTGTAAGGAATGTTATTATCAACAGATTAAATAAGGATGTGTGCATTACATCAAATCAGTTATAGCTAAATGTCTTCAACGTTACTGAGAAAGATTGAATCATTGAATGATTTGTTCAGACTCCTTGATAACTTCTTCAAGATCAGCACTGGGAGCTTTGAGTTTAAGTTCCCTGTTAATTCTAGCAGCTTTCTGACAGAATTGGTCAAAATTATGAGATTATGAAAATGTCATAATGGACCACAGAAAGAGAGAGAGCAAAACTATGTGTAAATTAATTATTGATTACATTTCAGAAAAATAGGAACAAGTGATGGCATTTACAAGAGTTGTTTTCTTTAAAGAGCTGCTGGAGTAAATGATCTGATGTAACTGCAAGACAGAAAAAATATTAAATTACAATATTTACAATAATTCACAATAATTATAAAATTCATTTATATAATTGTTTTTTTTTAAGTATAAAAGGTGGCAAGCATTGTAATTCCTGTGCTTTACAAATAATACACCGTAAAATCACAGTTAATGGTTAAACTACATTTACAGTTGTACAACCACGGTGAGCATTATGGTTATTGTGCTTTAACTACAAATACCACAGTAAAACTATGGTTACTGAGGTAAAACCATGGTAAATGTTGTTGTTATTGTGCTTTAACTACAAATACCACAGTAAAACTATGGTTACTGAGGTAAAACCATGGTAAATGTTGTTGTTATTGTGCTTTAACTACAAATACCACAGTAAAACTATGGTTACTGAGGTAAAACCATGGTAAATGGTGTTGTTATTGTGCTTTAAAAACAAATACCACAGTAAAACTATGGCTACTGAGGTAAAACCATGGTAAATGTTGTGGTTATTGTGCTTTAACTACAAATACCACAGTAAAACTATGGACACTGAGGTAAAACCATGGTAAATGTTGTGGTGGTTGTGCTTTAACTACAAATACCACAGTAAAACTATGGACACTGAGGTAAAACCATGGTAAATGTTGTGGTTATTGTGCTTTAAAAACAAATACCACAGTAAAACTATGGCTACTGAGGTAAAACCATGGTAAATGTTGTTGTTATTGTGCTTTAACTACAAATACCACAGTAAAACTATGGCTACTGAGGTAAAACCATGGTAAATGTTGTGGTTGTTGTGCTTTAACTACAAATACCACAGTAAAACTATGGCTACTGAGGTAAAACCATGGTAAATGTTGTTGTTATTGTGCTTTAACTACAAATACCACAGTAAAACTATGGACACTGAGGTAAAACCATGGTAAATGTTGTGGTTATTGTGCTTTAAAAACAAATACCACAGTAAAACTATGGCTACTGAGGTAAAACCATGGTAAATGTTGTTGTTATTGTGCTTTAACTACAAATACCACAGTAAAACTATGGCTACTGAGGTAAAACCGTGGTAAATGTTGTGGTTGTTGTGCTTTAACTACAAATACCACAGTAAAACTATGGCTACTGAGGTAAAACCATGGTAAATGTTGTTGTTATTGTGCTTTAACTACAAATACCACAGTAAAACTATGGACACTGAGGTAAAACCATGGTAAATGTTGTGGTTATTGTGCTTTAAAAACAAATACCACAGTTAAACTATGCTTACAGTGGTAAAACCATAGTAAATGTGCTTAAACTACAAATACCACACTAAAACTATGCTTACAGTGGTAAAACTATGGTAAATGTGCGGACTTTTACATGATCGCGCTTATCACGTGACACTGGTTTGGTTGATCTGTAAAGCTGTCATTAGCCACGTGAATATAATTAAAACGGTTTTATTTATTTATCTATTTCAAAACAGCAACAATTAGAAGTTAGCTTAGGCTAATATTAGCAGCTGTGCTAACGCAGCAGCCGACTGTTCTAATTTAAACGCACACGCTTCCATTTTAACACATGACCCCACGTACAGAGACGCAGAAGCAGCGAAACAATTAAAATAATGATCTCATTACAAAAGAAAAGATAATTTGTTGCCTTTCTTACCTGTTTGAAGGTGTATATGCATCTAGTGAACGGGGCAAACCGAGCCTCTCAGGTGACGTCACTGCCGTAGAAGATGCTGCGTGCTATTTGTACGCATCTGCTCTCCACCGAATTTTTTATTATGAAAATCCAAAACAATTATCTGTTGAATATGTTGTTAACTTTCTTATACTGAATGCAAAATTTTTCATTCATAAGCAAAAATGGCTCAAATCTCTTCTTTCTTTTCCCCTTTTTCTTGCTGATCTTGATTCTGTTGTGTCTTCTCTCAGACTTATAAATAACAAAAAGAGTGCCAAATTTTTGTTGCATTATGACAATTTTTCTAAAAGGATGTAATTTATGTTTATACTTTTCTTTTCTGTATGGATTACACAATAATTTGATGTAAGCAAATCCAGAATATTAGTATTATATATATATTTTTTTTTTTTCTTTCTTTCTTATGACTATGTCTTAGGAATGTATCAGTCTGTAACTTCCCTGTTCTTGTATGTGTTGTACAAATTTTTGTAATAAAAAAAAAAAAAAATCTGCTCTCCACCGAAGTTAATGGGAAGGATTGGCGTATCATATGCACGCGAAATTGGACTTTGGCGTATGTATTACACGAAATTGGAAAGTGTAAAGTCGTGTTATTTATACGCAAATTGATGAGAACGGGTTGATACATTACAGCAGCAAAAACAGTGAGGAAAACAAAATCTTACATTTGTTTAGATCCCACTATGACGTGACTGCATGGATCCGTTCAGGATTACTAAACAGCAAAATACAATTAAAAATATAAACATTTTGAATGTTTTTTTATGTTAAAGGTGGGTTTCTGTTTATTTAGCTCAACCGACCACTTGCTGAGCAAGAACAAACTTCACTGGTATTGTGGAAGCTCAGTGACCTGTTGCATAAAACTACAGTAGCTGAACAAACTCTGTTTGACAAAACCAAACATATCCAGCCTGATTTAGATCAGGGTTCAGCAGGCTCGATATAAATATTTTGATATAAATTTTTTGATATTAATATTCTCTGTCAACTCAGGGTTTGATCCCAGGAGTATTCCAGAAAGCAGGTTATGTGACATACACTATCCCCCGGTTTCACAGACAGGGCTTAAGCCTAGTCCTTAAGCCTTGTCTGTGAAACCGGGGGTATATGTTTAAGAGTAAGTAAGCGGATAAAATCAAAACATGCTCCAGAGAAGGTTCTGTTCCAGGGTTTGTAAACTTCAGAGCTGTGCACCCACCCATATATACAGTCAAGCCCGAAATTATTCATACCCCTGGCAAATTCTGACTTAAAGTTACTTTTATTCAACCAGCAAGTTTTTTTTTTTTTTTTTAATTAGAAATGACAAAGACGTCTCCCAGAAGATAATAAGACGATCTACAAGGCATCATTGTGGAAAAAAATATTACTCATCTTTTATTTACATTTGAACAAAAAGTGGCATGTCCAAAATTATTCATACCCTTCTCAATAATCAATAGAGAAGCCTTTACTGGCTATTAAAGTAATCAAATGCTTGCTATAATTGCTGACCAGCTTTTTGCATGTCTCCACTGGTATTTTTGCCCATTCATCTTTAGCTATGAACTCCAACTCTTTCAGGTTGGAGGGTCTCCTTGACATCACCCTGATCTTTAGCTCCCTCCACAGATTCTCAATTGGATTAAAGTCAGGACTCTGGCTGGGCCACTGCAAAACGTTAATGTTTTTGTCTGCTAACCATTTCTTCACCACTTTTGCTGTGTGCTTTGGGTCATTGTCATGCTGAAATGTCCACTGGTGCCCAAGGCCAATTTTCTCTGCAGACTGCCTGATGTTGTTGTTGAGAATTTTGATGTATTGCTCCTTTTTCATGGTGCCATTTACTGTGATTAGGTTCCCTGGTCCACCGGCTGAAAAACACCCCCAAAACATTAGGTTCCCACCACCATGTTTGACACCAATTTTTGTTTCATCTGACCATAAAACAGAAGACCAGAAGTCTTCTTCTTTGTCCAGAGGAGCATTTGCAAAGGCCAAGCGGGCTTTTGTGTGCCTTATCTGGAGAAGTGGTGTCCTCCTTGGTCTGCGTCCGTGGAACCCAGCGGTGTGCAGTGTTGGACTGTCTCAGGTCGACATGTTACAGCAATGAATATTATTGGAAATGTAAAATGAACAAGCAAGAAGTCACTGCTGCAAGCAAATAAACCGTGATGACCCACAGCATCTGTACCACTGATCAAGTATGAACTGGAACATTTTCAAGGTATTAAAATTAGAAGAAACTAAACTTGAAAGTGGATCAGACCCCTGGTCAACCACAAACATCATTCTGGCCACACACACACACACACACACACACACACACACACACACACACACACACACACACACACACACACACACACACACACACACACACACACACACACACACACACACGCACGTACAAGTATCAGTATTCAAGATTGTGTGTCATGAGAATTTACCATATTCATCAGCACCACTGCCCAACAGACAAACTGTATCTCATTGGTATGTATCATATATCTGTCAATAAATACAATCAATGTTTTTACAATGATCTATAAATATATTTAACTCTGTATGTAAACAATAACAATAACAAAAAATATTTTAATATTCTCTTCCCAGGTAAAATCAAATATGGAATTGTCAGGTGAGTTTTTTAAGGGTGGTGATGTCTATCTATTCCGATTTTGTTTGTTTGACTACAACAGGCACTTTGTAAGGGCAAGATATGACACTTTGTGAAAAACAAGTACGCTTTAGCATACTTTTAAATATTTTTCTATATTCAGAAATAATATATTTTAAAATACTATACTTAAGTGTGAATTAAACGTAATGTCTTCAGAAACTTTATTTACAATTAAAAATAAAATACATTTTAAATTTACAATGAATGCAGTTAGTTAAACTTAAGAATGCTTTATTGATTGTCAAAGGTAGGATTTACTTTCATAAATACATCTATTATCTGAAATATGGTTAAAATATTACTAAAATATATTAGTAACACTTAAGTTTCATTAGTTAACGTTAGTTGTCTATGTTAGTTAACATGAACTAAGATTGAACACGAACTAATAATGAACAACGTTACTGTTCACATTCACATATTAATCTTGTTAATATTAAATTACTTGTTACAGTTTTTCTCAATTGCTTAAACACATTTCTTGAAATTATGCCTCTTATTTGCGAAACTCTAAACACAAATCCACAACTCCTAACTCATTTCCCCAAACTTCCTATATTTGTCATGATCTGGGCTGTGGGGTTTCCCTCAGCCACCTGAGGTCGCTGTTTTCCCTTCCCTCCACTGCACTTAACCTAATTGTACACTCCTGTCTTGTCATTAGCACTGATTACACTCACACCTGCTCACAATTATCTGGTCTATAAGAACTCTCATTTCCCACTACTCATTCTGGCTGCATTGTCTTCTGTCTTCGTGTGTGTTCTCTGTCGTTTAATTCTTGCCTGGATCTAGTCGTGTTTGTGCCGTGTTGGCCTTGGTTTATGTTTATTTGTGTTTTGTTTGATTAAAATATCCTTCCCCTGCTTTTGGACCCAGACCTCCTTTATCTCCACGTGACAGAATGCAGCCAGCTTCAGTGGGTCCAGCAGGGAGGATTTCTTTTTTGCCCTTCAGGGAGAAGGTGACGTTGCCCAAAGAGACGGCGGCCATTTGCGCTCGTTGGGCGGCGGAGGCGGTCGTTGAGGCGACTGAGCCCGAGTGGATGACGGCCATTTTCGCTCGTTGGGCGGCGGAGGCGGCGTCCACTGTCTCTGTTCCGGACGCGACGGTGACCGCTCTCTCTGTTACGGACGCGGCGGTGACCGCTCTCTCTGTTACGGACGCGGCGGTGACCGCTCTCGCTGTTCCTGATGCGGCGGTGACCGCTCTCTCTGTTCCGGACGCGGCGGTGACCGCTCTCTCTGTTCCGGACGCGGCGGTGACCGCTCTCTCTGTTCCGGACGCGGCGGTGACCGCTCTCTCTGTTACGGACGCGGCGGTGACCGCTCTCGCTGTTCCTGATGCGGCGGTGACCGCTCTCTCTGTTCCGGACGCGGCGGTGACCGCTCTCTCTGTTACGGACGCGGCGGTGACCGCTCTCGCTGTTCCTGATGCGGCGGTGACCGCTCTCTCTGTTCCGGACGCGGCGGTGACCGCTCTCTCTGTTCCGGACGCGGCGGTGACCGCTCTCGCTGTTCCGGACGCGGCGGTGACCGCTCTCTCTGTTCCGGACGCGGCGGTGACCGCTCTCTCTGTTCCGGACGCGGCGGTGACCGCTCTCTCTGTTCCGGACGCGGCGGTGACCGCTCTCTCTGTTCCGGACGCGGCGGTGTGACCGCTCTCTCTGTTCCGGACGCGGCGGTGTGACCGCTCTCGCTGTTCCTGATGTGGCGGTGACCGCTCTCGCTGTTCCTGATGCGGCGGTGACCGCTCTCGCTGTTCCGGACGCGGCGGTGACCGCTCTCGCTGTTCCGGACGCGGCGGTGACCGTGCCCTCTGTTCCGGATGCGGCGGTGACCGCTCTCGCTGTTCCTGACGCGGCTGTGAATGCGCTCTCTGTTCCAGATGCGGCCGTGACCGCTATCTCTGTTCTGGACGCGGAGGCAACCGCGCTCTCTGTTCCTGACGCGGCGGTGACTGCGCTGCACGGGCCTGGCCCGCCGTCCCTCCCCCTGAGTTGCCTTCCCCCGTTCCTCCACCCTCCAGACTTGTGGAACGTCTGGGAGCCGTTCCGTGGGGAGGGGGTAGTGTCATGATCTGGGCTGTGGGGTTTCCCTCAGCCACCTGAGGTCGCTGTTTTCCCTTCCCTCCACTGCACTTAACCTAATTGTACACTCCTGTCTTGTCATTAGCACTGATTACACTCACACCTGCTCACAATTATCTGGTCTATAAGAACTCTCATTTCCCACTACTCATTCTGGCTGCATTGTCTTCTGTCTTCGTGTGTGTTCTCTGTCGTTTAATTCTTGCCTGGATCTAGTCGTGTTTGTGCCGTGTTGGCCTTGGTTTATGTTTATTTGTGTTTTGTTTGATTAAAATATCCTTCCCCTGCTTTTGGACCCAGACCTCCTTTATCTCCACGTGACAATATTGAGGTCAAAATGAAGCTCTCCACTCAAAACAATTCAATCTTGCTGAAAAACCAAACTTTGCTTTCAGACATGACACACAAATCCTCAAAAACAAACACACTACAACACAGTTTTACACACTGATGAGATAAATTCAAAACAATACTACAAAAACAATACAAATAAAAAACTTTTCACATGATGAACACAACAAATCTATTCCTTTGCAAGTGTTTTATTCCTTAATTTAATGTACTGTAGAGTACAGTACAAAACAGCAAAAAACAACAAAATAATTATTCTGCCCAGCATCCTGTCTTTGGTCTGGGACAGGCCAAAGAACCTCTTCAGCATCACAGGCTAAATTAGCCCTGGCCAGGCAGCAGGGGTCAAATCATCAACTAAAATATATGAGACTGCTTGTCTTCTTGCCTTTGCTCTTCCTCTGTCTCTTCCATGTTGTTGTCGTCATCGTCCTCCTTCTCCTCCTCCTCTTCCTCTTTCACCTCCTACTCTTCCTCTTCAAAATTACACATTACTGTATGTGGGATATTGATTGAAAAAGACTGGATAGGATTCACAGTTACACTTGTACTAGTGGTCTGACAAAAAATAAAAAAAATAAAATAAAAGCACACAACGTCATTGTGAAACAGAAAAAAAAGAAATATGGGCACAAAGGTGAAAATAAAAATAAGAAAGTCCACTGTCGGAATTTGTAACTCCTGTGTTGTCCTCTGTCTATATGCTTTCCAATGGAAGGTTCATGAGATGTACCTTTGATCTATTTCAGAGAACTGCTTTATCATTGGTTGATCTATATTATCTTCATTAGTGAAAGTCAAGATTCACTTGAATAATTCATGGCAAATTTACAAAAAGTCTAATAGAAATGTGTAGAATATATGATTGACAGTTTAGGACAACTAGATCAAAAATTTTGCATTTAGGTAATGATTTATACGATGAGCTAATGACTTGATGTTTTGAGGGGTAAGACTATTGCACAGAGAACTACAGTATATAATACATTTTGAGCAACATGACAATAGCAACTGATAATGTAGGAAACTGCAGACAAATGTATATTTCATTTCTGATCTGAGAAATGCACCAAAGTGACTGAGAAAAACTTTGATCCTTTTATCTCCATCAAAGGTTCTGATTGGTGTGTGCTAAATTTTGACTCCTAGTGTTTCCACTTGGGTAATTGTGTGCTAATTGAGCTCAAACTTCGCAGACTTGAGTGAACAATATTGAATGCTTGTGCTTTCTAAATGACCTCATGGTGTAAGAACTGAGAAATGTAGGGATTTGTGTGTAGAGTTTTGAAGTAACAGTTCACCAAATATAACTCATGTGCCAAAGCAGGGAATAGTGTTTATAGTTTAGGGAAATGGGTGTGCTTTTTCAAAAATGGCGTTATAGTTTTGAAATTTTAGTTCAAAATACTGGTTATAGTGTTTTAGCAATTGAGAAAAACTGTAATGTTAATTTCAACATTTACTAATGCATTATTAAAATCAAAAGTTGTGTTTTTATGAATTAACATGAACCACCAAGTTTTATTAACTTACATAAACAAAGAATAATAAATACTGTAATAAATGTATTGTTAATTGTTTGTTCATGCTAGTTAATACATTAACTAACATTAATGGAACCTTATTGTAAAGTGATACCAATATTTTTAATGACATATTTTAATGTTGCAATGTAAACTATAGTAACTTTAACTATAATAATAAATAACAAATAAAATAATAATTTAGTACTTATATTTGCTTTAGCATGTTAGTTAACACTTCAAACATTCTACAAGTACTTTTTTAAAGACCCATCTAAAATGAGAGGGCACAGAAGAAACCAGCAGAAGTGAACCCCAAGTTGCCAGGCTTCTTTGCAATGTGAAGGATTTTCAGTGGAATTACTGACATGTAAGTACACATACACCAAGATCTTTTTCCTTTTATTATGTTCTTTTATCCTTTATCTACACTAGCGTTCAAAAGTTTGTGATAAGTAGGTTTTATGTTTTGAAATAAGTATCTTCTGCTCATCAAGGCTGCATTTAATTGATCAAAAATACAGAAAAAAACTATAATGTTGTGAAATAGTATTAAAATGTTTTATCCATTGTAATATACTTAAAAATGTAATTTATTTCTGAATTTTCAGCATCAATACTCTAGTCTTCTAATTACTCCAGTCACAGTGTCACATGATCCTTTAGAAATTATTGTATATGCTGATTCATTATCAATGTTAGAAGCAATTGTGCTGTTTAATATTTTTAACAACCTGTGATAATTTTTTCAGGATTCTTTCATGGATTTTTTTTTACTTATATCCAACAAGTATGTTACATTGAAATTGATTGTAAAGATTTATAATTTTAGATAAAATTTATCTTAACTGCTGTTCTTTGAAACTTATTCATCAAAGTATCCTGAAAAAGTATCACAGGCTCTAAAACATACACTGACAACATTGACAATAACAATGACAATAAATCAGGATATTGATAATAAATGAGAATGATCTCTGAAAGATCATGTAACACTGGTGTAATGATACTGAACATTCAGCTTTGCATCTCAGAAATAAATTATATTTGAAAGTATAGTAAAATATAAAACTTGTAATAACTTGTAAAAATTGTAATAATTTTTCACAATTTTAGTATTTTATTGTTTAATATACTGATCTAACTGTAACAATCATCACTCTCTCTGCCTTTGACTGTATCTGTCATCCCTCTGTCTGTGTCTGACTGTATCATTGTTTTGTAAAATATCTAATGTATTGCCCTTTTTGTTCTTTTCTATATTTTTTAGCCACTCTTTGCATCCTGGGATGGAACAGCATCTGGAGCTGAACTGTTCTCCTTTTTCGATCAGAAGTTTTGTTGGACTCACTTGAGGCCTTGTTGTTTGGCCATGTTGGACTGTTCATGAAGTTGTGAAAATTCATCACTGTCTTTGTGGTATTTCGAACCATTTAATTATGACCATGTTGGTTAACTTGATGTTGGTTAAACTTTGGCTAAATATTGGTTAACCTTAAAATTTAGCAGGGTAATATGTTTCAAGTAAATATTTTCATGCCCAATTTATTTTGGAATTCAGAATAATACTGAATACACTGTTCTATGACATTTCTTTCATGCAAATTTGAGAGTTATTAAATAAGAGATTTTTTAAATAAAATTGGACCTGTTTATCAAGATGTGTCAAATTATTATTATTTTTGTTTTTATTAAATAATAGGTGCACTGAGTTTCATACTATACAACACTTTATGCAATTAAATATTGTTTAAAGCTTATGCAGTTAATAAATTGTTTAAATTGCTAGTCGTTATTATTCAGCAATCTGGAAAAAAAATACTGCATATAAAAAATATACAAATTAAAGTAGTGCAATATTTTTACAGTGAAACGTTATTTAATGATTTCCAGTACACTTGTAAAATTGCAAACTATTGCTGCAATTTCACAGTAGCAGCTTTAAATAATGTATATATCGTTGCTTGTATATATACAGAAAATTGCTGTATTTTAACAGTAAA
Source organism: Garra rufa (assembly GCF_049309525.1). Taxonomy (NCBI): domain Eukaryota; kingdom Metazoa; phylum Chordata; class Actinopteri; order Cypriniformes; family Cyprinidae; genus Garra; species Garra rufa. The sequence goes on from NC_133370.1 coordinate 40,353,079, forward strand.
ACTGTAGTTAATCATTTACAGTGCACTTGTAAAAATTTACAGTATTACTGGCAACCAAAGTTGCCAGTAACTTGCTGTAAATTTTACAGTAAATTTTTTACAGTGTACTGTTAAATTATCTGTGACTATACATAATATAGATTTTAATAGCTTGCTCTTTAAATATTTTGTTGCACTGTAAAAAAGTTTCGGTGCATAGGACGGACCTATCCACGATCGCTCTCCGTGGTTCTGACCAAAGAAGAGCGCTTTGGAATCTCCATTACACATTATAAACATCATTCCTGGGCTGCCTTTCCCGATAACGTTGTCTCTTAGCGCGCTACGAAGACTCTTAAGGTATAACTTAACTAAAGGTTAAGCAATGGCGCTGGTCGCGCTAGCATCCTGGGGTGGCAGAGACAAATATATGTGCTAGGTGATGTGGGTCTCGGCTCTCTTCATCTCCTGGTTGCAGCGATGACTCCGAGACTGTACGTGGGCGTTTAAGGTACCCTAAACAATGACTGTTGCAACAGGGCCGAGGGCTGGGTGTAACGCCAGGCCAGCAGAGGGAGCCCTTACTCACACTGACTGTTGCTGCTCCCTCTGCTGCCTCGTTGGTTACTTCCTGTTTGGTGACCATAAAGAGCAGCCATTACCAAACAGACATGGCGAAGTATTGTTTTGCTGGTGCGGACTAGGGACAACCTTAATCCGCCCCTGCATGTGAAGCTGTATATGTGACAACAACATTGAAAAGTATACATTTTCAAATCATGCAGGATTTTAAAATTGTTTAGTCCCATGTATTTAAGTTCCAGTCCGTGCGTTTCCCCTTTGTCTCATTGTGTACATCACACTTTGTGTGAAAAGGAATAAAAGTTTTTCTGCCTCTAGTGGTCATTTCAAATGGAAACTGCAGTGATTCATACATATGGGTCCATTTTTTTCAGGTTTGCAGAAATGTATGTAGAGACACGTATTTCCAAAGAGCCTATGTTGGATTATTGTGTTAATGTGTGTTATCATTGCCTCTCTTGTCCTGTGACCACAGCTGCTGTCTTTGAATAAGGAAGCGACAGAAAGATAATTTGGCATGATCTTAAAACCTAGCTTAACCAATGGACCAAATGCAGGTGCAGCTTTTGTGCTGAGGTTTCCAAGCAACCTGGATGTCAAAATGAAAGCTACTCTACTTGGAGCCTGCATACTTCTTGTAAATATTGTTAAAAATACTTTTAAAACATTTTTTTACAGTTTTAATATAAGACTTGTTTATAACTTTATTCATTATTACTAATCAGAACTCTCATTATTACTCTCATTTTCAGGACTACACGTGTTATAACACAGTAAATCCACCACTCTGGTTTGCCTGCATATCTCTGGCAATGAGCTGTTGGAAAATATACTAGGTAGGGCTGTGCCACATTAATTAATTTCTGCAAACATTCCAGTATGTTTGAAACTAAAGAAGAAAAAAATACTAAATGCTTTTTGCAAGGTTTTTTCCCCAGCTAAATTAAAAATACTTTAATATACTAAATAATTTTTGTGTGTGTGTGTGTGTATATGTATATATATATATATATAGTATATTTGAGGAGGTTCATGAGTGCATAGGTGATAAAACTGTAATTGTGGATGAATCATCAAGTTGGCAAAGCCAAAAAAACAAAAACAAAAAAAAACTGTAACTTGATGGCTGTGGGTGTGGGCCAGAGCTTGACTGCATCTGCCTTCCTCTCCTCCATCTGTATACATTATTAACTGATGTTGTAACTGAGCAACAGGATTGAGTGCTGGTGGAATGTGCCCTGTTCATTCTTGAGGTAGAGGTGGTGTTTATTAAGCTTGTGAAGGAATTTCAACATTTGATCGTCAGCCAGGTTCCAGGAGTACACTAGGATGTTGTTGACGCAGCCAATCATGAACGAATGGAGGTACTCCCAGAATACATTATTCATGTAACCCTAAAATACTGAGGGGGCGTTAACCCATCCATACAGCATTACCAGGAACTAGAATTGATAACTGCTGGTCTGTGCGGTCTCATGAGTGAGGACACACACAGCTTGTGTGTTGTTGTGTTGTGTTGTGTGTCCTCAGCATCCTCAGGGGATCGCTTTGCCAACCCTGCCACCCCTGGTGTTTCAGGATGCAGTGGTCCCCAGCGAGCATATCTCTCAGCCACCGCCCGACATCGTACCGGTACTGGGAGGCTTGCGACCTCCAGGGAGGTCCCTGGAACAGCTAGCTCGGTGCTTTCCTGCCGGTTCGCCGCTTCAGGTCCCTGAGTTAGCTGTTCCTCCAACACCAGAGGTCAGTCTCGAGAGGCTAATTCCCTTAGTAGACACTTTGGCAGCATGGAAGCTTCTACCAAATATGTCTCAATGGATCCTGAAGACTGTAGAAAAGGGCTACCGCATTCAGTTTGGTGCTCCTCCTCCCCGCTTTAGCAGAGTTTTACCCACTATCGTGGGCCCCGAGCAGGCTCTGGTTATAGAACAGGAAGTAAATACTCTCCTGAGGAAGGAGGCCATCGAGGTGGTATCTCCTCACGAGCGAGAGTCCGGGTTCTACAGCTGGTACTTCGTTGTTCCCAAGAAGGATGGGGGCCTCAGGCCCATTTTAGATCTAGGCTTGCTGAAACGTACAGTCATGCGTCTCAAATTCCGTATGCTTACGGTCAAGCTGGTTGTGTCACAGATCAGATCCGAGGATTGATTTGTGACAATAGATTTGAAGGATGCCTACTTTCATGTCTCCATCCTTCCTCATCACAGGAAGTTCCTGAGGTATGCCTTCAGGGGCGAAGCATACCAATATCGGGTTCTTCCTTTCGGCCTTGCACTCTCACCCCGCACTTTCACAAAGTGTGTGGATGCAGCACTGGCTCTTCTGCAACTCCAGGGCATCCACAACTATAACGACGACTGGCTTATTTGGCCAGTCCCAGCAGATGGCAGCTCAACATCGAGATGTTGTTCTGTCACACATGAAAGTGCTAAACGCCGAGAAAAGTGTGCTTTCTCCATTACAGAGGACCACTTATCTAGGTGTGGTGTGGGATTCATCCACGATGCGGGCACATTTGTCTCCCGCTCGTGTCGAATCGATTGTCACCGAGGTCACGAGTGTTTACTCACTGTAAAGCGGTTCCAGAAACTACTGGGTCTGATGGCAGCTGCATCCAACGTGATTCCTTTTGGCCTGCTGTACATGAGACCCTTTCAGTGGTGGCTCAAGACCAAGGGGTTCTCCCTGAGGGGAAACCCGCTTTGCATGATCAAGGTCACACGGTGATGCTTTCGTGCCTTAGACATGTGGAGGAAACCTTGGTTCTTGACTCAGGGCCTGGTGTTGGGAGCTCTTTGTTGCCGCGTCAAGCTTGCGACAGATGCATCCCTCACTGGTTGGGGAGCAGTCATGAGTGGCCGCTCGGCCCGCGGTGGAACATCAATTGCCTGGAGATGCTGGCTGTGTCTCAGGCTCTGAGACGCTTTCTCCCGGACCTAAGAGATCACCATGTGTTGGTGCGCACCGACAACACAGCAGTGGTCTCTTACATCAACCACCAAGGAGGTCTGCGTTCGCGCCCCTTGTACAAGTTGGCACACCAGATCCTTGTGTGGTCCCAAGGGAAACTTCTCTCGCTGAGAGCAATTCACATCCCTGGGTATCTCAACCTAAGAGCAGACGTCCTGTCGAGGCAGGGGCCAAGGCCCGGGGAATGGATGATTCACCCCATGGTGGTGAAGCAGATCTGGAGAGTTTTTGCCCAGGAAAATGCGCAATGTCCCCTCTGGTTCTCTCTGAGTCATCCAGCTCCCCTGGGACTGGATGCCATGGTACAGATGTGGCCGAGGCCGAGGCCGAGGCCGAGGCTCCATCTGTAGGCTTTCCCCCCGATCGCTCTGCTCCCGGGAGTTCTGGTGAGAGTGTGCCCGGACGGGGTTCAACTTCTCTTAGTCGCACCGTACTGGCCAGGTCGATTATGGTTCTCGGACCTGATTTCCCTCTTAGACGGCTCTCCTTGGGAGATTCATGTCAGGACGGATCTCCTCACACAGGCAGGGGGCTACATTCTCCACCCCCGCCCGGAGCTTGGGAAAGTATGGGTGTGGCCCCTGAGGGAGCACATCTCATAGCTTCCGGTCTCTCGGTTGACCCACTCCACCCTGAAGGTTTACGTGGCGGCCATTGCAGCCTACCACGCCCATCTCGGTGGCTCCTCAGTGGGCAGACACCCTTTAATCACATGTTTCCTCCATGGTGCACTGAGGTTGAGGCCTCCAGTACGCTCTTGTGTCCCTACCTGGGACCTGGCTGTGGTGCTAGAGGCTTTGTGTAAGCCTCCCTTCGAACCCTTAGAAGAGATCTCTGATCACCTTCTTACTATTAAGACTACCTTTCTCCTGGCTATCACTTCTCTTAAGAGGGTTGGTGACCTTCAGTCAAGGACTGCAGGTACTCAGCAGAGTGGCAAGCAATATTAAGTTTCACAATAGTGGTTAACAGATGAAACTGCACTCAATAAAGTCTGGGAGGATGGATGGGAAATGCTTTTACATATCCTTCGGAAACACAGTACAGATAAAAACCTTGGTGAGGTGAGTGTGATCTCTTTGCATGGGCTTAGCAACTTATTCTGGAATGTTGGTGAACTCTGTCTGATGGAGATAGTTGGTAAATTTTTGGCACAAATTACCCTCTATACAGCTCTTAACATGGCTGTTGACCTGGATATAGAGTTTTATGAATCGCTCAAACCCGATGGTGTCATCATATGATGACAGTAAGTAAGATAGTGCTCATTGCCGCTAAAGTGTAGAATCTAAGAGCATTGTCAAGAACTGAACTTTGGCCTTGACATAAATTATATAACTGCTTGGGATGTTGTAAGGGTTTCACTACAGAGTCCTTACATGCACCATTAGATGGCGAGAGAAGAGAAGCAGGAAGAGAGTAGGTTCATGCATGCTATTGTGATTATGATGATTCAGTGAGAAGTGTGTGCTTTAACCCTTAAATGCATGACTGTTTCACCAATCTTTATTACATATTTGGGTCTTTAGTGACCCAGACATATATATCAAGCACGGATGGATCTCTAACTGCTGCAATAGCAAAAAACTAAAAGCTACCATTCAATTGGATCGAAGAATAGCCAAAATGGCATAGACTCAGCCAATGATCAGCTCCAGGGTAATCAAAGAAAGTCTTAATTTACCTGTGAGTACTGTAACAATTAGAAGACGCCTAAGTGAAGCCAAGCTATCGGCAAGAAGCCTCTGCAAAGTCCCATTGTTGAAATAACAAGAGGTGCTGAAGAGGTTACAATCTGCCAAAGAACACATTGACTGGCCTAAAGAGAAATGGCACAATATGTTGTGGACTGATGAAAGCAAGATTGTTATTTTGGGGTTTAGGGGCCACGGACAGTTTGTCAAACACCCCAAACACTGAAATCAGGCCACAGTACACTGTGAAGACAGTAGCCGCGTTTCCACTGTCGGGCCAAAAGCGGGCGTGCTAGTGCGTGCCAGGGCCAGTCGCGTTTCCACTGTCACTTCCGGGGCCTGATCGTGCCTCGTCGGTGCTTCCTCAGGGCCAATGGCCCGGGTTTTTCGGCCCGACGAAAACCTTGGGCCAAAGCGGGCCAGCTGGGGCTTGAGGCGTGGTCAAAGTGAAAGGTGGAGTTTATGCAAGGTTCAGATAAGCGTGCAGTCAGGTAAAAGTGTGTCTGCGGTAAGATGCGCATTTCGCATACATCGTGCAAAGAACTCAAAAACTTTAAATGAAAAATAGTCAGTACTGGTCTGTGGAAGATACCAGGGCTCTTCTAAGCATTTGGGCCGAGTACAATGTACAACGCCAGTTTGACGGCGTCTGCAGAAACGAAGACGTGATAAAATACATCGTTGCTGAACTCGCAAAGCTAAATATCCAGCGCACCACATTGCAAGTTCGAGACAAGTGAAAACATTATTTAAATGCATGTCTGATGAGTATCTATTCTTATTTAAACTTGGACAAATGCAAATAAGATCCTATAAAAATGAGATCTGATATATAAGTTGATTTACATCGTCCAAAAAAAAAAACTGACCAACACACCTTGATAACATGTTAACATTTACTGTACCTTTACCTAAATAAAGGCATAAAAGATTATACTAGAAATACGACTGTGTAGTTATTTTTTGCAGATAGTATGCAACATTTTGTTTGATGTAATACCAAGTTAGACGAAAGATTTGTGTGTAGGTCATAAAAAACAAAGCTTCTTTTCAAGTGATTTATTAATGTAATGTATTACAAATATTGCTGCTGTATAAACAACTGTTGTAGAGCACTTCTCGCATCAGAACAGACGTCACCAATATTACAAGGTGAGCGTTCAGCATCTTCATCATCGGCGTTTCTGCATTCGCTGTATCCGGCTTCCACGTCGCTGTATTGTTCGTTTTCGCCTTGCAGCTAACAAAGCCTCCGTCTACGCATCTTGGTTTCGCTGCCTCATCTTTCACCAAGAACACAGGAAAACAGCCGCTTCGGTTCTCTCTCCGTTTTATTCGTTCGATGATCACACTACGGTGGCCTACCTGACATATTTTCAATCTTCCCGCTGAAAGGGGAGGGCTTTCGTGACGTTTGATCCAAAGAGGTGTGTAACGGGCGGGCTTTAGGTTTGCGCAGCGAGGCTACTGGCTCGATAGTGGAAACGCAGCTTACTTTGGCCTTGGTGCTTGCGACTCGAGGCCATTAGCCCCGCCCGGCACGCTCTTAGCACTGGCCCGACAGTGGAAAAGCGGCTAGTGAAGCATAGTGGCACAAGCATCATGAATTCTCATACTATGGTGCTGGGTCCAGGGTTCGAAATACAAAGTGGCTTTCGGGGGAGCCCTATTTTCCGATCCTCCCTGACTGACTTTAACGCTTTTGGTGCATGTTCGGGCATTTAAAACAATAGGTCTACAGTAAACCTATTGTTTACTTAGTAAACCGTTTACTTCAAAGTAAAGTAAGAAGTTACTTTACTTTGTAACTTCTTACTTTAAAGTTAAGCTAACATTCAAATACCAACTCTGTGAGAAGTTCAAGTGGTGACGTAAACGTAGTAATTTCAGTGCAGCGCTGCCACGCATGGATGGTCACAGCAGGAGACAGCGGAAAATAGTGTTCGGAAATAGTGACGTAATGAGCGAATAAACACACAACATTGACACATTTTTAATATCATCATTTATTTCAGGAACCTTAATGTACAGAAAATCAAAATCTATATGCGACACAAAAAATGGAAAGTGTTTTAGAGCTCCCCCTAAATGTCTCAAAGTAGGCTCTCAGGGGAGCCCAGGTCCTTTTCAGGGGAGCCGAGCTCCCCTTAGCTCCCCCGTAATTCGAACCCTGGCTGGGTCTATTATATCATACCAGGGATCATGGATCACTTTGAGTACTTCAAAATGCTCAAAAAGGTCATGTTGCCTTATGCTAAAGAGAGAAATGCTCTTGAAATGGATGTTTCAACAAGAAAATGACCCCAAACCCACCAGTCATGAACAGCATTTTGGTTCCAGACCAATAAGATTAACGTTATGGAGTGGCCAGCCCAATCCCTGGACCTTAATACCATAAAAAATGCTGTTTCTGAGGCAAAAACAAAAAATTCAGGGGAACTGGTGTGTAGTACAATCGTTCTTGGCTGGAATACCTGTTCACAGATGCCAGAAGTTGATAGACTCTGTGCAACACAGATGTGAAGCAGTTCTGGTTATACAACTAAATATAAGTTCAGTGATTCACAAGAAAGCTAAATCTACAAGATTCTTTCAGTTTATACAGTAAATGTTTGACTTTGTAAAAACAAATGCAGACACTGCAATTTTTTTGAACAGCCTAATATTTATTTTTCGTCACTTTCAGTAAAGTAATAACAAATTTGATACATTTTTCTTCATATTTTGATTTAGAATAGAATTTGCAGTGTTCCCAATGCATTTGTGTGATTGAAATAAAAGACACATTGCAAAACTCACTAACAATACATCTCTTTTTCTGCAGAACCAGGGGAATATATACCAGTTATGCTTGCTTATTTTGTCAAATTCTTGATTTAAAAACTGACTAATTACACATAATCACTTTTAGATTGTGGCATTTAGACACTGATTTTAAAAGCGTTATTTAAAAGTGAAGTAAACACTGCAGTAACCACAAACATCTACAGCTGAAGTTCTCTGTAATTCTATAGGTGTTGTGGAAAACCACCCCAGCTGGGAGTTTGGGTTGCTCATCATGGAAAATCCATACCATGTTTCTGTTTAAAGCTCATCCAGTACATATTAATTGCAAAGACATGTTTATTTTCTCCTTTTTGTAAATGTGGTCTTTTTCCCAGACAATTTACCACAATATATCAATTTGTCAATTTTATTATGCAATAAAGAGAAATTAGAAATTTAGAAATTATACATTTTATATCAGACCTTTTGTGTGTGATTATTCTAGTATCCCTTAAACCTATAAACATGATACACTTGTTTGTTGTCTGAAATGTTACCAGTTTTACCTAAAATGAAAGATGTAAGACATTATAAAGACAGTTATACCCTATAAGGCTATGTACTATAATGTGCATTGTGCGTTTTGCCTGTGCAATTGAACTTGAATTTATAAATAATCAGCAACAGTTATCATAAATATTTTCCCATTTTAAGCAATATGTAGCACTTGAAACCCCAACAACGTGCTATGCTTCATATAGAGGGGTGTATTGTTGTCAGCCAGTAACCTGGCAACCTCCTCAAGTATGGTGTTCTCCAGGGGTGTAGAGTGTCAACTGGTGTCTTCATGCTGCACAATATGTCAGACAAAGGAGTTTGCAAAGTCATTGCCTTTTTATGTCCGGAGGTGCAATTCTAGTGAATGAAACTGACAGATAGAGAACACTGGCAGAAAATAGCATGAGTGAATGAATTACACATTTCCATGCCGGACAAAGCCTACACATCCTGGAAATGATGGAACCTTCAATACACTTAAGTGCTGTCATCATTTAATCTGGTAAGTAAACATACAGATGGTGATAATTTTGGTATAACTGCAATAGTTTGGCTTACCAGTTAACTACCTGTGATCTGGTCAATCATACTTAATTTATACAAAACATAGTGCATGTAAACTATAAAAAGAGCAAAGAAATATGATGCTGTTTCACACCAAACACTCTTGTTCACTTGGTCAAGTCATCTTGAATTTGAAGAGTATGTAGCCTCTATTAGCCTCTGTCATACTCCTTATTCTAGGCAAACTGTGCCTATGCTTTTATCTGTTTTTATCTGAAGCTCTAGCAGCATGCAGCAACAATTTATTCTTAAGCAAAAGCTCATGCAATTTTCAATTGGCTCGCCAAGCAGTATATTCACACCATGCATACCTTTTATAGCAAAAGCTGGAGTGTAATGTTTTCTTTCTTTCTTTCTTTCTTTCTTTCTTTCTTTCTTTCTTTCTTTCTTTCTTTCTTTCTTTCTTTCTTTCTTTCTTTCTTTCTTTCTTTTTCCTTGAAAATCGAGTGAATGGTTAATGGTTGTTGCACTTTGTGAAACAGAATATGTTCACACCTTCAGACATTGACACCCTTAACAACTTTAGTCAAAAGAAGGCATGAATAATTTATGTTACTCACAGTTTTGATCACTGTTTAATTGTTTTGCAAAACCTCAGCAAATAGTCTAAACTACTATAGGCCAAACAGTCAACACAGTAGGATACTTTTGACATTTAGTGCAACATTTCTTCATGACTGATTTTCTTTGGTATACTTGAAGCCAGTCCTACAATTCTGGGAGCCCTAAGCAAAAATTTGTCAGGGGGCCCCTGTCAGTGTGTTCATAAAAAAAAGACCTTGTAGAGGAGAAAAAGTAAGACAATTACAAACCCTATGACAAATACAATAGGAAAATAATACAAATTAAATACAGTTTAGTTAACTAGAAATAATTCTGCTATACATAAAATTTCAAATATAAAAATAATCAAATATAAAAATAAAACTCTGCATAGTCTTGTTATAGTCTTGCATAGATTGTTAATAAAATTACTAAAGTTATTCAGTGAAAAAAAGTGAATGATTCTGTCATTTGTTTTTCTTGTTTTATTAAAAATTAATGACAGTGGCAGCAATTTTTATTTTTTTGGCTGCTGTTACTTTAGGACTGAATACACAGATATATACTGTCAAGCATTCGATTACTTTTTGTGTTTATTTTTACTTAAGACATAACTTGCTGCTTTTAAAGGGGTCATCGGATGCCCATTTTCCTTAATGAGAAGTCTCTAATATACTTTGGATAAAAATTCTCAATATTAGTTTAAAATAACACCCTTTTACCATGTCAAAATATTAAAAATTGTCAAAAATATCAGCTCATTTTATCGCATGGGCCCTTTAAATGCAACCGAGTTCTGCTCATCCCGCCCCTCTCTGCTAAGAGATTCCGAGCTGTAATGTTTACTTTAGCCACATTTAGCCGTGTTTAGCTGCATTTGATCGCGTTTATCGGCGAAACTTGCAAACAAGCACATTATTAAGAAAGGCCATTTGCAAAGATGCATAAAAAAACCCTTATACTCACTTGTTGTGGGTGAAGCTGCATCACGAATGATTCACACAAACATAGACGCATATGTAGATCGGGATTGGCACTTTCCTTTTAAAAATGAAAGTAACGTTGTCCTCTGCCTCTTAAGCGGCTCAGATGACAGGAGTAAATGACTACTGCTATGTTCATTATTACATCCAACAACAGAACACCTCAATCGCTCAATTAGAGTCTTCCTCTGCACCTGAGTCGACACAATGGCAAAAACTGTATCAGCTCGTGAGGGCGGGTCTAAGGTAAGGCGCTCGTGTCAATCTACTATCGTGGGAGTGCCCTCTGTCAGTGTGCTGTCACAACGACAAGAAGCTGAGAATGACCTGATTTTAAAAAGGGGATATTACTTTTAAAGATTAAAAAAAATACCACTGGGTGGATTTTTATAATTGTAGGGTGGTTTTGTACACAAACTGCCAAAACACATTAATGTTCAAAAAACATGTAAAAGTGAATTTGGCATCCGATGACCCCTTTAAGTAAAAACTCATCAAGACAGACAATTTGTATGTATTATCCATTTAATCGCACACCTTAAGCCCAAAATAGTCTATACTTGCCTATGTTTTGCTCTGCCTCAGATCTTTTGCAGCTCAATATGCTTGTAACGCTCCTTTTTTAGGGTGCATGTCCACTGGCAAAGAGCAAGTGGGACAGATCAAGCATTTTCAATTCATTTCTAAGTTGAGCTCTATGGCAGGAAACTGGCAGGAGCAACCTAAGCAACTTGGAGGACCGGCACTGCTGGCTGTTCAAACACATAGACTGCATCCAAAAATGCATATTCTCTTGAGTAGGTGCTTTTTTTGAATAAGTAATTATTTCAGGACCCCTAACAAAGTACAGTGCATTCAGAAAGTATTTAGACCCCCTTCACTTTTGAAAAAAATCCTTATGTTGCAGCCTAATACTACATTTGTTTAAATTACTATTTTTTTCTTCTCATTATTCCACGCTCCATACCTCATAATGACAAAGTGAAAACAGAATTTTAGAAATTTGTAAATTTATTAAAAAGAAAAAACTGAAATATCACCTTTTCATTAGTATTCATACCCTTTGCAAAAACACTTGAAATATAGCTCAGGTGCCTCCCATTTCTCTTGATCATTGCTGAGATGAACTACATCTTAATTGGAGTCCACCTGTGGTAAATTAAATTGATTGGACATGATTTGGAAAGGCACACACCTCTCTATAAAAGGCTTCACAGCTGACAATGCATATCAGAACAAAAACTAAGCCATGAGGCCAAAGGAACTGCCTGCAGAGCTCAGAGACAGGATTGTATTAAGGCACAGATCTGGAGAAGGCTACAAAAAAATTCTGCTGCACTGAAGGTTCCCAAAAGCACAGTGGTTTCTATAATTCTCAATTCTACAGAAGGACAAACATCACTGCAATACTCCACCGATCTGGGTTTTATGCAGTGTGGCCAAACTCAATCCTCTCTTCAGTGAAGACACATAAAAGCACACTTGGAATTTGCAAAACAGAACCTAAAGGACCCTCAGACTGGTCTGATGAACTTCAACCAGCTCTGCTCATCACCTGCAGAGTACTATCCCAAAAGTAAAGTGTACTGGTAGCATGGGGCTGATTTTCAGTGGCAGGAACTGAGAGACTTGTCAGAGAAGAAGTAAAGATCAATGCACCAAAATATTGAGATAGCCTTAATGAAAACCTAGTCCAGAACATTCAGAACCTCAGACTGGGCTGAAGGTTTACCTTCCAACATGACAGTGACCCTAAGCACACAGCTAAGGCAACACAAGAGTGGCTTAGGGAAAACTCTGAATATCCTAGAGTGGCCCAGCCAGAGCCCTGACTTGAATCCTATCAAATATCTCTGGAGAGACCTGAAAATTTCTGTCCCGGACGGTCCCCATACAACGGTACTGAGCTTGAAAGGATTTGCAAAGAAGAATGGCAGAAAATCCCCCAATCCAGGTGTGCAAAGCTTGTTGCATACCCAAAAAGACTTGAGCCTGCCAAGGTGCTTCAACTAAGTACTGAGTAAAGGGTCTGAATATTTATGTAAATGTGATTTCAGTTTTTTATTTTTAATAAATTTCCAGACATTTTTAAAAGTCTGTTTTCACTTTGTCATTATGAGGTACGAAGTGTAGATTAATGAGAAAAAAAAAAGAATACTTTGTGAATGCACCATATAGTTATATCTGTTACCAGTGCTTCACTGTCATTTACAAATTCTCTACTGTGGACTCATTGGATAGTAAAGTGTCCATCATATGCACACTTCAGAATCTTAGTAGGTCATCCAGGTATTTATTGTGTGCTTTTTTATGCGTATTTTGAATTCGGACATACTTCTTTTGTCACATAGGCTACTGTTTTTTGCAGCTATAGTGGCACCGATGTAGACTCGCAATTAAATTCTTTTTTTTCTTTTCTTGCTGTTGTGTTTTATTATAGAGGAACATTATTCCCCTATCATGTATTTGCAAGGTAAGTGATTACTCGTAATTTTAAACTGTTGTATAAAATCAACTTGCAATCATGTTGGTCTGGTCTATCTCACTTGTTAGATATTGACTGCTAGACTATATTATTGACCTTTGAACCCACAATGACTACATTGTCCTTTTACATTTGTTATGCAATGTGCAAATGTGTCACACTTTCCATTATTTCAGAAAGTTAATAGTAACCTACATTTTATTGCCAGTTACTGTTGTGTTTTTGCTCCGCCAACTGAAACAAGAATCAAACCATTGTGTCTCCAAGCAATAGACAGTAGCACCATTACTGAAGGGATCATCGCTTTTAAAAATTCAATAACTCACTCATAAAGACAATCACTCATTGCCCCAATTGTGAGATATGGTGTAATATTGTGTAACTTGCATTTTACACAATATGTTGCTGGTTAATTTGTCTTTTGTTCTTTCTGATCTGTCAGGGCTCAGAAATATGTAAAAGTTACTGTAAATTAGAACAATAAGACACTTGTAGCCGTTAGTAATCAAATCAGTACCTCTCTCTCTGCCCTACAGAAGCTGAAATAGCATTTAGTCTGTATTTACACTGCAAATATTCTTACATAAATCAATAATAAATAAGTCATGTACTGGCATAATAATGTAATCTGCAGGTAGAGTCACCTAAAAATATCCTCCACTCATGTGCTGACTTGTCTGTCTGAAAAATATCCACTAACTAACCTTGAAACCATATAACGTACATTCACCGTTGGCTATGTAGTACATATTTACAATGTTATGTAATAATGTTAACTTCATAGGCTAAAAACATGGTAGGTCAATATGTAGCTGCATTTAAGCTATTGAATGCAAGTAAAACATTTTCTGCTTTAGCTGTCATAAACCACACTGCTCTAAGACAACGTTTCCTGTTTGTGCTACTCCACTGCACTCTAGTGGGCAAATAAAATATCAGACTTGTTTTCTTTTTGTATTGAATAAAGAGTTGTTTTGGTATGTTGCATTTAATGGGCCTGCACTTTTGGTGGCATAGTTTTGGTTAATGATCTGGAGATTACCAGGAAACAGGTTCAGTTCTGAAAAAATGCACACAATAATGAATATTGTTACCATGATGACAAAGCACTTTTTTTCTGGTTTGAGAACTCAATGATCAATGATCGACCTCTTTTTTTTAACCACATTCCTCTTGTAGGTCAGACAGGAGGACCAAATGTACCTTCAATCAATGTGCCTGTGGCACCTGGTAAGAGTTGAATAAAATGTATTTGATAACCTTATAAAACACAAATACCCTTAAAAGTTCAAATATATTTTCAGTGCAGTGACATATGGGTTGCTTTTCCTAGATCAACACATGTTTTCATTCTCTTTACTTCATGTATCATGTATCTGAATCTGTACGGGTACAGAGTACAGGCATCTGATAGTTCATCAGATTTTCTCTTTCTCTCATAGTATATACCATTGACCCTCATCCAGGCAGAAATGAAGTTTATCCTACACCCACAGGTAAAGACGCAAACATGAGTAATGTGTATAGAGTTTGCATACTGTAAGCATGTTCTTCTCTGCTGTAGGTTATATGCCACCTCAGGCCTCGATGGTCATGCCAGTCCCAGAGAGACCGCCGGGCTGTCCACCGGGCTTGGAGTACCTAACCCAGGTGAATAACATTATTCTCAATTAAACATTTACATTCACAACAGAGAACCTTTCTCTATGATAGGATACATACAGTTGAGGTCAAAAGTTTAAATACACCTCACAGAATCTGCAAAATGTTAAGTATTTTACCAAAATAAGAGGGATCATAAAAAATGCATGTTATTTTATTTAGTACTGACCTGAATAAGATACTTCTCGGTTTTATGTCTAAATTTCATTAGCAAAATTACTCATGCCTTCACAGCTCGTGACTAAACATGTTACAAATTTGCATGTTTGCTCACCGACCCAAACTTCCTCTTATCTTTAAAAAGATAGAGGTCTAAATCGTCTAAAGACCTTGCCACATTACAAAGAAGTATTACTTGTTCTAAGAACATCGGTCGGCGTCAGTGTCAGAGTTAATGATAGATATGACAAAATGTATGAAAATTAGTGATAGTTGTTTATGAGTCCCTTGTTTGTCCAGAACAGTTAAACTGTCTGCTGTTCTTCAGAAAAATTCTTCAGGTCGCAAAAATTCTTTGGTTTTTCAGATCAGTTTTTCCACACTGAGGAACTCATATGAAACCCTTACAGAAGGTTCAAATGCTCACTGTGTCAGGGGTGCTCAAAGAGGAGGAATCAGTTGCAGGGATAACAGATTTATTGGTTCTTTAAAGACACAAACAGAAACTCAAGAATTAATAGTTCAGCCACAGTCAGAAGGGGTACTCAGGACAGACCAGCCAGGTCCTTGGAGGTGAGCGTCAGCACAGCAGAAGGCGTCCAAATGAGGGGTTCCACAGTGAATGGCTAAGAGCAATAGCTCAAGAGCAAAAGACAGGCAAACTCTCCAATGAGCACCAGGGAACAGGGAATGACGCCAGCAGAGGGAGAGAAAGGGCCTTTACAGGAAAGGGAAGGAGGAATCTTGGCTGTCTTGACTGCAATCTTCTGAGGCTGGTATGCAAGACAGTTGTTAGCAGAGCAGCTGGATGGATGGAACAGGAAAGGGCAGGGAAGCAGGTAGCGCTGGGCAGCAAAGGATGGGGAGAAGGTGGCAGGGAATGGGGAAGCCAGCAGCCAGAGCTGATAGGGAGGCTGGGGAGCAAAAGGGGAAGGAAAAAAAATAAAAAAAAATAAAATAAAATAAAAGGCAGGAGCTCAAAAAACAAGGAACTAGATAGCACAAAACTAACTAAAGTTAAAAAAAAAAAAACTAATATCAATAAGGAAAAATAGAACTAGAAACTATGCAAGACAAGACTAGAGCTTGACACAGGATAACACTTTTAACAGACGAAAGCCAGGTTAACTCAGCAGAGCAGAAATTCGATCTGGCACAGGACAGAAAACAAGAGGAGAATATAAAGGGTAACTAATGATTAGAAACAGGTGTAAACCCTAACAAGATAATCAGGTAACAAGAGGGGCGGGATAACAATAGAGCACATGGCAAAACACAAATACCAACTGACAGCCATGTGCTCCAGACAAACAATGACACAACACAAACAAACCCAGATCAGACCGGTGCCTTAACACACTGATGCTCCAGAATAAAACATGATGCTTTAAGAGCCAGGGGGTGAAAACTTTTGGAATTTGAAGATCAGGATAATTTTATCTTATTTTGTCTTCTGAGAAACATGTAAGTATCTTCTGTAGCTTCTGAAGGGCAGTATTAAATGGCAAAAAATATGATATTTAGGCTAAATAAGAAAAATGTAACTTCTGTAATAGGTGCTTATGAGTCCCTCGGTTGTCCTCAGTGTGAAAAGATGGATCTGAAAAACCAAAGAATTTGTGGGACCTGAAGGATTTTTCTGAAGAACAGCAGGCAATTTAACTGTTCAGGACAAAAAACCAGTGACTCATGAAGAACTATCACAAAAAAAAAAAAAAAAAAAAAAAGCTGTGGATCATTCAGATAACAACACTGTAATGAGAATCAAGCAAATCTAGACTTTTGAACACGTAATTTTCATAAATTCAACTAAAAAAATTTCTCTTGTAAACTGTATGTAAACGTCTTTTATGTGAAATATCATACTCAGGTCAGTACTAAATTAAAAAATTACATGCATTTTACATTATCCCTTCTTATTTTGGTAAAATAATTAACATTTTGCAGATTCTACAAGGTGTATGTAAACTTTTGACCTTAAACTGTCTGTGTGTGTGTGTGTGTGTGTGTGTGTGTGTATATATATATATATATATATATATATATATATATATATATATATATATATATTAGGGCCGGGACTCGATTAAAAAAATTAATCTAATTAATTAGAGGCTTTGTAATTAATTAATCGAAATTAATCGCATTTTAATCGCATATAAATATTTGACCTGAGAACAGTGAGAAGTAAGTTTTTTCATATGGATTTTTAGTATACCATTGAATAATGACTGAATACATAAGCTTAAGCAACAAAATACTGTTTATTTTTGTTCAACCAAGTCCAACAGACCTGGGGCCCGTTTCAGAAAGGAGGTTAAGTGAAAACTCTGAGTATGTTAACCCTGAAATGAGGGAAACTCTGGGTTTTCGGTTTCAGAATGGGAGGTATGTTAAACCTGAGAAAGCGGAGTAAGTCAAGCCCGTTTCTGAAAGAGAGGTAACTTATACTCAGAGTCAATTACCATGGCAACTTACTCTGTGAACCTAACCTGGTCGGGAGCAGGTTTTCTTCGGTAAACCCAGAGTTTCTTTCGGTCTCCTCCCCCTTTTTAAAGCGCAAGTGATGTTTAAATACATCATTCATTCATTTATGCTTCAAAAATGCTTTTCTTAATGAGTGTTTTGGAATGTAAATTTAGTGCATTTTACTTAAAGTGCCCCTATTATGCCATTTTAAAGGTAGTTAATATTGTTGTAATAGTCTCTTAAAACAGGTTTACATGTATGCAAGTTCAAAAAACACTTTAGTTTTCTCCAAAATTAGATTTATTTTTACCCCGTTTCTAAATGATTCGTAAACGACTCGTTTGAAGCAGTTCGAAGAATCAGTCTCTCTAAACCCCTCCTTTCCGTGAGCCCTCACCGCTGTGATTGGTCAGATGGTGCAGTCCTTCTGGATTGGTCTACCGCTACAGCGCAAAAACGAAACGCCTATTGGCATAACTGAATGACAGCTGCGGAGACCTGTTAATGCATAGAAAAGATAGCCTCGATTTTACCCTATCAATTCGAGCCGGAGTCTGACGATGAAACGGTTGAAGTGTCACATCGACAAGAAACTGTTTTGCAAGCACGACCGGAGCAGGACGTTTCTCAGTGGGTGTCATATGTTACAATTTGCTTTTGTAAGCGAACCGGACACATCTCTACGTTGTGAACTTCAACACTGTACAATCCATAACACTGCGTTAAACCATCGTTTATCATTATCATTACTTAAACTAATAAGGCAGACAGACAGTCAAGCTGCATCAATCACAAGACTTTTTAGACTACATTGCACTCACAGCTGAACAACAGAACTACAGAAACGCAAGTTAGCCGGTTACCAAGACATGTGCGGGGTTGTTACACACCATAACGTACACAAAGACGTATTTTGAACGATCGCTAGAAAATACAATTATTAATCATACTTACAGGTAGAAGTTCAGAGGAGCAAGCCGGTCCAAATAAACTGGGCACTGATCCATTTTTTAAAACCAAGCGTTTGGTGAATCTCGCGTTGTAACGTTACTCCCCAAGATTGGAAAAGCAGTCATCAGTAAAATGACGCGAACACAACACAAGATTGGCATTGGACTGCTGAGGTGTTGAAAAAATTAATGTTAACCACTTATTCTTGATAGTTTCATCTTTCGGAAGGGCATATAAAGCAAATTCACTCTCACAGCGCAGGGCGTCTTCTTGACATGATGTAATCCACTTGAAAATGGTAGGCCTACTGTTTGTGGGCGGGCAAGTTGTTCGCGAAATTGAATGTGGGCGGACATTACGCAAATGTGTAGCTCGTGACGTGTGGCCGTTACAGAAAAAAGATTCGAATTGCTGACGACTCGTTTAGGCGAATGTGAGCCGACTCTTTTTTTTGTTAGACAAAAACTTTATTTATAGTGCACTGTCGGCGTCACAACTTTGCAGATAGTTTATGTTCACATACAGCTACATGACACACTACATGAAATATCATATTTGAAAAGGCATAATAGGGGCACTTTAAAACATGAAAAATAATCTTAATGCAACTGGAAACAAGATTATTTTTCTTACCCAATTGACAGATAATATTCAAAATAAGAAAAATACACTTAAAAGATTAAATAAACACCTTACACTGTACACTGTAAAAAAAAATATAAAAAATGAAATAAAGTGCAAAAACAATAATTTTACAGAGAGAAGTTTTTACAGAAAAAAGTTATTTTACAGATTTTTCGTTGTTTCAATTATGATATTTAACTTTAATTTTAAATTTTTTGTTTGGCAGACACAGCTTCCAGTCATTTGACCGTTTTTTTACGGGACCTTTTTTACAGTATAAAACCTTTATTTTACAAAATTTCCCTTGTTTCAGTTACAATATTTTACTTAACTTTGTGGTTTTTGTTTGGCAGCTGTATCTGCCAGTGGTTTAACTGTTTTTTTACAGTGTAAAACCCTTATTTGTCAGATTTTACCTAGATTACTACAATAAAAGCACTAAATGTTCTACAGAGAAACACTGTTATTTTACAAATCATTAAAATAAAAAAAAAACCTTCAATAAAGTTTCAAAGCATGCTCAAGGTGGAAAATGATCAGTTTTATTTAAAAGACAAAATACAAAGTCTTTACAAATGCCATATAGAATGTACATTTTAAATTTTTAGCTTTTTGTTTAAGAAATACAGCACAATTACATTTAAAATACTGTGCTCATGAAGAACATGGAACAGTTTCATCAGAATGTTTAATTAAATATATATTCAACTTAAGACAACTTCACTTGCAGAGAAAATATGTCCTGATAATTTACTCACCCCCATGTAATCCAAGATGTTCATGTCTTTCTTTCTTCAAAAAAAAAAAAAAAAAGTAAAGTTTTTGAGGAAAATATTCCAGGATTTTTGCATATAGTGGACTACAATGGGTTGAAGTTGAAGTTTCCAGTGACCCTTATTCCTTGGCTGGGATCATGTAGAGCCCTCTGAAGGTGCATTGAAACTGAAATTTGGACCTTCAACCTGTTGGCTCCCATCGAAAATTGGAGAAAAATCCTGGAATGTTTTTTTTCAAAAACCTTTTTGACAGAAAAAAGAAAGACATTTTGATTTAAGAATCTTTAGATTTTTTTTTTTAATTGGAAACAACAAGACAATACTAAGTAAGAAAATCATTTTTACGTGCATTAATTTATTGCACATATTTTCATCATGCAGACACCGTCAAAGTGACAAAAATGGCATGTCCTTTCATAAATAAGATTATTATTTATCATATAGTATAGGATTATTTTGATTAGACATGTGTATTTATTTGACCTGTGTCATTTTTAAATGGTAGTCAGAGCACATTAGTACAGACACTGTATGCAGAGCGGTAAAGAAAGTGTGCCTTGCTCTAATGCTCTTTCTGAGAATTTTAGTGTCATTGCCTACTGAGCACAAAGCCATCAAATATGAAGCTGATTGCTGTATGGAATGGAAGAATGGCAGATGAAAATGTATAATATATATATATATATATATATATATATATATATATATATATATATATATATATATAACCACCACCACAGCTGTTAAATTTACTAGGTCATCTTTTTTTCCTATAAATGCACAAATGCAACTTTTATTCTTTTTTTTTCATGTTGGATTTTAATATTCTTCCAATACTTCCATCTCCTCTTCATCTGTTCTTCATCATTTTGCGAGCTTTCAAGCTGTTGGCTTTATTTCATTACTCTAATTAAGAAATGCAACCGTTTGGATTAGAGAACATTTCATTTTGTGAAAGAGCATTAGACTATGTGGAAAAAGCTGCTGAAAAGTGAAATTAGACACATAATTGTTTTTTTATATGACATATTTTAATGTCAAATATTTGTAAAATCATGTAGCCTACACTCATGAACCCTTTATGCTTAAAGCTTTACCTGGTTGAATTATGTTTACTTCCATGTTTAGCTGTTTTCTTCTTCTAATTATTATTTTTTATTTTATTTTATTTTATTTTTTTGCCTGTTTGATACCATGAAAATTAATAGTTTTTATGCCAGTTTTTACCTTTGATATTCTAATTATTAATAATTAAATAATTATTAAGAATTAAAGTTAAGCACTGGCTCGAAATATGCAGAGGTCTTTTTGGCGGGAGCGGTTGCCATGGTGAATCATAATTTCAGAGCTCCATTGATCAGGGCTTTTCATAGTCAAGCTGCAAGCACTAAACTCAGAGTCAACCTACTCAGAGTGGATTGAACTAACTCATTTCAGCTGTTCTGTAACCGAAAACTCAGAGTTTCCCATCTCGGGGTAAGTCAACTCAGAGTTCAAGTTTTAACTCAGAGTTGGTTGAACCTCCTTATTGAAACAGGCCCCAGTGCAATATTGCCATTAAGTGTAGCAATAGGATACAGTGTTTCCCCAAGGTTTCCATACTTTTTTTCTCGGTACTTTACCCTACTTTGTGTAATAACGAAAACATTTATCTCAGTGAAAAAATAAATCCAAAACTCTCTATTTTAACATTTTGAACAATAGAGCTTTACAACCTTTTGCTATTTTTTTTTCTAAAGAAATTCTTGTGTTTTGATTTTTCTCATAATCAACTGAAAGCATAAACATTTATTTATTTTTAATCAAATGAAAATAAAACTTTTTTAATTTTTGGCAAACAAACAGAGGTTTGCTGTTAAAAACAATAAATAATAATAATTTAATATTTAAATAAAAATCGTAGTATTTTTTTCTACAATTATATTTATTTTTTATCATATACATTGTTTTTTGTCAATTATTTAAATAGGGATATTGTTCTGTTTCATGTTAAACCATACGTTTATTTTGACAGGTTGCCGTGAAGTTTCTGTGTGTAAAGTATGATATGATGCTAGTTTTCTCAAATGAAACGGTAAAAGTGACACTGACAGTAGCTTTGGAGATTGAGTCTATCTGTTCATTTGAGATGAAAATGCCAAAAATTAACGGGAGCATCACGCGTCTCTGCCATTCTAACATACAGAGGCAAACGGTATATGCAGGATCCATATTAAATCGGTCTTTTGAGAAGGGTCTGGCTGCAGACCTGCACCTCCACTGTCAGACCTGCACTCTCCGACCTGCACTCTCCGTCACCCAAACTTCCTCTGCAGGTGACGTCACTTTCAATCGACACCTGCACACTACGGTACCTGCGCTATTTGCAATCAGCGTGTAGTGGGACGTGTTGGATTGAGAATAACTTCTGAATTCGTTCAAGAATCATTGCTGTAAGTACATATGTGTATGTTTATTATACGTTTTATTAGATTGTATTCTGATATACAAAATTATGTTTGTCAACGTGTTCGCTGCTCACTGGTTGTGTTTAAAAAGTTGCATTAGCTAGGGCTGTGCAATTAATCGAAATTCGATTTCGATTTTTGCTTCAAACGATCATGAAAATGCAGTAATCGAGATGAAACGATTATTGTGCCCCACTCCGCCCCCTTTCCAGTGGTGCGCTTTCGCTCTTCCATAAAAGCCTAATTTCACATGCAAATCAGCAAAATCATGTTACGTGACTTTCATAAAACGGGACATGCTTGATTTATTCATGTTTCTTTGATGTTATGTTTTTAATAGCGCGTCGGAAAAGTTGCGGTGTTTTTTGAATGCGCTCAAAGACGGAGCCGAACATGGACTTGTAAAGTTATATTTTAACTCAGGTGCGCGCCTAAACGGTCAAATACACGCAAAAATATTTGAAAATGAGGCGCTTGTTGATTATTCATGTAAACGCTTGTCAGTTAAATGACCATAAACAGTTGGAATTAAAAAACATGTGTAACAGTATATTGGGTCCGTGCGGTTAAGCGCAACACATAGGATTCCTTCTGCTGTCTGTTTAATATGAATAAAACTTAAAGAAAAATCACTCACTGCTTTTGAATGAAGGACGTTTGTAGTTTTAATCAGACACAAAGGATGTTTAACTGTTACAGTGAAGATGCAGTTTTATTTTACATTCAAATAATTACATTTAATTTATGTAGTATTGTTAGACTACTTTAGACTTGCAGAAAAGTATTCAGAAAAATATTTTTTTTCAGAAAGTTTTGGACCCTGTCATAATCGTTTAAATAATCGTGATTACAATATTGACCAAAATTATCGTGATTATGATTTTTGTTGAAATCGAGCAGCCCTAAGCTGTATAGCCTAACTAGTCAACCACTCCGTCACTGACTTAAATACATTTAAAGTAAGCTAAACTACTGAACAGAATGGTATATATGCTTTCGTAAGTTAATTATATAGCTTACACGTAAACTACTGTATAGTTTAGTGGAAGTGATTGTTGTGTTACTGATAATATAAGTAGAATGAGACAATTAAATGTGGTGTTTTTATTAGCAAAACAGGTAGTGTGAAACATTGTAAAGCACCACATTTGATGTTTTCTTCTGCTCCTACTCTTCTCAATTCAGATTACTTCATTTGAGTGACATTTTATATATTATAAATATATGTATGTGTGTGTGTATAACTGGTTTCTTCTATCCTGCTCTTAGGCAGATGATGCAAGTATAGATGTACTGATGGAATCATCACAAGAGGTACATTATTTTGTTACAGGACTAGTAACAAGCAATTGTTTTTTTTTTGCACAATACTGAATTAATGTTTTTGGTATCTTACATTTGTATCTCTCTTGTTCTTTGTGTTATTTTACAGAATCAACTGATGGGAGATTTAAATAAAGCCAGCAAGTGGTGTTTGGAACCATAGATATATATACGTAGATGCCTCATTAGCGACTGTTTCTATGGGCCTTTATACGTAAGCCGTCCGCCATTTTGCTGCGGTCCAGTTGACGTCATTCACCCATAGATCTAGGTAAATCACCATAGTAATCACTGAATATTCTAAATATAACAGTCCTGCACAGCCGTTGGTCTGCAAACCTACAGTATGGTGAATGACGTCTAGTGGACCGCTGCAATATGGCGGACGCATCTATGTGCTTGGAGCGGTCCAATGGGGTATCTACGTATACGTATATATGTTTGGAACAGCCAAGTGTGCTGCTTGGTTCTGTTCAGCTGCCCAAAGTACTCTGCATGGAGGATGAAGATGTTGATGAGGCCATGGACAAATTACAGAAGGCTGAATTTTCAGAGGACAGACTTGTTGCTCTGGAACCTTTCAGCTTTATCTTTACTGCGATGAAGGACATTGACTTTTTCCTTGAACATGTAGTTGATGTTATGAATCTGAAAGTATTCTGTCAAACTGAAAAGGAAGGAAATGCATAATGTGCTTCTTTGCAGAAATAAAAGAAAATACATAATTTGCCTCTTTGCATTCTTTCTGTTCTGTTTTTATTTGTTGTGGAAGTGTTTTAAGCTTTTACTTATTTTTATATTACTATTTTATAAAACTATTGCTAGTTTTCCAAATAATAGTAAATAGTCTGTCTCTTTGTAACTAGCTTACAATAAAAAACTAAAATAAAAAATTGCATCTGCTTAATTTTTGTTAATGTTATAGTTTGGTAATGTAATATAGTTGTAGCCTACTTGAATGATAAAGTACAACATTATACTCCTATGATAAACAAGCAGCAAAAATAACTGGGGGGAAAGTTTCTGTCTGGTTATACTACTAAAGTACTTTAAACCATTTAACAGCATCATTACTGCGTCTTTATTGGCTACGGGTACTTTAAACCATATAACAGCTTCAATACAGCGTCTTTGGCAACGCAAACGAACGACTGGAAACTTATTTGCGGTTTTTTGTGTCGATTGCAAGTGACGTCGCAGGTACCGTAGTGTGCAGGTGTCGATTGCAAGTGACGTCACCTGCAGAGGAAGTTTGGGTGACGGAGAGTGCAGGTCAAAAAAAAACAAAAAAACGGAGAGTGCAGGTCTGGCAGTGGAGGTGCAGGTCTGCAGCCAGACCCTATTGGGTCTTTTTGCATTTCAGTTTTCACAGACACTAGTCCATATCGCGATTTGAATTAAGTGACAGACCAACTTTTGATTTATCAATCCAAAAATCGACGAATTTACGTGGCATTCCGCGCTATAGTAAATTCGTTTTTTATGAATGGAGTCCGCGATCCAGTCCGTGTTTTCTTGTAGGAGACATTGTAAACGCGCCCCCCTAAGATAATGGTAGGGGAAACACTGGGATATTTAGAAATATAGTAGCCTACATTTCAGAAATTCAGGTACCCTATAGGTAGGTAGACCTTCTGTAAAAGCATTGAGGTGCGCATAAACCCTAGTTGGTGCTCCAGTATAATTGGTCCGCTGAAACTCATCCAGTGAGAAACGTTCCGCGGTGCAAAATTAAGTGCGATTAAAATGCGTTAAAACAATTTAACGCGTTATTTTTGTGTAATTAATTAATCTAAATTAGCGCGTTAAAGTCCCGGCCCTAATATATATATATATATATACATGTCTTGTGGAAGAACATTGTTTTGGTAGTGCTTCGGCTCTGCTCCTCTGTGTACTTATAACTAAAGGACATCTTATAAGTAAAGCTCATTTTCATGTCAGTTCTTCAATGCTGCTTACCACAGGTCGACCAGCTTCTAGTTCATCAGAAAGTGGAATTAATGGAAGGTAATGTTTGGTTATTGCTTGCGGTAGAAAAAGTTTTTTAAACCCCTCTCACGTGATTACAAATGCTCTCTGTCTCTTACAGTTCTTACGGGATGGGAGAGCAATAATCAGTATGTGGTGAAAAACAGTTTAGGCCAGCAAGTGTTTTTTGCTGCTGAGGAGAGTGATTTTTGTACTCGTATGATCTGTGGACCAGTGCGCTCCTTCCTGCTTCATATCCAGAATAACATGGGGCAGGAAGTAATAACATTATCCCGTCCTCTTAACTGCAGTTGTTGTTGCTTTCCTTGCTGTCTGCAAGAGGTAAAGTATTACCATACAACACATGCCCACTTTACCATTCAAACCGTTTCATGCATATTAGCCAAATCTTTTGCGTCCTGCTTTGCATTCCTGTGTTTTCTATCCGCAACAAATAAAAATGACAAGTGATTATACTGTATATACTGTAAAATACATGTTGCTGTCTTAGTATGTCAGTACTGCCTCATATATTTCAGCTGGAGGTTCAGAGCCCCCCGGGCAACCCTATTGGTTATGTAATGCAAAACTGGCATCCTTTTTTGCCAAAGTTCACCATCCAGAATGAGAGAAAAGAACCTGTTCTGAAGATTGTGGGGCCGTTCTGTGACTGCAAATGTTGTTCTGATGTTAATTTTGAGGTATGGTGCATACATAATACCATAACTAATATAATATAATATAATGTAATATAATAATAGTGTGAACTAGCCACAAACAACAACTGAAAGGTGAAACAGGACAACTTAGGGGCAAATACGGGAACTAATGTGTGACAACTAACCAACAACTGTAACATTTAAATGAATATCCATGGCAACTAAAAATGTGGCAGGAAACTAGAACAAAGGACAACAGGAACTAATGAAAATAAACCAGAAGTACAATAAAACAAACTAAGACAAAATAACTGAAAATCTGTGTGAAATGAATAATATAATGTAATAATATAATATAATATAATATAATATAATGGTATAATGGTTCCCACAAAACTGTGAAGCAGCACAACTGTTTTAAACATTGACAGTAATAATAAGTGTTTCTTGAGCCCCAAATCAGCATACAGAATTATTTCTGAAGGATCATGTGACACTGAACACTGTAGCAATGATGCTTTTTTATCACATGAATAAATTACATGTTGAAATAAATTAAAATAGAAAGCAGTTATTTTAATAATGTTTAATTAACATTTTACTGTACTTTTGATCAAATAAATGTAGCCTCGGTGAGGATAAGAGATCCCAAATTTTGAACGGTAGTCTATATTGTATAAAATGTACTATGTATACACTATTTTATGTGTCTAACTGATGCACATCAATCTAACAATTGGATATTTATGTGATGCCAGGTGATGCCACTTGATGAGTCCTCAGTGATTGGTCGAATTAGCAAACAGTGGACAGGATTTGAGGCAGAAGCATTTACTGATGCAGACAACTTTGGCTTACAGTTTCCAATGGATTTGGATGTGAAAATAAAAGCAGTTATATTAGGAGCCTGCTTTCTTATTGTAAGTAATATACACTCTAAATTAATACAAATATTTTCGTTTTTTTCCATCAAATTTTAAGAATATTGCCATGTAGGCTGTTTGTTGTAATAGTCAGTAAATCATGGTGCGTTCAAACATTTATGCTTAAAATCATATGTGTACATAAATGCATAAATCCTAATTACATTATTTACTTTTGTCTTTTTCTCATTTTAAATATACAGGATTTCATGTATTTTGAGCACACTCAAAAGCAAGAGTGAAACCATCCTGGAGCTTTGTTCCCTATTTGATTAAATGTATTTCTTTTAAAACAGAAATGCTGTACAATTTTCTCTTTAAACTTTTAAAGGGATAGTTCACTAAAAATTAAAATTTAATGTTTTTTCGCTTACCCCCAGGGCATCCAAGATGTAGGTGACTTTGTTTCTTCATTAGAACACAAACAAAGATTTTTAACTCAAACAGTTGCAGTATGTCAGTCATAAAATGGCAGTCAATGGGACCTACGGCTTTGAGAGTCAAAAAAACATACACAGACAAAACCAAATTAAACCCTGCGGCTCGTGACGATACACGATATACTAAATGTTGTGGTTATGTGCTTTAACTAGAAATACGACAATAAAACTACATTTAAAATGTGAGAAGCATGGTATATATTGTGGTTACTGAGCATCCCTTACAAAAATTACTCACATACTCAATACTATAGTAATTTGCAGTAAATACTATAGTTTTTGAACCATGTATTATATTGTATTACATTATTATGTTCTTTTTAACATGTGGGTAACCATGGTAATACTACAAATTAAACCAAAATAAAAAAAACATGGTTACTGTAGTAAAACCATGGTAACAACAAATTAATTTTGCTACACTAACCATAGTTTAACCATGGCATTTGTAGTAAAACTGTGGTTATACAAATAGCAATCAATACTTTCTTACTACAATAAAACGTACTCGGTTACTAACGTAACCTCTGTTCTCTCTAGAGAGGGAACGAGTACTGCATAAGTATCTTACGCTAGGGGAAAATCCTTTTCTGCGAGGTATTGAAGCCAAAAATTATCCTTAATTTTGAAATAATGTAAAGCGCGTTGCAGCAGCATACAGACATAGGCGAAACAGCTTGCGCGCCTATTGGCTGCTCTGCGGCAACTGCAGCAGCCTATTAGAGCGAGGCCTGACGCGACGCCAGATCCAATGGGGGCATTTCGCGCCCTTTGCGTCGCTTCGCGCCCTTTTTTGTAGCTTCCCGCCTAAAAGGGTGTGGTCTAGACCTATAAAGATCGCTCGTAGGCAGCTATTATCTGGTTTTTCATCATCAAAGCAACCAGAGCGTGCGCATGCACGGCAAGATACTCGTTCCCTCTCTAGAGAGAACAGAGGTTACGTTAGTAACCGAGTACGTTCTCTTACGAGAGGTCTCTCGTACTGCGTAAGTATCTTACGCTAGGGGACCCAGTGTAAAACGCCGTGCATGCTGAGATCTGACACCAAAGACCCAAGGGCGAAAGCCCGGGGTTCATACAGTTCATAATCACCTATAGAACTCACAGGGAGTCCGGGGAAGAGGGAGGGGCAACGCCGCACTCTTCCACATAGTGCAGCGTCACTCTGACGCTAAGTAAACGTACATACAGGGCAGGGTTACGGCCTGAGCTGACGTAAGAATAAGGGTCTTCACACAGTTTGCCCAGACACATCTCGAGCTATTACTTTCACTGTCGACCCTAGAGCTGTGCTCAGTAGACGCAGCATTCCGAGCTGATAACATCAGGTCAGACAACACTGAACATCTAGACTGACAGCAATCTGGCCTGTAAGGCGGGAACCTCCAGGTTTTAAAACCTTATAAATGTAGACGGAGAGGCCCAGCCCGCCGCCGTACAAATATCTTACAAGGCAATCCCACTCGACCAAGCCACGATGAGGCCACGCCCCTCGTGGAATGTGCTCTGACACCCAGCGGGCACTGCATGCCCTTGGAAGCATATGCCAACGCAATAGCATCAACTATCCATCTGGATAAGCTCTGTTTCGACGCGGCCAGTCCCTTGGGACGCCCGTAAAACGAAACAAAAAGCTGCTCTGTCTGTCTAAAAGCAGACGAGCGAGACACGTAAGCTCGTAATGCCCTGACTGGGCATAGGAGGCTCGCGTCCGTTTCCTCATCATTGACTGGTAGGGCTGACAGCGCGATGACCTGTGCCCTAAACGGTGTGTTGAGTGATTTTGGAACGTAACCATGTTTGGGTTTGAGTATGACTTTAGAGTCATTAGGTCCAAATTCCATGCACGTCGCGCTCACAGAGAGTGCGTGCAAATCCCCTATGCGCTTCACTGAAGCGAGAGCCAGCAGAAACAGTCTTAAGAGACAGGTATTTCAAATCAATCGTCTGCAGAGGCTCGAATGGTCCACCTTTCGTGGCCTCTAGTACTACAGAAAGGTCCCATACGGGGACTGAGGGAGGTCTGGGGGGATTAAGTCTTCTAGCTCCCCTCAGGAAGCGAATAACTAAATCGTTCCTTCCTATTGACTGACCTAGCGTTGTGCTCGAAAACGCTGTTATGGCCGCCACATAGACTTAGAGCGTGGACGGGGTTCTGCCCTTGTCCAGCAGCTCTTGTAGAAAGGAAAGCACCTCCATCACACCACAGTTAGTAGATGACGAGCCGCACACTAACCATTTTGAGGAATAGAGCCGTCTCGTAGAAGGGGCTCTAGCCTGCGTGATCGTGTTTAATACTCCTTTAGGGAGTTCATCATATATTCGCTGGTGGCCCAGACATGAAGGGACCACAGCTCTGGGTGAGGATGCCAAATCGAGCCGCTGGCCTGAGAGAGAAGGTCTCTCCTCACTGGTATCGGCCACGGGGCAGTGCTCGTCAGCTGCATCAGCGCTGGGAACCAGGGCTGGTTTTCCCAAAACGGCGCTATCAGCAGTATTGAACATCCTTTTTCCCTGACCCTCTCTATAACCTGAGGTAGGAGAGAGACGGGGGGGAAAAGCATAGAGATGATGGAGGGGCCATTCGTGGGCCAGCGCGTCTCTGCTTTTTGAGTAAAATTCAAGACAGTGAGCGTTGTTCGGAGACGCAAACAGGTCTACTTCCGCTCTGCAGATTTTTTTTTTTCCACAGTAGTTGTACTGTCTGTGGGTGTAGAGACCATTCGCCTGCTGGAACATTGTTCCTGGACAGTCTGTCTGGCCCTATGTTTAGAAGCCCCGGCACATGCGCTGCTTTCAGCGAGCGCAGGTTGCGCTGAGCCCATACCAGGAGGCGTTCTGCAAGTCTGTATAGGTTTTTGGACCTGAGACCGCCCTGGCGATTTATATAGGAAACCACTGACATGTTGTCCGAGCGGACTAGTACATGGTTTCCTTTTATTTGGGGCTAGAAGCGCATCAGCGCGTTCTGTATACTGCCAGCATTTCGAGGCAGTTGATATGCAGGAGATTTTCCCGTTCTGACCACTGACCAAAAGACGGTCTGCCCTCGAGCAGAGCCCCCCATCCCGAGGTGGACGCGTCCGTAGACACCACTTTTATTTTTGAGGAAGTCCCCAGGCTTACACCTAACTGGTACCAGTCGATTGCTCTCCACGGTTTCAGGGCTGTGACACATTTCTGATTGACCGTGATACGAAGCCGACCGGACGCCCACGCTTGACGCGGGGCGCGCGCTTTCAGCCAGAACTGCAGTGGGCCCATACATAGCAGACCCAGCTGCAGAACTGATTACGCTGAGGCCATGAGACCCAGCATTTTCGGAAATTTGAGCGGGACAGACGCGCCGCAGCGGAACGAGCCCGCTGTGCGCTGAATGTCTGCTGCGCGCTGTGGTGACAGCCGCGCTATCATTGACAGCGAGTCCAATTCTGTGCCCAGGAAGGTAGTTTTCTGACTGGGGGACAGGGAG
>NC_133370.1:40384578-40480062 GCF_049309525.1 Garra rufa
GAACTTGCGCAAGGATTTTTCTGGTCGTGAGAATCCTGAACCGACGCTTCACCAGCGCTTTGTTCAGTTGCCTTAGATCTAATATGGGTCTGTGACCACCGTCTTTTTTCGGTACCAGGAAATATCTGCTGTACAGCCCCCCTTCGCTTTGAGCTTGAGAAAGGGGCTCTATGACCCCTTTGCTCAATAGTTTCGCCACTTCGGCTCGAAGCAGGTGTGCTGCTTCTGTCTGCATTGTGGTCTCGACGCGCGCTGTATAGCGGCGCGGGCGTCGGTGAAACTGTAGCGAATAGCCTCCTTTTATAATGTCCAGCACCCATTTCGAGACCCCTGGAAGCTTTTCCATGCGTTTGCATGAATAGCTAGAGGTTGAATACGAAGCGCGCTCCGTTCTATCCATATAACGGAGTGGTTTCGGTATGCTGTGGCACCAGAGACGTGCTCGTGACATGACGGCGGGCGGGGGAACAGTCTCAGTGAAGAAGGCAAGGCAAGTCCTCAGAGTCACCATTGGCATCTACACGAGCCGTATGAAGGCATCTTTAAAAAGACGCTTTGCTCTTTTTAGAGAAACAGTGTGTATCGCAGCGGCGACACACACTGTAGATTATAAAGGATATAGGCGCCGGAAAGCTCAGCAGGAAGGCAAGGAAGGCGGCGTGGCCAGCAGCTTCAGTGGCTCGTCCCGCTGAGATACTTGCAGTCAAACGGCGGCTTCTTAGCCGGCTCCAGCGATGCGTGTGCTTCGCTTGAAGGATGAAAAATCAGATAATAGCTGCCTACGAGCGATCTTTATAGGTCTAGACCACGCCCTTTTAGGCGGGAAGCTACGAAAAGGGCGCGAAGCAACGCAAAGGGCGCGAAATGCCCCCATTGGATCTGGCGTCGCGTCAGGCCTCGCTCTAATAGGCTGCTGCAGTTGCCGCAGATTAGCCAATAGGCGCGCAAGCTGTTTCGCCTATGTCTGTATGCTGCTGCAACGCGCTTTACATTATTTCAAAATTAAGGATAATTTTTGGCTTCAGTATCTCGCAGAAAAGGATTTTCCCCTAGCGTAAGATACTTACGCAGTACGAGAGACCTCTCGTAAGAGAACATGGTCATTTTCGTAAGGGATTGACTACACATTATATGGTCGAGGGTCAGTTACTATGGTAAAATAACATGGTAGGCTAACAGTGTGGACTTTTTACATAGTCCCTTTCCCACGACAGACAAATATCAAAATAAACATTTCACTCATAAATCGATGATTATACGATACGGAAACCTTACCTTTATGCGTCTTCTTGAAGCGATCTAAATCCATTTTTTAACGCATTATTTTGCTTGTCTTTAATCCGTGTGGAGATGTTGACATTGGGGGAAAATTACCGCCCCTGGTGGTGCTCCATTGATCACTCCATTTTGTACATGCGTGTTGTTTTCACGTTTAGAGGAGGCAAAACGTGACACTCACACGTTTCCTCGAATGGACCAACGTGTCTATTACATGCTTTGACGTGATACCGGGTTGGCTATTTAAGTCACACATACTTCTGCCCGACCCCCAGCCCTTCTTGGATTCACAAGGGCACAAGTTAGCTTTGCAACAGAAGTATCACAAAAGATACTGGATGTGTAACTGTGTGAAAGTGCTGATCTGTGTTTGTACTACAAACTGGATTCAAGTGCAAAAGTACGCATGATGTTACATTGCAAGTTTGTGTGTGTTATTGTATTTCTGTGAATGTAATTTGATGCAATTCTGGCTTTTTGTCATATATCAACATGTTTGCCATAAATGAATAAGTTTGAGTTTTTACCTGTTTTAAATAAATGGCTTAAAACAAAACACAAGACTTTTATGACTGGTTCAATTTTATGAAATTGAAGTAATAGTTTCACTGCGGTAAAGCCAGCCGCGGTTCAGAAAAACACGGTCAAGCCAGCCGCGATTGACTTTAAAAGTGCGCGCATATTACAGTGATTACTGTAGTGTCAGAAACAGCCCAGAGAGAACGCGCTTGCAGAGCGCTTTTCATTTAGACGCCCAGGACTGAGAAATAATACTACAAAATGCTCGTGAATGTTTACTTACTTGTTTATTTGCATTTCTGCTTTAAGATCCGTGTTATTTATTGGTGTCTTTGATGGTTATTTTCTGATATGGGACAGTGTTAGACTTTAGAGGGGTATATTGACCCCATTTCTAATAAGTAGAAAAAAACAATGATCAGTTCTTATTCAGGACGTCCCATATTATATGCACACCTCATATGAAACCATTTTACTGTAGTATTTTTGAGATATGGGTCATTATTACACTTTAGAGGGGTTTATTGACCCCATTTTTAATAAGTAGAAAAAAACAATGATCAGTTCTTATTCAGGACGTCCCATACTATATGCACACCTCATATGAAACCATTTTACTGTAGCATTTTTGAGATATGGGTCATTATTACACTTTAGAGGGGTGTATTGACCCCATTTCTAATAAGTAGAAAAAAACAATGATCAGTTCTTATTTAGGACGTCCCATACTATATGCACACCTCATATGAAACCATTTTACTGTAGCATTTTTGAGATATGGGTCATTATTATACTTTAGAGGGGTGTATTGACCCCATTTCTAATAAGTAGAAAAAAACAATGATCAGTTCTTATTCAGGACGTCCCATACTATATGCACACCTCACATGAAACCATTTTACTGTACCATTTTTGAGATATGGGTCATTATTACACTTTAGAGGGGTATAAAAAACCCATTTATAATAAGTAGAAAAAAACAATGATCAGTTCTTATTCAGGACGTCCCATACTATATGCACACCTCATATGAAACCATTTTACTGCAGCATTTTTGAGATATGGGTCATTATTACACTTTAGAGGGGTTTATTGACCCCATTTTTAATAAGTAGAAAAAAACAATGATCAGTTCTTATTCAGGACGTCCCATAATATATGCACACCTCATATGAAACCATTTTACTGTAGCATTTTTGAGATATGGGTCATTATTACACTTTAGAGGGGTTTATTGACCCCATTTTTAATAAGTAGAAAAAAACAATGATCAGTTCTTATTCAGGACGTCCCATATTATATGCACACCTCATATGAAACCATTTTACTGTAGCATTTTTTGAGATATGGGTCATTATTACACTTTAGAGGGGTTTATTGACCCCATTTTTAATAAGTAGAAAAAAACAATGATCAGTTCTTATTCAGGACGTCCCATACTATATGCACACCTCATATGAAACCATTTTACTGTAGCATTTTTGAGATATGGGTCATTATTACACTTTAGAGGGGTGTATTGACCCCATTTCTAATAAGTAGAAAAAAACAATGATCAGTTCTTATTCAGGACGTCCCATACTATATGCACACCTCACATGAAACCATTTTACTGTACCATTTTTGAGATATGGGTCATTATTACACTTTAGAGGGGTGTATTGACCCCATTTCTAATAAGTAGAAAAAAACAATGATCAGTTCTTATTCAGGACGTCCCATACTATATGCACACCTCACATGAAACCATTTTACTGTACCATTTTTGAGATATGGGTCATTATTACACTTTAGAGGGGTGTATTGACCCCATTTCTAATAAGTAGAAAAAAACAATGATCAGTTCTTATTCAGAACGTCCCATATTATATGCATACCTTATATGAAACCATTTTACTGTAGCATTTTTGAGAAATGGGTCATTATTAAACTTTAGAGGGGTATAAAAAACCCATTTCTAATAAGTAGAAAAAAACAATGATCAGTTCTTATTCAGGACGTCCCATACTATATGCACACATCATATGAAACCATTTTACTGTAGCATTTTTGAGATATGGGTCATTATTACACTTTAGAGGGGTGTATTGACCCCATTTCTAATAAGTAGAAAAAAACAATGATCAGTTCTTATTCAGGACGTCCCATACTATATGCACACCTCACATGAAACCATTTTACTGTACCATTTTTGAGATATGGGTCATTATTACACTTTAGAGGGGTATAAAAAACCCATTTATAATAAGTAGAAAAAAACAATGATCAGTTCTTATTCAGGACGTCCCATACTATATGCACACCTCATATGAAACCATTTTACTGTACCATTTTTGAGATATGGGTCATTATTACACTTTAGAGGGGTATAAAAAACCCATTTATAATAAGTAGAAAAAAACAATGATCAGTTCTTATTCAGGACGTCCCATACTATATGCACACGTCATATGAAACCATTTTACTGTAGCATTTTTGAGATATGGGTCATTATTACACTTTAGAGGGGTTTATTGACCCCATTTCTAATAAGTAGAAAAAAACAATGATCAGTTCTCATTCAGGACGTCCCATATTATATGCACACCTCACATGAAACCATTTTACTGTAGCATTTTTGAGATATGGGTCATTATTACACTTTAGAGGGGTGTATTGACCCCATTTCTAATAAGTAGAAAAAAACAATGATCAGTTCTCATTCAGGACGTCCCATACTATATGCACACCTCACATGAAACCATTTTACTGTAGCATTTTTGAGATATGGGTCATTATTACACTTTAGAGGGGTGTATTGACCCCATTTCTAATAAGTAGAAAAAAACAATGATCAGTTCTTATTCAGGACGTCCCATACTATATGCACACCTCACATGAAACCATTTTACTGTACCATTTTTGAGATGTGGGTCATTATTACACTTTAGAGGGGTATAAAAAACCCATTTATAATAAGTAGAAAAAAACAATGATCAGTTCTTATTCAGGACGTCCCATACTATATGCACACCTCATATGAAACCATTTTACTGTACCATTTTTGAGATATGGGTCATTATTACACTTTAGAGGGGTATAAAAACCCATTTATAATAAGTAGAAAAAAACAATGATCAGTTCTTATTCAGGACGTCCCATAATATATGCACACCTCATATGAAACCATTTTACTGTAGCATTTTTGAGATATGGGTCATTATTACACTTTAGAGGGGTATAAAAAACCCATTTCTAATAAGTAGAAAAAAACAATGATCAGTTCTTATTCAGGACGTCCCATATTATATGCACACCTCACATGAAACCATTTTACTGTAGCATTTTTTAGATATGGGTCATTATTACACTTTAGAGGGGTGTATTGACCCCATTTCTAATAAGTAGAAAAAAACAATGATCAGTTCTTATTCAGGACGTCCCATACTATATGCACACCTCATATGAAACCATTTTACTGTACCATTTTTGAGATATGGGTCATTATAACACTTTAGAGGGGTTTATTGACCCCATTTCTAATAAGTAGAAAAAAACAATGATCAGTTCTTATTCAGGACGTCCCATACTATATGCACACCTCATATGAAACCATTTTACTGTACCATTTTTGAGATATGGGTCATTATAACACTTTAGAGGGGTTTATTGACCCCATTTCTAATAAGTAGAAAAAAACAATGATCAGTTCTCATTCAGGATGTCCCGTATTATATGCACACCTCATATGAAACCATTTTACTGTAGCATTTTTGAGAAATGGGTCATTATTACACTTTAGAGGGTATAAAAAACCCATTTCTAATAAGTAGAAAAAAACAATGAACAGTTCTTATTCAGGACGTCCCATATTATATGCACACCTCATATGAAACCATTTTACTGTAGCATTTTTGAGATATGGGACATTTTTACACTTTAGAGGGGTATAAAAAACCCATTTCTAATAAGTAGAAAAAAACAATGATCAGTTCTTATTCAGGACGTCCCATACTATATGCACACCTCATATGAAACCATTTTACTGTAGCATTTTTGAGATATTGGTCATTATTACACTTTAGAGGGGTATAAAAAACCCATTTCTAATAAGTAGAATAAAACAATGATCAGTTCTTATTCAGGACGTCCCATACTATACAAACCAAATATGAAAGTATTTTACTGCAGCGTGTTTGAGATACGGGACATTATTACACTTTAGAGGGGTAAAAAGTCTATTGGGAATGACCACGCTCTGATATACCTGAAAACAGTTCAATAGAAGGGCTTGACATCATAGGCTGGTGACGAAAGCAGTCAGGAAGCAATAAAAGCATGTGCGAGAGAAAAACAGCGTTATTTTCGGAGACTGACACGAGCGCTAGCAGGGATGCAGGAAGTATTGTTTGAGATGCATAGTCTCCATCCAAAAACGATATGGGGAACGAGATGCACATGTCTCCAGAATTCCAAATGCCTGCCTAGGATAAGCTAGGAAAGGAGAATTAAGGCGCCAGGAGTGGCATGGAGGTCTAGGTCATAGAACCTGATGAAGGTGAGGGGCGTGGACCATCTCGCTGCGATGCAGATGTCCTGAATTGGGACAGCCGAAAGAGCAGTTTTGTAAGCAGCCATAGCGCAAGTAGAGTGAGCCTTGACCCCCAAAGGTAAGGGGAGACCAGAGGACTCATAAACAGCATCTATAATCCATCTGCTCAGAGTTTGTTTGGAAGCCGGCAAACTCTCTCTTGGGTTTACCGTTATATACTAGCCACTGGTCCGACCTACGCCCAAGGGCAGCTCTGTGGACATAGGTGTCCAGTGCTCGGACTGGGCACATTAAGCTTCTGCTGGTCTGGATCTGTAAAGGGAGGAGGACAGAATGCCTGAAGCATGACGGGCTGTGGTGTAGAGGTAGAGACTTTGGGTACATATCCTGCTCTAGGGTAAAGAAAAAATTAGGCCATACTAGGCGCAATGTCAAGATAGGAAGGGGCCACGGAAAGGGCCTGCAGGTCCCCCACTCTCTTTAGGTAAGACAAGGCTAAGGAGACCTCCGCCTCAGCACACCACTGAGAAAGTCTGTAACCAGGGGATTTTTGCCCACTTAGAAGCCACCAAGAGGGGTGTGGTAGGCCAGGATTGCCGCCACGAGCAGCTTCAAAGTGGAGTGGGATATCCCTGTGAACAAAATGAGCCTGCATAAAGTCCACTGTACAACTGTACTGACTGTAGTGGGCCTAACTTGGGGTCTGCACACCATGAAGAGAAGAGACTCCACCTCAGGGTGTACACTTTTCTCAGGGAGCTCTGGACTGGAGGATGGTCTCAACAGCCCAAGTTGAGAGACCACACACTATGAGTCTTCCCACATTTTTTACAGCTCCAGGCGGGGGTGGAGAATGGTGCCCCCATCTGTTAGACGAGATCCCTCCTGACAGGAATCTCCCATGGAGAGCCGCCGAGAAGGGAAATCAGGTCAGAGAATCAAACTTGGCCCGGGCCAGTACAGGGCTACTAGGAGTAGATGTTCCCCATCTGGGCAAACTCTCTCCAGAACTCCTGTGTACCAGAGTACCAGAGGGGACATTGAAGAGGTTCACCTGAGCTTGGTCAAAAAACACTCTCCAAATTTGCTTCACCATCTTAGGGTGAAGCATCCATTCCCCGTGCCTCAGCCCCTGCCTCAACAGGATGTCTGCTCCCAAATTGAGATGCCCAGGAATGTGTATTGCTTTCAGCTAAAACGAGTTTGTCCAGGGACCACACAAGTATCTGCTGCTCCAGCTTGTTCAAGGGGCGCGAACTTAGACCTCCCTGGTGGTTGATGTAGTAGACCACTGCTGTGTTGTCAGTGCGCACCAACACATGGCAATCTCTTAGGTCCGGGACGAAGTGTCTCACTGATTGAAACATGGCCAGCATCTCTAGACAATTGATAGGCCATGCGAGATGGCAACCACGGGCTGACCAGCCACTCATGACTGTTCACCAACCGGTGAGGGACGCATCTGTCTCTAGTGTCACACGGCGACAAGGAGCTCCCAGCACCGGGCCCTGAGACAAGAACCAAGGTTTCCTCCACATGTCTAAAGCACGTAGGCATCCCTGCATGACCTTGATCATTGGAAGCAGGTTTCCCCTAGAGGAGAACTCCTTGGTCTTGAGCCACCACTGTAGGGGCCTCATGTGCAGCAGGCCAAAAGGTATCACACTGGACGCAGCTGCCATCAGACCCAATAGTTTTTTAAACTCTTTTACAACAAGTGACTGACCTTCTCTGACTCTCGTGACTGCAGTGAGGATCGACTCGATTCGAGCAGGTGACAGATGTGTCTACATCATGGTCAAATCCCACATCTCACCTAGATAAGTGGTCCTCTGTAATGGCTCTCGAGGCTGGCCTCTGATGTTGCCTGAACTGCTAGCTTTGGTATCCTGTAACCACTGACCGGCAGGATATTTCTGAACTAACTGCTCTAGGGACCCCCATAGGGATGGCGAGCGCTTGGCTCCAATATGCAAAGCAGGTGGGAAAAGTTTTTGACTCACAGGAGACCACCGTGCCCTGTAGCCCTGGCAGGGGTAGCAGACTGATCACCTGAGGGCATTGGGGGAAGATGGACACCGTGGAATGCGGTGCTATTCACTAGTCCCCAATAGGGGCTGCCCTCAGTTGTCCTGAGAAATAGTCAGGACCGCTTAGCTGTGGACTTCCTTGACTGAAGCATGACCGTCAGGTCAGGCCTCACATTAGAAGCCCCCGGCTAAGAGCGCCGCTGGTTTCTATCCCGCTGTGGAGAGGCCCAAATAGCGACGATTACTGTTTGTGCTTCGTGGTAAGAGGAGCTGGTACACGGGAGGGGCTGTTCATGCCCAGCAGCCACAGCTATGATGCGGTGAGGAAGATACCAATGAAAAGCCACCGCTTGCTTTTGTGCCTCCTGGTACCTGCTGATGACATAATCGACTGCATAGCCAAACAGGCCAGAAGGCACAAGCGGGGCATCCTGTAGAAAGATACCCTTTCGTTCTCTTTCATGTCAGATAGGGTCAACCACAGGTGCCTCTCCGCTGCCACCATTGCTGCCATAGACCGTCCAATGGCACGGGAGGCATGACATATTGCCTTTCAGGAGGTATGACATATCGACTCTCTTCCAAAAGAAGCGTTTTTGCACCACATACAATCAAGGGGTGGGAGGGTAGGAGCCTTGGCAAAGCAGGCAGCTCAGGGAGCCATGGCAGAGCAGGCAACTGAAGAGGCCATGGTGGGCCATGGGGGAGCAGTCTTGGTCATGTAGCCCCCTAAAAACCTGAGAATTCTGGGTTCCTTGGCTGGAACAGGCTCTGGGCTGGAGGACTCCCTAAACTGCATTTAGGAACAACACCCTGGCATTGACTCTGGATTTATGGTCTTCTCTGGCCAGACATGGAAACAACAGCGCTCCCTGTGTTTGATTCAAGCTCTGCTGCCCTCCCTGGGCAAGACGTGGGAACAACAGCCCTCCCACGTCAATAACTGAATGCTCCTTAAAAATTATACAGTAAAGCGTTTTCCTTAGAAATATGTATAGAAGATTAATTCTTTATATTTTTATGGGATATTGTAATGCCAAAAGGCAGCAGAGGGAGCCCTCACCCATGAACTGATTGTTGCTGCTCCCTCTGCTGCCTCGTTGGTTACTTCCTGTTTGGTGGCCATAAAACAAAGCCATTACCAAACAGAGAGTGCAAAGCATTGTTCTGCTGTGTGGAATCTACTCAACATTTTTCAGATTTCCTTGCCTTGTTTTTGTTATTTTCACAACTTGGTTTCTTGTCATAGTTTTGCCATGGTTTTGTTTTGTTTGCCTTGTTTCTTTGCCTTGTTTATTGGTTACTATTTGGACTGCCCTCTCTGGTCTTGACGTCACCGACCAGGAAGCTTAAAAGCACGTCCGGATAGAACAGCGTCAGCTTTCTGTTTTCAGCAAGCGCTCTGTGTGCATGTCACTCTACATTTTTCGTGCCAGTTTGCACAACTTTCTTTTTGAGAGTGATTGTTTGTCTGTCTGTCAAAATGTCTAAGAAGGGTGAAAATAAGCAGCAACATTACAAGCGGTGTGTCCCTCCTTGCTCTCGTTTCATCACAGGTGAGGATACACACAGCTTGTGTGTTGTCTGCATGGGAGTGGAGCATGCGGCATCAGCCCTCGAGGGGGCTGGTCGCCCGCATTGTGAGCGCATGCCTTTGTGTTTGCTCCGCTCCCGTAAGGCTCTCTTTGCACTCGTGGGGATCGCAATTGGATCTGCCCGCTCTCTGGGATCGGAAGCCCGCTCAGCGGATTCTTACCCCCGGAGATAGGACGCGGTGCTCCTTCTATCCACCTCCGAGGAGGTGGATGTGGAGGGCGTCGATGAGGATTCACCCCCTCATTCTCCCCAGTATGAGAAGCTGCTGGAGGTGGTCACTCGCGCCGTGGCTACTCTAAATCTGGAGTGGCCGGCCGAGAGACAGGCCGAACTGCAGAGAAGCAAATTGGATGAGCGCTTTCTGTGGTCTCGGCCACCACCTCCATGCCCGAGTCTTCCGTTTTTCCCTGACCTCCACACCGAGGTGTCGAGGTCATGGGGAAAACCTTTCTCTGCGCGTCTCTTCAGCCTGTCTACCGCTCATTACACCAACGTGGCGGGTTTTCAGAGCTCGCATACAAAGCGATGCCCCGGGTGGAACAGATGCTTGCGAGCTATCTGTCCCCCGGTGCGGCATCGTCTTTGAAGACTCCGACCTTGCCCTCCAGACCGCTTAAGACCACGTTGGCTCTGTTGGGCAAGGGGTATGCGGCAGCAGATCAGGCTGGTGCGTGCCTCCACACTATGGGTGTGTTGCAGGCTTACCAAGCCGACCTGCTCAAGGAGCTAATTGAAGGCGAGGGGGCATGGCTTGATGACCTCGCCGAGCTCCGTAGAACCGCTGATTTGTCTCTCCGCGCCACCAATGAGACCGCACGTGCCATCGGCAGGTCTATGGTAGCTGTGGTGGCTGCGGAGAGTCTTCCACATGGACGCCCCGCTCATGCCTTCGGGTCTGTTCATTGCCACTGTCGATACAATCGTCGACAGACACCAGGAGGCGCGACGACAAGCAGCGGCGTTTCAGCGGTTCCTCCCTCGCCTTGCTCCAGCTCAGGGGGCTGCTGATGTTCAGAAGAGTTCGGCCAAAAAGCCCTGACCATTATGGGGAGTCGATGGGGACAGTCCCGTCTGGGGAAGAGCGGTTAACACCTCATAATATGGTGCCCATATCTCCTCAGTGTCCCCAGGGGATCGCTTTGCCAACCCTGCCACTTCTGGTGCTTCAGGGCGCAGCGGCCCCCACCGAGCATAACTCTCAGTCACCGCCCGACATCTGCTAACTGGGTGTGTTCCTGCCGGTCTGCTGCTTCAGGACCCCGAGTTAACTGTTTCTCTAACACCAGAGGTCAGCCTCGAGAGGCTGATTCCTTTAGTAGACTTTCTGGCAGCGTGGAAACTTCTGCCGAATGTCTCTCATTGGGTCCTGCAGACTGTAGAAAAGGGCTACCCTATTCAGTTCGGTGCCCCTCCTACGCGCTTCAGCTAAGTTTTTCCCACACTTGTGGGTCACGAGCAGGCTCTGGTTAAGGAACAAGAAGTAAACACCCTCCTGAGGAAGGAGGCCATCGAGGTGGTCCCTTTGAGGTTTGCTTTCAGGGGTGAAGCATACCAATATCGGGTTCTTCCTTTCGGCCTTGCACTCTCACCCCGCACTTTCACGAAGTGTGTGGATGCAGCTCTGGCTCCTCTGAGACTCCAGGGCATCCGCATACTCAACTACATCGACGACTGGCTGATTTTGGCCCAGTCCGATCAGATGGCGGTTCAACATTGAGATGTTGTTCTGTCACACATGAAAGTGCTGGGGTTAAGACTAAACGCCAAGAAGAGTGTGATTTCTCCATTACAGAGAACCACTTATCTAGGCGTGGTGTGGGATTCCTCCACGATGCAGGCACGTTTTTCTCCTGCTCATGTCGAGTCAATCCTCACAGAATTCGCGAAAGTCATAGAAGGCCGGTCACTCACTGTAAAGCGGTTCCAGAAACTGCTGGGTCTGATGGCAGCTGCGTCTAAGATAATTCCTTTTGGCCTGCTGTACATGAGACCCCTTCAGTGGTGGCTCAAAACCAAGGGGTCCTCCCCAAGGGGAAACCGGCTTTGCATGATCAAGGTCACATGGCTATGCTTTCGTGCCTTAGACATGTGGAGGAAACCTTGGTTTCTGAATCAGGGCCCGGTGTTGGGAGCTCCTTGCCGCCGTGTCACGTTTGCGATGGATGCATCCCTCACTGGCTGGGGAGCGGTCATGAGTGGCCGCTCGCCCCGTGGTCTGTGGAGGGGCCATCATCTCACTTCGCACATCAATTGCCTGGAGATGTTGGCCGTGTTTCAGGCTCTGTTACACTTTCTCCCAGACCTAAGAGATCACCATGTGTTGGTGCACTCTGACAACACAGCGGTGGTCTCTTACATCAACCACCAAGGAGGTCTGTGTTTGCGCCCCTTGTACAAGCGGTCGCACCAGATACTGTAGAAAATACTTTTTCTAAATGCTTTTAAATTTGTGTTTTGGTTGTTCTGTGCTTATGAGAAGACAGAAATGTTCTATGCTTATGAAAAGACAAAGTGTACACTATGTAACAGAATCTGTTTAGTAAAATGTGTGTGTGTAGTTGCGAACTCTCTACATTTATGAAATTTCTGAGAAACCTTTGTTTACAGGCACGTAGGAGAAAAGAAGCCCTGCAAAATTAGTAGCAATTTGAAGGTCACTTTAGACTAGACCTCTCTAAGAAGAAGAATGGGATGGGGCTGTATTTTCTTTTCTGTGCAGGAGTGGTTGGGGACAACAGGCCCTGATTGGAGGAGAAAGCTGAAAGATATCAGGAGGAGAGACCTGCAGATCAAGAATATAAATACTTGCATTTAGTTTTGTCAGACTTTCCTGGACTGCCCAGAATGTCAGATTTGATATTGGCTGTTCTGAAATCCTGAGCTCAGAAAAAGCTGATCTGATTCTACATTAAACTTTGCATTATTTTTACTTACTTTAACTGTTGTAAGCGTCTATTCATTGGCGAATCCAAGAGCACGGGGAGGAAAAGGCATTTTC
This sequence comes from Garra rufa, assembly GCF_049309525.1. Taxonomy (NCBI): domain Eukaryota; kingdom Metazoa; phylum Chordata; class Actinopteri; order Cypriniformes; family Cyprinidae; genus Garra; species Garra rufa. The sequence goes on from NC_133370.1 coordinate 40,397,531, forward strand.
CTTCAATACTTGTGTGGTCCCCGGGGAAACTCCTCTCGCTGAGAGCAGTTCACATCCCTGGGCATCTCAATGTGGGAGCAGACGTCCTTTCGAGGCAGGGGCCGAGGCCCGGTGAATGGATGCTTCACCCCTTAGTGGTGAAGCAGATCTGGAGAATCTTTGGCCAGGCTCAGGTGGACCTCTTCGCAACTCACAAGAATGCGCAATGTCCCCTCTGGTTCTCTCTGAGTCATCCAGCTCCCTTGGGTACAGACATGGCCGAGGCTACATCTGTACGCTTTTCCCCCGATCGCTCTGTCCCGGGAGTTCTGGCGAGAGTGCGCCGGGACGGGGGTTCAACTTCTTTTAGTTGCCCCGTACTGGCCGGGTCGAGTTTGGTTCTCAGACCTGATTTTCCTCCTAGACGGCTCCCTCTGGGGGATTCCTGTCAGGACGGATCTCCTCTCACAGGCAGGAGGCGACATCATTCACCCCCGCCCGGAGCTATGGAAACTATGGGTTTGGACCCTGAGGGGGCACAACTTGTAGCTTCCGGTCTCCCAACTGAGGTTGTTGAGACCATCCTCCAGTCCAGAGCTCCCTCCATGAGGAAACTGTATGCCCTGAACTGGAGACTCTTCACTTCATGGTGCGGAGACCGCCAGTTTGACCCAGTTAACTGCCCAGTTAGTACAGTACTGGAGTTCTTACAGGGCCGTCTCTCCACCTGGTTGACCCACTCCACCTTGAAGGTCTACGTGGCAGCCATTTCTACTTAACACGCCGCTCTTGGTGGCTCCTCAGTGGGCAGAAACCCCCTGGTTACACATTTCCTCCGCGGTGCACTGAGGTTGAGGCCTAATATTCGCTAGGTTCTATGGCCTAGATCTCCGAGCCTCTCCTGGCTCCTTCGTTCTCTCGCCCTAATTGGCAGGGACACTTCTCCAGTATGGCGGCGTGGGCATTCTCGTTCCCAAAGCGTTTCGACGCAGCTCGAAGTTACCTGGAAGGGAACGTCTCAGGTTACGTATGTAACCCTAGTTCCCTGAAGGGAATGAGACGCTGCGTCTCGAGGCTATACTTCCGGCATTCCCTGCAGCGCTTGCTACTTCCAGAAGCAGATGCTGTTCTATCCGCACTTGCTTTGAAGCTTCCTGGTCGGTGACATCATCACGCCCGGTGACGTCCCACGATTCCATTGGACTGATTGCACACATGATTCAGAGCGTGGTCACGCTGGAGCCGTTCCCAAAGCATTTCGACGCAGCGTCTCGTTCCCTTCAGGGAACTAGGGTTACATACATAACCTGAGACGTTTTTTTAATACTTATTAGAAATGGGTTTTTTATACCCCTCTAAAGTTTAATAATGACCCATATCTCAAAAATGCTACAGTAAAATGGTTTCATATGAGGTGTGCATATAGTATGGGACGTCCTGAATAAGAACTGATCATTGTTTTTTTCTACTTATTAGAAATGGGGTCAATAAACCCCTCTAAAGTGTTATAATGACCCATATCTCAAAAATGCTACAGTAAAATGGTTTCATATGAGGTGTGCATATATTATGGGACGTCCTGAATAAGAACTGATCATTGTTTTTTTCTACTTATTAGAAATGGGTTTTTTATACCCCTCTAAAGTTTAATAATGACCCATATCTCAAAAATGCTACAGTAAAATGGTTTCATATGAGGTGTGCATATAGTATGGGACGTCCTGAATAAGAACTGATCATTGTTTTTTTCTACTTATTAGAAATGGGGTCAATAAACCCCTCTAAAGTGTTATAATGACCCATATCTCAAAAATGCTACAGTAAAATGGTTTCATATGAGGTGTGCATATAGTATGGGACGTCCTGAATAAGAACTGATCATTGTTTTTTTCTACTTATTAGAAAAGGGGTCAATACACCCCTCTAAAATGTAATAATGACCCATATCTCAAAAATGCTGCAGTAAAATGGTTTCATATGAGGTGTGCATATAGTATGGGACGTCCTGAATGAGAACTGATCATTGTTTTTTTCTACTTATTAGAAATGGGGTCAATAAACCCCTCTAAAGTGTAATAATGACCCATATCTCAAAAATGGTACAGTAAAATGGTTTCATATGAGGTGTGCATATAATATGGGACGTCCTGAATAAGAACTGATCATTGTTTTTTTCTACTTATTAGAAATGGGTTTTTTATATCCCTCTAAAGTTTAATAATGACCCATATCTCAAAAATGCTACAGTAAAATGGTTTCATATGAGGTGTGCATATAATATGGGACGTCCTGAATAAGAACTGATCATTGTTTTTTTCTACTTATTAAAAATGGGGTCAATAAACCCCTCTAAAGTGTAATAATGACCCATATCTCAAAAATGCTGCAGTAAAATGGTTTCATATGAGGTGTGCATATAGTATGGGACGTCCTGAATAAGAACTGATCATTGTTTTTTTCTACTTATTAGAAATGGTTTTTTTATACCCCTCTAAAGTGTAATAATGACCCATATCTCAAAAATGCTACAGTAAAATGGTTTCATATGAGGTGTGCATATAATATGGGACGTCCTGAATGAAAACTGATCATTGTTTTTTTCTACTTATTATAAATGGGTTTTTTATACCCCTCTAAAGTGTAATAATGACCCATATCTCAAAAATGGTACAGTAAAATGGTTTCATGTGAGGTGTGCATATAGTATGGGACGTCCTGAATAAGAACTGATCATTGTTTTTTTCTACTTATTAGAAATGGGGTCAATACACCCCTCTAAAGTGTAATAATGACCCATATCTCAAAAATGCTACAGTAAAATGGTTTCATATGAGGTGTGCATATAGTATGGGACGTCCTGAATAAGAACTGATCATTGTTTTTTTCTACTTATTAGAAATGGGGTCAATACTCCCCTCCAAAGTGTAATAATGACCCATATCTCAAAAATGCTACAGTAAAATGGTTTCATGTGAGGTGTGCATATAGTATGGGACGTCCTGGATAAGAACTGATCATTGTTTTTTTCTACTTATTAGAAATGGGGTCAATAAACCCCTCTAAAGTGTAATAATGACCCATATCTCAAAAATGCTGCAGTAAAATGGTTTCATATGAGGTGTGCATATAGTATGGGACGTCCTGAATAAGAACTGATCATTGTTTTTTTCTACTTATTAGAAATGGTTTTTTTATACCCCTCTAAAGTGTAATAATGACCCATATCTCAAAAATGCTACAGTAAAATGGTTTCATATGAGGTGTGCATATAATATGGGACGTCCTGAATGAGAACTGATCATTGTTTTTTTCTACTTATTAGAAATGGGTTTTTTATACCCCTCTAAAGTTTAATAATGACCCATATCTCAAAAATGCTACAGTAAAATGGTTTCATATGAGGTGTGCATATAATATGGGACGTCCTGAATAAGAACTGATCATTGTTTTTTTCTACTTATTAGAAATGGGTTTTTTATACCCCTCTAAAGTGTAATAATGACCCATATCTCAAAAATGCTACAGTAAAATGGTTTCATATGAGGTGTGCATATAGTATGGGACGTCCTGAATAAGAACTGATCATTGTTTTTTTCTACTTATTAGAAATGGGGTCAATACTCCCCTCCAAAGTGTAATAATGACCCATATCTCAAAAATGCTACAGTAAAATGGTTTCATGTGAGGTGTGCATATAGTATGGGACGTCCTGGATAAGAACTGATCATTGTTTTTTTCTACTTATTAGAAATGGGGTCAATAAACCCCTCTAAAGTGTAATAATGACCCATATCTCAAAAATGCTGCAGTAAAATGGTTTCATATGAGGTGTGCATATAGTATGGGACGTCCTGAATAAGAACTGATCATTGTTTTTTTCTACTTATTAGAAATGGTTTTTTTATACCCCTCTAAAGTGTAATAATGACCCATATCTCAAAAATGCTACAGTAAAATGGTTTCATATGAGGTGTGCATATAATATGGGACGTCCTGAATGAGAACTGATCATTGTTTTTTTCTACTTATTAGAAATGGGTTTTTTATACCCCTCTAAAGTTTAATAATGACCCATATCTCAAAAATGCTACAGTAAAATGGTTTCATATGAGGTGTGCATATAATATGGGACGTCCTGAATAAGAACTGATCATTGTTTTTTTCTACTTATTAGAAATGGGGTCAATAAACCCCTCTAAAGTGTAATAATGTCCCATATCTCAAAAATGCTACAGTAAAATGGTTTCATATGAGGTGTGCATATATTATGGGACGTCCTGAATAAGAACTGATCATTGTTTTTTTCTACTTATTAGAAATGGGTTTTTTATACCCCTCTAAAGTTTAATAATGACCCATATCTCAAAAATGCTACAGTAAAATGGTTTCATATGAGGTGTGCATATAGTATGGGACGTCCTGAATAAGAACTGATCATTGTTTTTTTCTACTTATTAGAAATGGGGTCAATAAACCCCTCTAAAGTGTTATAATGACCCATATCTCAAAAATGCTACAGTAAAATGGTTTCATATGAGGTGTGCATATAGTATGGGACGTCCTGAATAAGAACTGATCATTGTTTTTTTCTACTTATTAGAAAAGGGGTCAATACACCCCTCTAAAATGTAATAATGACCCATATCTCAAAAATGCTGCAGTAAAATGGTTTCATATGAGGTGTGCATATAGTATGGGACGTCCTGAATGAGAACTGATCATTGTTTTTTTCTACTTATTAGAAATGGGGTCAATAAACCCCTCTAAAGTGTAATAATGACCCATATCTCAAAAATGGTACAGTAAAATGGTTTCATATGAGGTGTGCATATAATATGGGACGTCCTGAATAAGAACTGATCATTGTTTTTTTCTACTTATTAGAAATGGGTTTTTTATATCCCTCTAAAGTTTAATAATGACCCATATCTCAAAAATGCTACAGTAAAATGGTTTCATATGAGGTGTGCATATAATATGGGACGTCCTGAATAAGAACTGATCATTGTTTTTTTCTACTTATTAAAAATGGGGTCAATAAACCCCTCTAAAGTGTAATAATGACCCATATCTCAAAAATGCTGCAGTAAAATGGTTTCATATGAGGTGTGCATATAGTATGGGACGTCCTGAATAAGAACTGATCATTGTTTTTTTCTACTTATTAGAAATGGTTTTTTTATACCCCTCTAAAGTGTAATAATGACCCATATCTCAAAAATGCTACAGTAAAATGGTTTCATATGAGGTGTGCATATAATATGGGACGTCCTGAATGAAAACTGATCATTGTTTTTTTCTACTTATTAGAAATGGGGTCAATACTCCCCTCCAAAGTGTAATAATGACCCATATCTCAAAAATGCTACAGTAAAATGGTTTCATATGAGGTGTGCATATAGTATGGGACGTCCTGGATAAGAACTGATCATTGTTTTTTTCTACTTATTAGAAATGGGGTCAATAAACCCCTCTAAAGTGTAATAATGACCCATATCTCAAAAATGCTGCAGTAAAATGGTTTCATATGAGGTGTGCATATAGTATGGGACGTCCTGAATAAGAACTGATCATTGTTTTTTTCTACTTATTAGAAATGGTTTTTTTATACCCCTCTAAAGTGTAATAATGACCCATATCTCAAAAATGCTACAGTAAAATGGTTTCATATGAGGTGTGCATATAATATGGGACGTCCTGAATGAGAACTGATCATTGTTTTTTTCTACTTATTAGAAATGGGTTTTTTATACCCCTCTAAAGTTTAATAATGACCCATATCTCAAAAATGCTACAGTAAAATGGTTTCATATGAGGTGTGCATATAATATGGGACGTCCTGAATAAGAACTGATCATTGTTTTTTTCTACTTATTAGAAATGGGGTCAATAAACCCCTCTAAAGTGTAATAATGTCCCATATCTCAAAAATGCTACAGTAAAATGGTTTCATATGAGGTGTGCATATATTATGGGACGTCCTGAATAAGAACTGATCATTGTTTTTTTCTACTTATTAGAAATGGGTTTTTTATACCCCTCTAAAGTTTAATAATGACCCATATCTCAAAAATGCTACAGTAAAATGGTTTCATATGAGGTGTGCATATAGTATGGGACGTCCTGAATAAGAACTGATCATTGTTTTTTTCTACTTATTAGAAATGGGGTCAATAAACCCCTCTAAAGTGTTATAATGACCCATATCTCAAAAATGCTACAGTAAAATGGTTTCATATGAGGTGTGCATATAGTATGGGACGTCCTGAATAAGAACTGATCATTGTTTTTTTCTACTTATTAGAAAAGGGGTCAATACACCCCTCTAAAATGTAATAATGACCCATATCTCAAAAATGCTGCAGTAAAATGGTTTCATATGAGGTGTGCATATAATATGGGACGTCCTGAATAAGAACTGATCATTGTTTTTTTCTACTTATTAGAAATGGGGTCAATAAACCCCTCTAAAGTGTAATAATGACCCATATCTCAAAAATGCTGCAGTAAAATGGTTTCATATAAGGTATGCATATATTATGGGACGTCCTGAATGAGAACTGATCATTGTTTTTTTCTACTTATTAGAAATGGGGTCAATAAACCCCTCTAACGTGTAATAATGACCCATATCTCAAAAATGCTACAGTAAAATGGTTTCATATGAGGTGTGCATATAGTATGGGACGTCCTGAATAAGAACTGATCATTGTTTTTTTCTACTTATTAGAAATGGGGTCAATATACCCCTCTAAAGTCTAACACTGTCCCATATCAGAAAATAACCATCAAAGACACCAATAAATAACACGGATCATAAAGCAGAAATGCAAATAAACAAGTAAGTAAACATTCACGAGCATTTTGTAGTATTATTTCTCAGTCCTGATCGTCTAAATGAAAAGCGCTCTGCAAGCGCGTTCTCTCTGGGATGTTTCTGAAACTACCGTAATCACTGTAATATGCGCGCACTTTTAAAGTCAATCGCGGCTGGCTTGACCATGTTTTTCTGAACCGCGGCTGGCTTTACCGCAGTATAGTTTCTTCTATGGTAATACAAACTCTTAGAGAGTTAGAGAGTCTTAGAGAGATACAGAACCAGATTGGGGAGTCATTTCTGATTTGAGGTGTTGCTGTTTTACATTTGCCTCTGGTCAACTTCTATGATTTTCTTGATGAATAACCTGATTTTGTGTAATACCTGTTGGAAATTTTAATGAAAATTTAATGATTAAACCTTTTAAAACCTTTTTAAACCTTTAAAATACTATAAAGAGTATTATGTAAATACAAGGCAATAGTTAAGAGGCAAAAAGCCATTTAGTTCTGTCTTTTTATTAAACTTCGCCTCAACTTTACATTCCACTGTGCGTTGTTTAAAAACCTTTAATGAAAAGGTTTATGGGTGGATTGTGAATTTGCACGTCAAGGCTCATCTAATTTCTAAACATTTTTTTCCTAAGGAAATGAAACGTCGAATAGTAAAGATGTATTAAAAAGCAGAAGCAGAAGCAGAAGCTTTAAATACACCTGAAAGGAAATCGTAGTCGGTTTCGAGAACGTGGGTGTAAATGTTGATAATTTCCATAGTAGGCTAACTCTCTACTGTATATCCATGGAGATACTTCCGTCTAAAAGCCAAATTCGACATAACCTAAAAAATACCAAGAGTCTTCACGGAAAAAATAATCATAACGAGACTTAGACCTTACAGTCTCTTTCGTTTTTTCAAAAGAGGGTGTGTTCGTGGGCAGAAGCAGATTGTTTCCCCACAGTGTGTGAGGCAGATAAAGAGCGAGGAGAAAAGAGCTCTGTGTGGTTGTCACCCACCAAAGTAATAATAACAATATATTTTAAAAAACACCATCCTCTCTCCGAGCAGAATTTAGTAATGTATGTTTAAGTAAAAGAATAAAACACGAGATCTACGGCATCAGTATCCACAGCACTTCACTTCGAACAAGTAACAGGTGAGTTGTTGGCAAATTATATTAAGGCGGCATACACTGTAAAAACGTTTTGTCCGGTAACCTGTAACATAGCAACTAATAAGATTGAAACTAAGTTATACGTGCATGTAGCATAGCATATTTAACGGTTAAGTTAGTTAAACAGTAAATAATAGTAGCATTTTAATAGCATATAATAGTTTCCTTTCTTTTTCTTCTTTTTTCTAGCCTACATAAGCTCACTAAGTAATCCAGTGAATAATTATTTAATTATCTTAATAGTTGATTGATTGTTCATTTTGTAATATTTAGTTTCATTAAATGTCCATAAAAAAGGTACAGTTAATATAAAAGTATGAATTTCTTGTTTATTCCTGTGTATTTTGGGTATGAATGCGTTATGTTGTAATGATTACTTAAAGTGCAGTTTATATCAATTGCTAATATTATAAACATAGAAGAGTAACTGATGTTACAAACCTCTTGTGTTTGAGTGGATTACCTCAAAATTTGTTTGTGAAGACAAAATGTGATTTGCATTCTGTATCTTCCTGGTTATTTCCTGGTCATTCCCAGGTGAATACTGTGTATTAATGCCATCCTTGTTTTGCGGATTCATTGGCTATGAAAATCTTGGGCTGCCAAAATTCCATATCCCTAAAAAAGTATGGAAAAAACATAGAGGGAAATATTTGCTTAACTTGCTTTTCTGGTTTGCATGTTTTGCAGAGCGTAATTTGCAGCCTTCCACCATGGCAACAAATAATGGTGAGTGTGTCAAAACCTTATCATCAGCAACCTGATCCTGACAGCACTCTGTTAAATTGCTGTTATACAGTATATAACTCAAAGCAACACCCTGGCTTTTACATGACAGTGAGAACAATGTTATTTGATGTTCTTTGATACTCTTTAAACCAGGTTACCAAATTGACCTCCAACCACAGAAAAATGCTATTAGTCCTGCCCCTCCTTATAGCCAGGGACCAGCCATACCAGGTCAAGGTAAGGGAATCTAAGGAAAATTAGATTTTTCAAAATCTTGTATTTTTACAGATCTTCCTGCTTAAAACATAATTTTCTTCTGTTTGAAAGGTCAAGTGCCCGTGATGCCAGTTCCACAAAGACCCGCTGGCTGCCCACCAGGACTGGAGTACCTGACCCAGGTAGAGCTTTACTGCTGCATATGAAAAGCTCTGTACGGTATGCCACTGCAGGCAGTGATGGATTTTTTTATTTTTTTTGTAAGATGATCGTGTCTTTTCAGAAAACGATGACTCAGCCTGTGCTGGTTTTCTGGCCTTTGAAATGATACAACAAATGCTCCACTTCTTGGCAGATCTGTGTACTTGCGAAATATTTTTTTACACGTGAATATCATGCTGTCTAAAGTAGTACAGATTTTCAACATGTATTCCATTTTTACAAAACAGATTGATCAACTTCTTGTACAGCAGAAAGTTGAGCTGGCTGAAGGTAATGTTGTTTGTTTTAGTTGTTTTCACTGATATTATATGATTATTTTGCATGTTTAGAAGTTAAATGGCTTTTATCTCAACATAACAGAACTCAATTGATCCCCCTTGGTTACTTTTGCTTGATCATACAAGCTTTACACAAGATCCTGAGGAAATGAACTGAACATTTACATAAACAGTGTCATTTTCAGTAAATGCATGGACTCATAACGTAGTAAAAATGAACTGAATTAATATTAGTTTTATGTGGGCTAAAATTAAGCTTTTATATGCTATATATCATTTATCTAAAATGTATTCATCTCTAGTGTTGCCTGCATGTTTTTTTTTTCAGTTAAATGAATGTACTATATTTAAACATTTTATATTTTTAAGGGGATTTTATGGTACTTAATTAAATATATGGAATATTTATGGTCCTTTTATTACCTGTTTTTAAGCATAGTAGTGGAAACTTAATATCCAATTTAATCTGTTGTAAATCTTGAATACTTTGGAGCTCAGACTTATCTTTGGTCTCTTTTTAAAGAAGACACTTTGTTGATTATTGCTGAAAAAAAATACAATTGCAAAACTATTTTTAAATTTCATATGATATATATATTTTGCGAATCATGTTTTACTCTACAACTGTGTAAAAATCAAAGCTGTTTCTACAGTTGTGTTCCAAATTTGATAGCTTCAGTAAGATTTTGTTTGGGTGCATTATCAAATGTTTCCACTATATGCAAATCACTTCCCATTCATTTCAAATTTTGTCAATTTTGACTATGAACAGTAAAAGTAAATTTTTTTTAGCTTTTTGTTTTCAGGATCCTTTTTTCGAATAATGTCTATGGTTTTCAGAGCAAGTTACCAAGTTTTGTACAATTCAAATAAAGTAAAAAAAAAAAAAAAACATTAAATGTTTTTTGGTCAAAAAAGACTGAACAGCATCAGAGTGTCAATTAAATTATTATTTATCCACCTTTTTTCTGAACACGGAAGTCTCGCCCGACTGGAACAATGCTTTACATTTTCAGTCTCTAGTGCTTCTACTCAAATTAGTTTAGTAATGCTTTTAAAAAGCACACGGCACCATAGTTTCATCACTTTACAGTGTCACAATAACAATCTTTTACAATAACTTATCTATCATAGTTTAATGAGTGGGTAGATGACATGAAGTGAAGCAAGGTTAGCTGATATAAAAAAAAAAAAAATGGGGGTGAAGTTCATGGGATTTTGTTCACAAAATGATAAGAGTGAATTACTTACTAGCTATTACTTTAAAGCATTATTTTATTTTTAAACAGTTTTTTAACTTTTAACTAAAAAGCCCTGCAAGCCATGCCTGTTTTTTTTTTTTTTGTTTTGTTTTTTTATCATTTATGCAAGATATACAGCTCCGGATACAGAGACATTTACTGGTATGCAAAACTAGTATGTTACAGAAATTTCTTAAGCTTATTGCTTAACCTTACTTAACCCTTTTTTATAGTTATATTGATACTTTTTTAATGTATATTGAAACCCAATTTTAACATGGATTTCTATGGAGAGCGGAACTCGAGGCCCCCCAAATGGAAGTTAGAATCCATCATGGTGGCACTCATCGTTTACTACAGAAAAAGGTGGATAGGTTAAAAACAATCTATTTATTCTTTTTGGATACTTGGATACTCACTACTATAAGTTATTCAGCCACAATATTCTACCTTGTTTGTAAGTAACTTCTGTAATCTGTAATATTAAACTACCCAAACACACTTCCATAAAGTCAGAAAACAGCAAGAGCTTGTCTGATTATATGGCAGATGGCAACAGTTGCCAGTTGCAAGGCAGGATTGGTTGGTAACCAAGGTGGGGCTTACTGATAAGTCAGTTAATGCATTGTACAAAACTTGACAAATACATGGATTTTTCTTTAATATTTTTCTTTTTATTGTGTCACAGTTATATTGGGCTGGGAGACCAACAATAAGTACATAGTGAAGAACAGTATGGGGCAACAGGTATACTATGTGGCTGAGGAAAACGACTGCTGTAATAGACAGTTTTGTGGACCACTGCGGTCATTCGTCCTCCATGTTCAGGATAACATGGGACAGGAAGTGATGACACTCACTCGTCCTTTGAAGTGTGGAAGCTGCTGTTTCCCCTGTTGCCTGCAAGAGGTAATATATATTTCTGTTAATTAAGTCACATTCTGTATCGTAACTCTCACTTTTATTCAGTTTTCAAAGCCTTTGATTTGATTCTCAAGTTTCATTGTTAAAGAAATACAGTGCCTTGTGAATTCATACCCCTTCATTTTTTTTTTCACATTTTGTTAGGTTGCTGCCTTATGTTAAACTGCTTTAAATTACTTTTTGTCCACATCAATTAACACTCCATACACTATAATGGAAAAGCAAAAAAAAAGGGTTTTAATATCTTTGCAAATGTATTAAAAATAAAAAATATAATTGATTCCATTGCACAAGTATTCATATCTGAGACAGTTGAAATTGAGATAGTAAGAAGTTTGGAACAACTAGGACTCTTCCTAGAACTGTTCTCGTGACCAAACTGAGTAACTGATGGAGAAGGGCTTTGGTAAGACCGGTGACCAAAAACCTGACAACATTCAGTGGTGTCAAAAGTATTCACATTCATTACTCAAGTAGAAGTATAGATACTAGGATTTAAAAAGACTTTTGTAGAAGTTGAAGTATCAACTCAAGCTTTTTACTCAAGTAAAAGTATAAAAGTACTGGTTTCAAAACTACTTAAAGTAAAAAAGTAAAAGTAATGTAAGGAAAAAAATGCCATTAAGGACAAAAGATTGAGCCGTGCCACAGGGGCCTATTGTGCACTACCCCACCTCCCCAAAAAACATTTCTAAAGGCCATAGTGACTATGTTATATTAAAATGTTAATGTTGAAAAATGTGGGATGCACTAGGCTACCTGTTTAAACTGCATATATGCCCAATGAAAGTAAATGCATTTTTTTTTACAATGAAAATACATTAAAGAACCATAAATGTGTACTACTGAGCATTAACGTGTTTCACGAAGCGGGAGATATGATGAGTAGTTGCTGACTATAAGAATTGTGTTATCACAACATTGTCAATTGCGTTGTCAATCGCAAACACTAATTTATTCAAACATCCCATCGTGCCCACAAGTTCCCCCTTGAGTTTTGTTTGGGTTATAGGGCCTTTAATTGAAGTAAATAAATGTATGAATAAAACAGGACAGAATCAAATAATGATAGATACTGAATTCAAATGCAACAAATGAATAATGCATTTTTGTCACATAGAAATGCATGCAGTAAAGCACTGATTTTGACCTAGAATGCAGGACATTTATTGCTAATAAATTCAGTAAAAATTACTTACTTTTGTAGAACACAAAAGACATTTTGTAGAATGTAACCAAAGATATTCATTTACCCTTGATCTCTACTCTAAAGACAACATTTTTGAATTTCTCAGAGTATTTTCCTTTATGTTCCACAGAAGAAGGAAGAAGTTCATACAGGATTAAAATTACATGATGTTGCATATAATGACAATTTTTATTTTTGGGTGAACTGTCCCTTTAAGAACTTTAATATGTGTAGTAAACACCTTATTTATATAAGGCACTGATATTTATCCTTAACCAGGCTCTTATGGAATTAACATTTTTCTCCAATGAAAATGAATTACAATTTAACATTTATAAGGAAATACATTTTTGCTTAAAATCCAGATATTAACTGACTAGTAAGATATCGTCACAAGAAAACATTACAATAGTTATGTTTTTTTTTTATAATTCATAATATTAAACTATAAAATGTGTGATAAAAATGACAGTAATTATGTATTGGCGTTTATCACTTTACCTCATCATGCAGCTGTTTTCAGCAGCCAGGCAGAACCTACAGAACCTTTAATATTCTCATATCACACAACTGCCTAACACAACTCTGTTTTAAATCTGAATGCGTCAAGCAACTTGCGCTGTTTATCACTTTACATCGCGGTGGAAGCGCAGCATACGTTCGTCAGCGCTGTGCGGGTGACTGATCCCGCCGCTTCACACTTTTGGGCAATTTGCAGTTTCGAATGTCACTTAAAACAGCGCCTAATATGGGGGAGGTCTGCCTCACTACGGCGATAGGCCCACTACTCCACTGGCCCACCGGGAATGTCCTGGTTCTCCCAGATGGCCAGTACATCCCTGCTGGAGTGTGACGTGATTTGTGTCACGTGCAGGTGTGATGGATTGCGTACAAACCAATAGGGTATCGGAATGGGATATGTTTATACTTCTCATCCAACCACAACCAAATTCACAAATTCATGTGGATGGCGCAATTTATCTGGATAGTTTTTTCTTTTTTGAACGATGACATGAATGAACACAATTGAGCCGAAAAGAAATAGGAGTAACGAGTCTATTTTTAAAATGTAAGGAGTAGAAAGTACAGATAATTGCTTGAAAATGTAAGGAGTAGAAGTAAAAAGTCGGCTGAAAAATAATTACTCCAGTGAAGTATAGATACCTAAAATTTCTACTTAAGTAAGGTAACGAAGTATTTGTACTTTGTTACTTGACACCTCTGACAACATTACACAAGTCTTTATTGCGCTGTGGCAAGACTCAATCATACGGTGGCCGAGAGAGGCCAACGCGCTGCAAACTTAAGAAATCACATGCAAACAGAAAAACGACAACAAATTAAGAAAACATCTTCATCAGTTTGACAACACAGGCGCTGCAAATCCTCGCGACGCAAACAACTGTGTTGTCAAACTGATGAAGATGTTTTCTTAATTTGTTGTCGTTTTTTCTGTTTGCATGTGTTTTCTTGTTTGCAGCGCGTTGGCCTCTGTCAGCCACCGTATGATTGAGTCTTGCCACAGCGCAATAAAGACTTGTGTAATGTTGTCAGAGGTGTCAAGTAACGAAGTACAAATACCTAAAATAGAAAAAAAAATAGATACCTAATAGATACCTAAAATAGAAATTTTAGGTATCTATACTTTACTGGAGTAATTATTTTTCAGCCGACTTTTTACTTCTACTCCTTACATTTTCAAGCAATTATCTGTACTTTCTACTCCTTACATTTTAAAAATAGACTCGTTACTCCTATTTCTTTTCGGCTCAATTGTGTTCATTCATGTCATCGTTCAAAAAAGAAAAAAACTATCCAGATAAATTGCGCCATCCACATGAATTTGTGAATTTGGTTGTGGTTGGATGAGAAGTATAAACATATCCCATTCCGATACCCTATTGGTTTGTACGCAATCCATCACACCTGCACGCCCTCAGACTGCAAGAAACAAGATTCTTTCTTAAGCATGATGTTTGAAGAAAAACCAAGCACTGTTGTGGGACTGTTTTTTTTTTTTTTTTGTAGCAGTGACTGAAGTACTCGTCAGAGTAGATGGAAAGCTTTGCACAGCAAAGTATAGAGATAGCCCTAATGAAAACCCAGTCCAGAGCATTCACATTCAGAACCTCAGTCTAGGCAGAAGGTTCACCTTCCAACAGGACAGTGAACCTAAGCACAAAGCAAGAGTGTCTTATAGACAACTTTGTGAATGTCCTTAAGTGGCCCAGCCAGAGCCTGGGATTGAACCCAATCAAATATTTCTGGAGAAACCTGAAAATGTGCATCTGCCCCCATCCAAGCTGAACAGAGCTTGAGAGGTGAAGAGGTGAGGGGAAGAATGGCAGGTAATTGCCAAATTCGAATGTGTAAAACTTGTCAGGTCATACCGAAAAAGACTCAAGGCTGTAAAGGTGCTTCAGCTAAATACTGAGTTAAGTGTATGAATACTTATGCAATGTACTTATTTCAGGTTCCTAATTTTGAATACATTTACAAAGTTTTGACAATTCTGTTTTTGCTTTGTCGTTATGGTGAATGAAGTGTAGATTATCATGGAAAAAAAAATTAAAGCAGTTTAACATAAGGCAGCAAACGTGAAAAAAAATGAATACTTTATGAATACTTTTTCTATGCGGTTTGGCCATTCAGCCACACATAAATCAGATCACTGAAACCGAACCTTTTTGAAAACTTCTGCTAGGGTGAGATTTGATTTTCAGAAAGTCTGATTGCAGTGTTGTTGTGAAACCGACTTTTTGAGCCCACTTGGCTTTACGGTTAGGATTATATCACCACCTGTTGGTTTGGCATGCTCTTGACAGTGTTTCATAGTGTGTTTTTGCTTTTTCATTTGGACAAGTTATTTATTTAAAAGGAGAACAACTCCTATAAGGATAATGCCTGTGTACGTGTGGATTAGGCCTTAGATGTCACTGACTTTATTTTACACCATTGCTGAATAAACATGCATGGCATGTTTTCAAATCAACTTCACCAATGTACTTTTAAGAATGACGTGTTGCATGATGGGTTCTCAGCAAAGCCTCCATCATTTGTTATTCTTGACAGAAATGACAGCTACTCTATCCAAAAGTAGTAAATGTTGAAGAATAATTATGCCTAAACTCAAATCAGTTTTTGTGTTTTTCCCCTTAGCTTGAAATCCAGTCTCCACCAGGCAATCCGATTGGATATGTGATCCAGAATTGGCATCCTTTCATTCCCAAGTATACCATACAGAATGAGAAAAAAGAAGCAGTTCTGAAGATCGTGGGGCCGTTCTGTTCATGCAGATGTTGCGCTGATGTGAACTTTGATGTATGAAACATATAAGCCAGCATTCAAATGATAAAACTATGTTGCTTTCATAATACATACCACAAAACATTTAATACCATAACTAGTTATTTTGCATCTGTACAGGTTTTGTCCATGGATGAATCAACAAAAGTGGGCAGAATCGCTAAGCAATGGACAGGTCTGGTGAGAGAAGCTTTCACTGATGCTGACAATTTTGGAATCTCATTTCCTATGGATCTGGACGTGAAGATCAAAGCTGTTCTTTTTGGAGCATGTTTTCTCATAGTAAGCAACAGTAAAGCATTATCATATGTCAACATATTTCTGGTTAAACCAGTTTGTATCTTTCTAATCTTGCTTTATAAACTCTGCGTGTTTCAGCATAGTGAATAATCTGATATTATTCTTCTTTTGTAGGACTTCATGTTCTTTGAACACAATAAATAAATGTCATTTCTGGATGTCATGTAAGTATACCAATATTGCATATGGATCATTTAAAATGTTCACGACATGATTTGCGAATGCATAGTTCTAATCATTGTCTTTCAATTAATATTTCAGGTTGAAGTTTGAACTCCTTACTCTGAACTATGGATTCAAATGTAGATCACTCAGCTAAAAATATGTTATATATATATATATTACTATTTGCATTATACAGTATATTCCTTCACTACTGTTCATGAGCCACCACTAGGTGACAGCAATTCCCTTTACAATAATGTTGAGATGCTCTATGTAGCAAAGTACCTGCTCTAAATGTTTTGCCAAAGAATTGACCACTAACTATTAAAGAGAACTTTATTTTTAATACAATACAAACACACTTGTAACAAGCAAAATGTTGATGCCTTAATTATGCTCCATATTTGTTTTTATTTGCTTATAATAAATAATAAAATAAACTGTTAATATATCATCATCTGCTTTCAGTGTTTGCAGTCATTCTTACAAATGTGTTATACAATTATCATTGCCTACAGGTATAAAGGCAATGTATATTATATTCAAACATTTATCATCGAAAAAGCAGTTCACATATAATGGATAAAACAGTCCAATTATTCTGATTATTCTAAATAACTTTCACAGTTTCATTTAGCACCTATGTCTTACTCCCAAAGTGCCCTTCAACTCCTCATTATGCCTTCTTGGAAGTAGATAATGAACAACACTTTCACTTTTTTACCTTTGCTTTCTTGTTATCCAAGTTTTCATGTTGCTCAGCAACAACACCTCATTTACAGTCCATAAGAAAGCTGTTTACTCCAACTCAGAAGGAAATATTTAAAATGATGCTTGCAAAAAGTCCTTATACTGAGTGAAGTTGACTTTTTACTAAAATTAGTATTTTCAGAGTTGCAACAAATGGCAATTCAGTTTAGAAAGAAAAAATTAGAAGGACCCCACAAAATTCACCTTTTGCATTCAGAATATTGGGTAACACTTTACAGTAAGGTTCTATTAATTATTATTAGTTAATGTATTAACTAACATGAACAATAAATTTTTTTACAGTATCCATTCATATTTGTAAATGTTAGTTAATGAAAATACAGTAGTTCATTGTTAGTTCAATTATGTTCACAGTACAATAACTAATTTAACAAGCACAACTTTTGATTTCAATAATGCATTAGGAAATGTTAAAATTAACATTAACTAAGATTATTAAATGCTGTAGAAATATCGTTGATTCTTAGTTCATGTTAACTAAAGTAGTTAACTAATGACTCTTATTATTATGCGGAATATTGTACTATGTTCATAATAGCACACTACATTTTTATTCTACTATTTGTGCAGTATGTATGCTATGCAAAATTTCTGCATGCAAACACTCTCAGAAAAAAAATAACAAAAGCTGTCACTGTTAACTCTACCCTTTCAAAAAGTATTAATATGTACCATTTAGATACATTTTAGGTAATATGAACTTTTAAAGTACTAATATAAACTCTAGAGGTAAAAAAGGTACAAAAGTATAACTTTTGAATAGGTACCACCCCAGTGACATCTTTTGTACCTTTTCTTTTCTGACACTGTAGAATACCTCGAAATGTCAGGTATACAACCCAAGCACACTGTGTGGGACATATCGGTTTTCCGTTTCCAGTGTGACAAATGATTCTGAAAAAAAAAAAAAAAAAAGAATGTCAACCATGATTTGTACCTATATTTATTTCTTAGATGATAACTGGACAACACTAAAGTGAAAACAGCATAGCATACCGCTGGAAGAAATGTATGCCATTGCATAGTGTGTGCTGTATCACATACTATTATACGATCAAAGACAGACACACTGAGAGAGCTGAAATTCACTGACAGAAAAGTCAGTTAAATGCATTATTCCTGTCTGCCTGCATTACTCTAACCCTTTTGAAGACCGAAGCATGTCATCCTAAACTTTCCACTCCACACTATTAAAAAAATATCAGCAGTTGCAGTGCGTACTGTGCAGTATGTGGTAAGCTATTATTCTGTTCTGAATATCTGAATAGAAGGCCAAGACATATGCATGTCACTTAGACCTGAAGACAAGAGCTGTTCAACAGTGATGAAGACAAGATTAATCCGGCCAACTATGAACAGCTCCAATAATTAAAGTCAACAAATAAATTTAAAAAAATATTTTATTTTGCAATTTCCTGTTTTTCTTTCTTGTTCCACTTTATATTAGGTGGCCTTAACTCTTATGTTCTTACATTTAAATTAATCATTTGATACAGTGCACTTATTGTGTACATACATGTTTTTACATTGCGGTTATATTTAAAACAAATAGAAAAATAATACCTCCATGCACTTAAATCTGTAATTTCTTACAACTCTACACCTTACACCTACCCATACTACCAAACCTGTCCCAAACCTTACAGTACATGTATCAACAGAAAAAGTTTTTTGTAATACAATTGCAACTTTATATCTCACATTGTGACTTTATATCTTGCAATGTGACTTTGTTCCTTGTATTTGCCATTTTACATTGCACAATGTGACTTTATATCTCATAATGTATTGTTAATTGTCTTATTCTGATTTTTTTTTCTCATATTGTGACTTTATATCTTCCTATGTGACTTTATTTATCATATTTGTGACCATGGACAAAACCAGTCATAAGTAGCATGGGTATATTTGTAGCAATAGCCAACAATATATGGGTCAAAATTATTAATTTTTCTTTTATGCCAAAAATCATTAGGATATTAAGTAAATATCATGTTCCATTAAGTCATTTTCTAAATTTCCTACCATAAATGTATCAAAACTTAATTTTTGATTAGTAATAAGCATATAAGAACTTTATTTGGACAACTTTAAAGGTGATTTGCTCAATATTTAGATTTTTTGCAACTATAGATTCCAGATTTTCAGAAATTTGCAGAGATAGTAGTATATTTCTGCCAAATATTGTTCTATCCTAACAAACCATACATCAATGGGAAGCTTATTTACTCAGCTTTCATTTCTGTATAATTCATGTATAAATAAAATAAATAAATAAATAAATACAAAAAAATTATATATTATATTCACCCTTATGAATGGTTTTGTGGTCCAGGGTCACATTTGTGATTTTAGATGTCACAATGTGACTACTGTATATCTCGCAATGTGACTGTTTCTCTTATTGTATTATATAATGTGACTATATTTCATAATGTGTCTATTTATCTCACAGTGTGACTTTATATCTTAAACTCTCACAGTGTGCCTTTTACCTTTTAATTATTTCCTCAGAGTTGGAAAACATGCTTTCATATGAAATGCCCACCTTAATTTTCAATGGATAAAATCACATTTTGTCTTACATTTTTCTTTGAAATATTCAGTTTTACTCATAAATGTCAGATTTAAGTTCTTTGCACACTTTCCAAAATTCTCGTCCAACTTTTTCGCATATTAAAAAATAAATACAAACTCACATTGTGTCAATCACGTTTACATTCATTAAACAAATTGTATCAGGTTAGATTTTCTGCGTATTCTTATCCATAGCATACATTTTGATAGGAAAGAATGACTAATACGTAAAAAAAAAGGAAATAATGCATATGAAAATTTTTGTGCAGTGACCTTAAAGGGGTCATCTGATTTTTTACATGTTGTTTGAACATTAATGTGTGTTGGCAGTTTGTGTACACAACCACCCTACAATGATAAAAATCCACCCAGTGGTATTTTTTTAATCTTTAAAAGTAATATCCCCTTTTTAAAGTCAGGTCATTCTCAGCTTCTTGTCATTGTGACGAAACACAGTTGATTGACATGAGTGCCTTACCTTAGACCCGCCCTCACCGAGCTGAAACAGTCTGAATACGATTGCCATTGTGTCAACTCAGGTGGAGAGGAAGACTCTGTTGTTGGATGTAATAATGAACAAAGCAGTAGTCATTTACTCCCAACATCTGAGGCAGAGGACAATGTTACTTTCATTTTTAAAAGGAAAGTGCCGATCCCGATCTACATATGCATCTATGTTCGTGTGAATCATTCATGTTGCAGCTTCACCCACAGCAGAAGTGAGTATAAGGGCTTTTTATGCATCTTTGCAAATGGCCTTTCTTAATAATGTGGCTAAATGCAGCTAAACACGGCTAAATGCCGCTAAAGTAAACATTACAGCTCGTAATCCCTCAGCAGAGAGGGGCGGGGCGAGCAGAGATCATTTGCATTTAAAGGGCCCATGCGATAAAATGAGCTGATATTTTGCAAAGCTGATTTTGACAAGGTAAAAGGGTGTTTTTTTACAGTACTATTGAGAATTTTTATCCAAAGTATATTAGAGACTTTTAATTAAGACCCTAAAGAATCATATAAACTTGTGGAAAATGGGCATCCGATGACCCCTTTAAGGCCGATGATACACGGGGCAACTTTTTGAGCAATTTTGTCTGACAACTTTTTTTTAGCAATGTTGCTTGGGCACTTTCTTTTAAAGAATGGGTAACACATTTCTATCTAGATAATTTAGATCAGTTGTGGGCCCTGTGTGTCACCAGCTCCATTAAAACTGCCCTTTGTATAATCAGCCTAAGTCTCTGACATTCTAACAATGAATGCGTTAAATAATTCTGACTTGTCCTTCAGTTTGTGAAAACAAACAAAACATACAAAATATACAATATTTACTGTGACTTACATTTGCAATAAGTCTATTGGACAAGGCGTTAGAGTTGCTTCAACAGTACATTGAAAGGTATTTCCAACCCTATATCTTTTTTCCTATTTGATTTTATTAGTATACTAATTAATTAACTCATTTTTAGTCCATAACACCCATATAAGTCAATTCTGCCTCTTTGAGGGGGAAACTCTCTTGCCCCTCTGGAGCCGGCTGTAAACTTCCAAGCTGGGAGAAATAGTGGTAGCAGGGCTGTTGGATGTATTTGGTTTGATCAATAATGTAGGACTCATCTGCTGATGGAGGCGCTGAGAGACCTAGACAGCCTCTAATGAAAGGGCTTGATTGATGTTGTGCTCTGATGTGTCTGTGACAGCAGCCAAGGGCCTCACCTCATGCAGCTCCACCCACAACTCACCACTGTTCACACACACATTCATATACAGCCACAATCCACTGCTGTTCATAGGCGTCAGACACTTGTCTCTGCCTCCGACCTTTGTAGGCTTAGAGCATTTACTCCCATGAAGCTTATTAATAAAGCATTGAGTTGGTGCAGTAGTTTAATATGCTGGGTCTCATCATTAGGATCTTCAATTTGTATCCTAGTGCTCACAGACTGAGGTGGGCGAATTAATTGTGAGTTGCATCTTCTGATTCAAATTATAGGCCTATTACTGACTGTGGTGTTGCCTAGCAGTTATACTTCTGGGTTAGTAACCTAAAAGTTTTCATCCATAAACTATGACTTTCTTGTTTCTGAGTTAACTAAACATAAGGAACATTTAGGCTCAGTACAAATTAAGC
Source organism: Garra rufa (assembly GCF_049309525.1). Classification (NCBI taxonomy): domain Eukaryota; kingdom Metazoa; phylum Chordata; class Actinopteri; order Cypriniformes; family Cyprinidae; genus Garra; species Garra rufa. The sequence goes on from NC_133370.1 coordinate 40,419,544, forward strand.
TTAGTTGACAGCATTTGTAGCATAATGTTGATTACCACAAAAATTCTCTCATTCTGAGAGACACTTAAAATAGAAGTGAATGAGGCTAATCCATAAATAAATTTGGCTGCAGCATGACTGTGAATGTAAAAGACTAGTTACACGTCATTTCAATAGTCTTCTTTAGACATTCTACCGACTCTCATTTATTTGTAACTATATATCAACTAACTCTTTAGAGCATTGGTAGACTGTTAGGTTAGGGTTATAGGGTTAAAATAAGTTGACATATACTTGCAAAATCACTACTCTAATATCAATGCAAATTGTTTAAAATGAAAGCTATAGTAAAACCATGTTTTATTACTAAATGATTCCATCCCAGTTCTATGAGAAAACATAATTAATTTTATAATCTTTATGGATTTGCATGATGTGATTTTTATGATTTTTAAACCCAAACCTAACCTAAGTGTGGCATGAGCAGATTATACAAAAATGCACAGAGATTGTACAAATTCATATAAATTAGCTACCAATTTCTGAAACGTACTATGGTTTTGAATTGCTGTGTGTGTTAAGTCAATTGTTTTGTTCATTAATGAATTAGAGTTTTGAATAAATAATTTAAATAAATGATAAAAATAAAAACAGTCACTTGTCACCACCTACTGGCATAGCCTGCAGAAAAAGGCACTGAAAAATTTCCACCACTTTTGCAGGCAGCCTGTCTGGAATGGGCAAACACAGACAAGCACAGTAAACATACACTCAGGCACTCAGTCACGCACTTCTTATTAGACACAGGTGAGTGACGTGACATACCTGTCATTCTAACTCTACATAGCATTTTATAGAGAGAAGAAGACTCTTCTCAACCAGAGTGCAGCTTCTACCTGGATGATGCAATGACTGTTAGAGTGCACCACACACCAGCTTGAGAGGGGACAGCATGATGCAGCCAATTCACGAAGGGGACTTATTAAGTACTCCTTTAAAGGGAACCCCAAGTATTAAGACTTGTATGGGTTAATATAATGTAAATGATGTTTCTTACTAAAATATGTATTAGAAAACACATGAAAGATTTACGTTATTTAAAGAAAAATCTACATAGTTTTACACATATTTAGGACTATGGGGGGCGGCATTATTTTGCTGATGTGAAATGGTTGCACTCGGTGAGCTACTGGTGCTAACTGTTGCTATTTTACAAATAATAATAATAATAATAATAATAATAATAATAATGTACTATTACGATGCCACATTGTGTGGCTTTTGGTTGTAATTTTCAGTCGAAGGGCAACAAGAGCCGTGATGTAAGTCTTCACTGCTTTCCTAGCGATAAGAAGAGGAGAAAAAAATGGAAAGATGTCTGTGGACAAATAAAACTTCCTAAAGACCTGCGTCTTTGTTCTTTCCACTTTAGCCCTGATGCTTTTGAGGTTTTTAGTAGATCACAGCTAGTGAAAGAGTGGACTTAAGGCAGAGAAAAGAAACGTTAGATGCCATCCTGGCAAGATGTGAATATATACAAATGCTTGTCATGACGCCTCAGCCACTGAAGGAGTTTCTTAGCGTGAATTTTATAAGATTTCAGGGGGCGTACGATTCATTGTATCAAACCATTTTATTTTCTGAGATGTGTTGCAATAAAAAATAGTAACAGGTAGCACCAGCATACTACAGTAACTATTTCATGTCATTGAAATAATGGCCTCCCCATAGTCCAAAGTATGTATAGAACAATGTAAATTTTAAATAATATAAATAATCTAGGTTTTCTACTATATATTATACTATATACAGTAAAGCCTGAAATTATTCATACCCTTGGCAAATTCTGACTTAAAGTTACTTTTATTTAACCAGCAAGTTTATTGCTGTCTCCCAGAAGATAATACGACGATGTACAAGAGGCATCATTGTGGGAAAAAATATTTCTCATCTTTTATTTACATTTGAACAAAAAGTGGCATGTCCAAAATTATTCATACCCTTCTCAATAATCAATAGAAAAGCCTTTATGGGCTACTACAGCCATCAAACACTTCCTATAATTGCTGACCAGCTTTTTGCATGTCTCCACTGGTATTTTTGCTCATTCGTCTTTAGCAATGAGCTCCAACTCTTTCAGGTTGGAGGGTCTCCTTTGCATCACCCTGATCTTTAGCTTCCTCCACAGATTCTCAATTGGATTTAAGTCAGGACTCTGGCTGGGCCACTGCAAAACATTAATGTTTTTGTCTGCTAATCATTTCTTTAACACTTTTGCTGTGTGCTTTGTCATGCTGAAATGTCCACTGGTGCCCATGGCCAAGTTTCTCTGCAGACTGCCTGATGTTGTTGTTGAGAATTTTGATGTATTGCTCCTTTTTCATGGTGCCGTTTACTGTGATTAGTTTCCCTGGTCCACTGGCTGAAAAACACCCCAAAACATTAGGTTCCCACCACCATGTTTGTCAGTGGGGATTGTGTTCTTAGGGTTGAAGGCTTCTCCTTTTTTTTACGCCAAATAAAGGCTACATCATTGTGGCCAAACAATTCCATTTTGTTTCATCTGACCATAAAACAGAAGACTAGATATCTTCTTCTTTGTCCAGATGAGCATTTGCAAAGGCTAAGTGGGCTTTTGTGTGCCTTATCTGGAGAGGTGGTGTCCTTGGTCTGTGTCCGTGGAACCCAGCGGTGTGCAGTGTCTGCCTTGAGATGTTGCCATCAGCAAAGCCCAGATTCATCAGGATGGTCTAGGTGGTGATCCTTGATTCTTTTTTACCTCTTACTATTCTCCTGGCCAGCACAGGTGTCACTTTTGACTTCCGACCATGTCCTCTGAGATTTTTCACAGTGCGGAACGTCTTGCATTGCCATTGGAACTTCAAAACATTTAGATATGGCCTTATAGCCCTTTCCTGGCTTGTGAGCAGCCACAATGCACAGCCTCAGGTCCTCAGTGAGCTTCTTTGTCTTAGCCATGACTGTCCACAAACCAACAGCAGAGAGCTTCTGTTTTTCACCTGTTGAGTTGATTAAAACAGCTGTTCCCAATGAATCAGGGTAATTAGGATGCTTTAGTAATTAGGATAATTTTGGACATGCCACTTTTTGTTCAAATGTAAATAAAAGCTGAGAAATATATAATTTTTTTTTTTTTTGCACAATGATGCCTCTACATCATCTTATTATCTTTTGGGAGAAGCCTGTGTCATTTCCAGTCAAAAAAAAACAAAACAAAAAAACAAACAACAACAACAACAAAACTTGCTGGTTGAATAAAAGTAACTTTAAGTCAGAATTTGCCAGGTGTATGAATAATTTCAGGCTTGACTGTATCTACTATATACTATGTACATAAAAGACATAATGTACATTATATTAAGCCATGCAAGTCTTAATACCCAGGTTCCCTTTAAAAGTATACTTTTGAATAATGTTAACTTCAAAGTTTTACTTTAAAGGAGAAGTTCACTTCCAAAACAGAAATTTACAAATAATGTACTCGTCCCCTTGTCATCCAATATGTTCATGTCTTTCTTCAGTTGTAAAGAAATTATGTTTTTTGAGAAAAAACATTTCATGATTTTTCTCTGTATAGTGGACTTCAGTGGTGCCCCAAGATTAAACTTCCAAAATGCAGTTTAAATGCATCTTCAAATGATCCCACATGCGGCTGTAAATGATCCCAACCGAGGTCTTATCTAGCGAAACAATTGTATATTTATTTGTATTTTTTATAATTTTATACTTTTTAACCTCAAATGCTCATCTTGTCTCTCTCTCTGTGATTTGGATGAGTAGTCTGTGCATTTCAGGTTCAAAACAGGTAAGATAGGCCGAAAATTCCCATCTCATTTTCTTCCTCAACTTCAAAAATCATTTTAAAATCATCCCACATTGCTGAAGTACTAACCCAGTGTTTGCAAAGTGAACATGCAAAGAAGATAAAACACCCTTTATAAAAAGCGATGTAGGGCGATTTTGAAGTTGAGTGAGAAAATGAGATGGGAGTTTTTCGACATACCCCCAACAGTCTTGAACCGGAAAAAAAAAACTGAGTTTAGGCAGAGCAAGACAAGACGACCATTTGAGGTAAAAAAAAATATAAATTGTGTTTTTTTTTTTTTTAAATAACCAATCATTTCGCTAGATGAGACCCTTCTTCCCTGGCTGGGATTGATTGAAGCTGCATTTAAACTGCATTTTGGAAGTTCAAACTCGGAGGACCATATAAGTCCACCATATGGAGAAAAAATATTTTTTGTTCTGGAAGTGAACTTATCCTTTAAAGTACATTTTAAATGTATCATGTTCTAATTTTTTGTTGTGTATTAAAGAAGTATATTTATTTTGATATATTGACCTCAATACTAAGGCACACGTAAAATACTTGATTCTAATTTTAACTAGTGTAGTGTGTGTTGTGTGTCATTTTGTGACACCACACCAGCAGAGGGAGTCTTCACCCATGCACTGACTGTTCTCGCTCCCTCTGCTGCTTCATGGGTAACATCCTGTTTGGTGGCCATTTAAGGACGCCTACACCAAACAGGCCCCGCGAAGTATTGTTTTGCTGTGCGGACTCTACTAAGCGTTTCTCTTGTTTCATTGCCCTGTTTTCTAGTCATAGTCATAGTCATAGTCATAGTCATAGTCATAGTCATAGTCTTAGTCATAGTTTTCTCTGTTTCAGTGTTTTGTTATCTTTACTACTTTGGACTGCTCATTTGGATTTTGACCCTTTGCCTGTATTTTGGATTACGCCTTGTCTTGCCCATGTTATATCTGTTTACTGGAGTTTGACCCTGCCCGTTTGACAACGATCTGTTTAATAAAGCCAGCAAGTGGATCTTACAAGCTTCCTACGAGTCATCGCTTTACACATTTATTGTCTTTAAATCACTTTTTGTGTTTTATGGAAAAAGAGAGCCAAAAGTTTCGATTTTCACTCTTTACTTTTGTATCAAAGATTATATTTTCTCATGAGATCGGTTTGGAAAATTGTCAGATTAATCATACATTTTCACCGTTCATATCATAAGATTTCATAAGAAAGCATCAACTTGTAAAGTAGTTTCTTAAGATCTACTTGGAACCATTTTTGTTGTACAAATTCATACAAAATTATCACCTTAAACTAGATGCTTTGTCCATGTCATATTAGTACTTCTATAAAAACTTTGTTAAGAACCACTGAAGATGATTCCAAATGATTCACTTCAAGTGCTCTTCTCAGCACTGTGTTAGCAAAAGTATTTTGGGTTTGTGCTAAAGAGTGTTCAATTAATGCAGGGTGAGTGACGCTTTATTTAAAATTCATACAGTTTGAGCATAAATATTTGAGGGTGAGAGTGTGTTTGAGCGTACTATGTCAGGATAACTGCACTCAGGAAAGAGGACAGGATAATGAATGAGTGTCAAGAATTCTAGTTGAGCTGGTCGTTTCACAGTCTGTCCCCAGGACCCCTTTAGTTTCTAGTAGGATAGATTCGGAAACAAGCATAGAATGACACTTGTACTAATTTGTTTTAAAGGTTTTTGTCAGTGTCTTGAAATTTTGCTCTAAAACATTAATGCTGGTGTCAGCATACAAGACAAAAACAATTGATCTCTTTTAGGAACACGCACACACTCTCATCAGACAGCGTTGAGCTGACGTGACAATGAGGAGCAATGTCACTGCCGAAGACGCCTTCAAGGACACGAACGTACAGAGGCACACAGGACACGCGTTTGTCTTGAAAGCGAATTTACTAGAGTAAATTAGATGTTCTGTGTCTTTAGGGTTTGAACTTTATCAACCTTGGTTCATCAAGCTTGAGATCCTTGAGGAATGTTTTACATATAGTGACAAGAAGAAATAGATTGACTGAAGAGCCATTCGAGCGGTAAACTTGTTTTCAGCAAGGTCCAGCTAACACTGACATTTTAAGGATTTCTCACTGGAAAAAAAAAATAACAAAACAGGAATTGCTGTATCTTTGAGTTGAAGCCACATACAGTTGAAGTCAAAAGTTCTAAAGGAAAAACGATGCATTAAACCCCGGGGGGTGAAAACTTTTTGAATTTGAAGATCAAGTTAAATTTCACTTTTTTAGTTTTAGTATCTTCTCTAGATTCTAAGGGCAGTACTATATAAAAAATAATAAATAAAAATAAAAAATATATTTAGGCTACATAAGAAAAATGTACACATACTCATTCCATTCAAGTTTATACTCCTGGGTCTTGATGCATTGTTTTTCCTTCTGGAGCGTCAGTGATTGTTTGAACCTTCTGTAATAGTTGCATATGAGTCCCTCAGTTGTCCTCAGTGTGAAAAGATAGATCTCAAAATCATACAGTCATTGTTGAAAAGGGTTCAAATACACAAAAATGCTGTGCAATGCAATATGTAGGAACTGAAGGATATTTCTGAAGAACAGTGTTTAACAGAATAGGGTTTAACTGATTAGGACAAACAAGGAAATCATGAGCAACTACTACTAATTTTCTTTTTAAAAAGCTGTGGATTTTTCAGGTAACACCACAGTATTAAGAATCAAGTGTATGTAAACTTTTGAACAGGGTCATTTTTATAAATATTGTTTTTATAAAACTATTATATTCTCTTATGGACTATACTAAAAGTTTTTTATGTGAAATATATTATTCAGGTCAGTACTAAATAAACAGTTTCATGCATTTTGTATGATATTTTTGTAAAATAATTAACATTTTGCAGATTCTGCAAAGGTGTATGTAAACTTTTGACTTCAACTCTATGTAGCTAGAGCTGGGTAGATTACTTACAAATTGTAGCCTTTTACTAAATCCAAATTACATGACAAGAATTGTAGTTAGTAACGTAATCGATTACATTACAAATTTAAAATTATATAATGACTATTTTTTAGGTTACTTTTGACCAGAACGTGTTAATCATATTGATTAATAATTACACATGAACTGCTTTTAATGTTTTAATGTCAAGATTTCTCAGACTGGGGTTTGGGAATTTAATGAAAGCTAGTAATTAATTATATCATGAAATCTAAAATTAAAAGAAATCATTTTAAAATAACAACAGTGGAAATTAAACACTTACTAAAACAGTGAATTTGTGCCTTTTAATGTGTTTGAAATATAAGTCTTCCCAACCCAAGGTAACATTTTAGTATAGGGACCAATTTACACTGTTACCTAGCTGCTTATTAGCATGCATATTACTAGCATATTGGTGTTACGGAAGCAGACCAGAAGACTGAGGTAAGTGATAATGATAATAAGTTTATTTACAGCAGAGCAGGATGATGATGATAGCGTGAAAAGACCGGGTAAGTGAACAGTTCTGGATGAGTTTCTTGATGTGTAGATGGATTCGTGAAGACAGTATATCTTTTCCTTTCCAGGAACGATGGGAGGAGGACCGGTGAAGGTGGAAACACTCACACACACACTGCTGGAGATCCGTGAACAGACTTACGGCTGACACACCGCTGACTGGAGACTGAGACGAGACTTCGACTAGGATGGACGAGAACACAGGTAATTATCAGAAGGTACGTTAGAAGGTAAGTATAGCAGGGAATTGAGACCACAAGAGTGAAGCTCAATGAGTCCGCTTCGTGCAAACGAGCCCGGACAATGATGACTGTGTGTGTGGTGCTCTTATGGTGAGTTGCTGATTGAGTACAGGTGCGTGGTGATCAGAACTCAGGTGATTGTGATCGGGGTGTGATTGTGGGTGCAGAACCTGACCAATCCGTAACATTACCCCCCTCCCCAGGGCCCGCTCCTGAGGGCCGAGGCCTCCGACGTCGTGGTGGTCTACCTCGTCCTTGAGGAGCTGGACACTCCGGATGGTTACGGTGGAATTCCTCCATGAGGGCTGGATCAAGAATGTCGACTCTGGGTACCCACGACCTCTCTTCTGGTCCGTAGCCTTCCCAGTCGACGAGATACTCCAAGTTGCCACCACGACGTCGGGACAGAAGAATCTCACGGACCGAGTAGACGGATCCCTCTTCCAGAACCAAGGGGGGAGGGGGTTCCTCTTCTTGGTCAGGTTCTGTGGAGGGAATGACAGGTGGGTGAAAAGGTTTAAGCAAGGATACGTGAAATGTGGGGTGGATACGGTACTGTGGAGGTAGTTGGAGCCTGTAGGTGACGGGGTTGACCTGTTCCACGATGGTGAAGGGGCCAACAAACCTGGGACTCAATTTCCTTGAGGGCAGGCGCAGACGGATATCTCTTGTGGAGAGCCAGACTTTCTGCCCAGCAGCATATGTGGGACCTGGAATCCTCTTCTTGTCAGCGGAGGTCTTTGTTCTGCGCACTGCCCTTTGAAGATGGTGGTGAGCCTCGTCCCAGACTCTCTCGCTCTCCTGGAACCAGTAATCCACTGCGGGCACCTGTGATGGTTCGCCGTTCCAGGGGAAGAGAGGTGGTTGGAAGCCTAGCACGCACTGGAATGGCGTGAGTCCTGTGGTGGGTTGCCGCAGTGAATTTTGGGCGTATTCAGCCCATCCCAGGAACTGGTTCCAGGAGTCCTGGTGACCATGACAGAATGTCCGGAGGAACCGCCCCACCTCCTGGATCTTCCTCTCCGTCTGCCCGTTGGTCTCAGGATGGTATCCAGAGGAGAGGCTGACGGTCACACCTAGGAGTTTCAGAAATGACTTCCATACCCTGGAGATAAACTGCGGTCCGCGATCTGAGACGATGTCTTCTGGAATGCCATAATACCGGAAGACTTTATTGAAGAGAAGTTCTGCAGATTCCAGAGCTGTGGGAAGACCTTTCAAGGGTATTAGGCGGCAGAACTTAGAATCTATCGACAATGACAAAGATGCAGGTGTTACCGTCAGATGGAGGAAGATCGGTCATGAAGTCAACTCCCAGGTGTGACCAGGGGCGGTTCGGCACAGGCAAGGGATGGAGTTTCCCGGCAGGCAGATGACGTGGACTTTTGGACATCGCACACTCCTTACAACCTTGAACATACCTCCGTACATCCCTTGCCATGTGCGGCCACCAGAAGCGTTCCGTCAGCAGCGAGAGAGTGCTGTTGGCCCCTGGATGTCCAGTGCCCAGGGAGGTATGCGTAGAATGGATTAGATCTACCCGTTGGGTCCTAGGGATGTACTGACGACCTGGTGGACAGCCCGGCGGAGATCTGGGTGCTGGAGTGGCGACAGCCGGAGGGTTGGTCCATTCTATGGGTTGGACGATGAGGTCTTTTGGGAGTATGGTTGAAGGTGCTTCAGTTAAATCGTGGGAATCATGGATACGTGACAGGGCATCTGCTCGGACATTCTTGGATCCTGGCCGGTAGGTTATAGTGAAATCAAAACGAGAAAAGAACAGGGACCATCTTGCCTGACGGGGACAGAGCCTCTTGGCATCTCGCAGGTACTGCAGGTTTTTGTGATCTGTTATGACTCGGAACGGATGGTTGGCACCCTCCAACCAATGTCGCCACTCCTCCAGAGCGAGCTTAATGGCGAGGAGCTCGCGGTTGCCGATGTCATAGTTCCTCTCCGCTGGGCTGAGCTTCCGGGAATAATAGGCACAGGGATGCAGCAATGGAGGAGTACCGTGGTGCTGTGACAGGATACCTCCCACGCCGGTAGTAGAGGCGTCCACCTCCACCACGAAAGGGAGATCAGGGTCAGGATGGATCAGGAGTGGAGCTTGAGTGAAAGCGTTCTTGAGGTTTTGGAAGGCTGCGGCCGAGTCTGGAGTCCAAAGTAGGGTCCGTGGTTTTCCCTTGAGCAGGCTGGTAAGTGGAGAAGTGATAATGCTGTAGTTCTTTATGAATCGATGGTAGAAATTGGCAAAACCTAGGAATCTTTGGAGCTCTTTTATGGTAGTGGGTTCTGGCCAGGACACTACTGCTGCCACCTTCCCCTCATCCATGCGAACCCCCTCCTGATCTATGATGTATCCGAGGAAGTGCACTGAAGACAAATGGAATGAACATTTCTCTGCCTTGAGGTACAGGTTGTGATCTCGTAGTCGTTGAAGGACCTCCGCAACGTGGAGGCGATGTTCGGCCTCACTCCGGGAGTAAATCAGAATATCATCAATATAGACGACGACGAAGTGGTGCAGGAACTCCCGGAGTACCTCGTGGATGAAGTTTTGGAATACGGAGGGGGCGTTGACCAATCCATAGGGCATGACCAAGTACTCGTAGTGGCCAGTAGGGGTCACGAAGGCCGTCTTCCATTCGTCCCCCTCACGTATTCTCATGAGGTTGTACGCGCTGCGGAGGTCCAACTTCGTGAACACCTTGGCTGTGCGTAGTTGGGTAGCGAAACTTGACTGTACCTTGGTTGAGTACACGGTAATCAATGCATGGCCGCAGCCCTCCATCCTTCTTAGAGACGAAGAAGAAACTGGATGCTGCGGGTGAAGTTGATGGCCGTATATATCCCTGATCGAGAGCTTCCTTTATGTACTCCTCCATTGCCTTGGTCTCCGGAAGTGACAACGGGTAGATCTTACCTCTGGGCAGTGGAGCATCCGGAACAAGGTCAATGGCGCAGTCCCATGGCCGATGTGGCGGTAGCTGAGAAGCTCTCTTGGGGCAAAAGACGTCCTGGAATTCAGAGTAGACTGAGGGAATCTTGACTGACCGTTTCTCTACAGGACTTTCGATCGAGGTGACGTTGACAGATATCTTTTTAGGGTTGGGACGTGGAAGATCTGGGAAACAGCGGTCCATACATCCTTTTCCCCACTTGGTGATTTCTCCAGTGCCCCAAGAGAGAATGGGATCATGAGCTACCAGCCACGGGCGCCCCAGAATGATGTCCGAATTAGCTCCCTCCAGAACCAGAAACTGAATCTCCTCACGGTGTAGAACTCCGACTTGAAGGATGACAGGTTCACACTTTCGGTGAATACGTGTCCGTGAGTTAATCCTGTTGGTTATGGGTTGAATCTGGTAGATGGTAGTAGAAGCTTGGGTCTGCAGCTGGAGCTGGCGACAGAGGGTGTCCGAGATAAAGTTTCCCGCTGACCCGGAGTCGATAAGGGCTGCGACTGTAACACAAGAGACGTGGGTGGTTAACTGAACATTGGTGGTCAGTGGATGCATATTATCCAGATCTAAATGGATGACACTCACCAAGGATGACGCTGGACGTAGAGGACAATTGATACGAAAGTGTCCCGCAGCCCCACAGTACATGCAAAGATCCCGGGTCAGCCTTCTCTGTCGCTCAGCTGCAGAGATCTTGCCTGATTCCAGGATCATTGGTTCTGGTTCTGGAGGGCTGGCGGTTGTCATGGGTCGGAGGAGTGCAGAAGTGACAGACTGATCGTTATATGATTTCAACCGGTCAGAGCAACGAAGTGACTGCTGAATGAATTTCTCCAATCCCATCGAATCATCTAACGCAGCTAACTGCATCCGGAGATTGGGTTCCAGGCCGAGCCGGTAAGTGGTTAGTAGAGACCGCTCATTCCATCCGCTGGCAGCGGCTAGAGTACGAAAACGTAGGGAGTAATCTTGAGTCGTCATACTTCCCTGTTTCAGATGATACAGTTGCTCTCCTGCGGAGACTTCTGTATCTGAGCGTCCGAAAACTTCCCTGAAATGAGCGATGAAGGTTTGGAGCGATTGCGTTGCCGGCCCGGCCTGCTGAAATAAGGTATCCGCCCACTTGAGAGCTGGTCCGGTAAGCAGAGATGTGATGAAAGAAATCCTTGAAGCATCTGTGGGATAGAGAGCAGGTTGCATTGTGAATACAAGTGAACATTGTAACAGAAATCCGCTGCACTCCTCCGCCCCGCCAGAGTAGGGCGCTGGTCGGGCCATGGGACTGGAATGAACGGGGTCCGAAGAAGTGCTGGGTGCCGGTGGTGCTGTGGGACGAACTGGAGTTGGCATGGTGGTATGACTGGCCAACAAAACTTTCCGGAGTGAGTCCACCAGCTCTTGAAATGGATCCATCGTGCCCATGCTGTTCGCTGTCTTGGTCCGGGCTAACTGTTACGGAAGCAGACCAGAAGACTGAGGTAAGTGATAATGATAATAAGTTTATTTACAGCAGAGCAGGATGATGATGATAGCGTGAAAAGACCGGGTAAGTGAACAGTTCTCAGGCCCGGTTCTACGGGGGTGCTTGAGGGTGCTAAGCACCCTCAAACGAAATCAATAGCACCCTCACTTAAAGCTGTAATAATGTTATTTATTGCAGATTTAGATAACAATCCAGTGCATAATCGTTAAAAAAAACGATTTATTTTTCTGCTGTAAGCATTAACAATGCCCTACCATATTGTAACGCATCAAAGCAGTCAATCAGAACGTTGCATTTCAGCCCCGGCCGACTGGCCAACTTTTTTACACCTCTAGTTGCTGGGCTTCAGGCCAATTTTCACGTCAAAGTTCAGAGGCGGGCGGGCACCGGTTTCTCCTTATTTTAATAGTTTAGACATCCATAAATTATGGTGAAGAAAAAAATGCCGCGCTGGTGGAAACAACAGGAGACTTCACTTTTGCTTTCACTTTCGAGACCGTTACAGACGGCAGCGCAGCTGGAACAGATCCGCGCTCAAGCACACAATATGCTGAAAATTGCCACAAAGATAAATAAATAACACTGAATGTGTCGGGCCGGAAAGAGAAAAGCTTATTTAAATTATATATTAATAAACTAGTGTATTCTGAGTCAGTGTAACAAAAATCCTTTTTGGACGCGCCTTTAGAGAGAAATTTATCTTTACGGATTACATAATGAGAGAGTTTTTGTTTTCTATTTGTTTTATTTCGTTAAGTAATAATGTAAAACTACTGTTCGTTAAAAATAATAATAATACAATAAAAAAAAAACTTATATTTACGAACAAATATGCTCCAAGCGTTTTTTCTAAATTAACTTAAAAATAAAACGAAACTAATTATAATCAATTTGCCATTACATAACAAACTTAAGTATTTTAATTTTAAAATCTGGCTCAGGACGCGCGACATCATTCGGTACTGTAAAGGGTGTAGCGTACTTTTATTTGTGTGCACTTAACAAAACGTATAAAATAGTTTTACATTATTACTTAACGAAATAAAACAAATAGAAAACAAAAACTCTCTCATTCATCGGTCCCTTTATTATCATCACTAAAAGCACTGAATTTATAGAGATCTCACAAAATTCCGTTATAATAATCAATAAAGCTTTCTAAACTACACAATGAGTCTTGTATTTATCGCGCCATCCCCCCTCCTACCCCCTAATGTAGCCTATGGGTATAAGTTTAGAGCACCCTCATTAATTTGGGAAGCACCCTCAGTGATTAAGTTCTGGAACCGGGCCTGACAGTTCTGGATGAGTTTCTTGATGTGTAGATGGATTCGTGAAGACAGTATATCTTTTCCTTTCCAGGAACGACGGGAGGAGGACCGGTGAAGGTGGAAACACTCACACACACACTGCTGGAGATCCGTGAACAGACTTACGGCTGACACACCGCTGACTGGAGACTGAGACGAGACTTCGACTAGGATGGACGAGAACACAGGTAATTATCAGAAGGTACGTTAGAAGGTAAGTATAGCAGGGAATTGAGACCACAAGAGTGAAGCTCAATGAGTCCGCTTCGTGCAAACGAGCCCGGACAATGATGACTGTGTGTGTGGTGCTCTTATGGTGAGTTGCTGATTGAGTGCAGGTGCGTGGTGATCAGAACTCAGGTGATTGTGATCGGGGTGTGATTGTGGGTGCAGAACCTGACCAATCCGTAACAATTGGCTGTTTATTAATACTTACAAAGCACATATTCTGCATGACCATATTCTACATACCTAATTATATCCAATACCCAAACTTAACAACTACCTGACTAATTATTAACAAGCAGCAAATTAGGAGTTTATTAAGGCAAAAGTTGTAATTAATGGTTTATTAATAGCGAAAATTCAACCTTAAAATAAAGTGTGACCAATTGTGGTAATAAATCCAATGGTCAAATTATGTGTGGTCTCTCAATTTTCTGTGTAATTATAGCCACCTGACTAGTTACTGTACTTTGTGTGAATGTCTAACCCAATCTTAACAATTCATGCATATTTTACAAGGTGGCTAATTTGTACAAATTCATACAACCTCACTCATATTCATACTAGTTTTGCTAAATCATACATATTTTTATATTTGTATTCGACCTTCCCCTAAACTTACCCGTCACTGGGGTCTATACAAATCATACAAAATTGCACTAGTAAGGTCATACAAATTTGTACAAATTAGTCACCTTGTAAAATATGTACAAATTAGTCATGAGATAATGTTGAAATGTCCACATTAACTTTTTGAATATAAAAGCGGTGGCCTCCACAGGCTTGAAAACCTCTTAAATATGTCATCTGATAACTATGACAATGTTTTTGTTCACTGTCAATTTGCTTAATTTGATATCTGCTAAAAGGTTTACTTTTTTACTCTACAGGGTTCCCTTACGCATTTATGCACATGCACGCTCTTCAAAATGCCTGATGATGTTAATATATATAGCCTATGTTCAAATGGAATGAATGATATAGAATGTAATACCCAAGGTCACAAAGTCACATGTCATACCAATAAGAAATTTTAAAGTTATGGCGAAGAAATGGAAACAGGAAGTGTGTTATAACTGTAACTGTGTTATATGCGTACACTGACTGATTTTGATCAAACTTAAGCAGTTTGTTCTTTAAAGGAGGCTGATCACATAGATGTGACTATTATGAGTCAAAGTTATAGCACCACCAACTGGCAGCAGGAAGTGTTCTTTCAAAATGCTTAATAACCCATTTATTTTTTTACCTGATTTGCTTAAAACATAATCAGAATAATGTCAAAACATGGCAGATCTAAAACTGTGAAGGGGTTCTTGATTTCAATACACAGGTTTGAGAGCTGTAGTTCCAAACATGTAAATTTCCATTTCATGAATGTTCATTTGAACTATGGTTTTGGAAAGCACAGAATCAGTGGACTATGTTGGACTAGCGACTATTTTGGAGAACGCACCCCTAGATGTTTGCTAGGGTGTGATATGATATTCTGGGTGGTTGCTTACAAGCCCTAGTCCAAAGAGCTCATCCTCGTGTCTATATAATTTTCTGGTCCTGAGATTTGGTTAAAAAAACATGAAAAATACCATATTTATTCTTCTTCTTCAGCCTTTGTGTTTGTAAAGTGTTTGTAATACCTTCTCTCCAGCTCTGCTGTAAGCTCCCATCAGTCAAGATAACTTTTTTCTTTTGCTCTGAGTACTCAAAAACTCTCATCCAATGCTGTCCACGTAACCACGGAGTAAAGAAAAATGTGAAAAATGAGAGAGGGGGAAAGTTGCTTGCCGTTTATTTATTAATCGCATTGTGCTAATACAAAGCAGCCAGGCCTCCGTTCACTGTCCGTTGTAGACATGCCCACGGCATGGATCTGAGCAATATAAAATATGTATAAGCATTCAAAGTGAGACCTGCACTGCCAGTCAACCAACCAGCTTTGGGTCCATCTCCACAAACCAACCACCCACACACAGCTGTCCGTCAAAACAGCAGAACAGGTCAGCAGCTCTGTGGACTCATAATCAACATCAATATGCAGTACGAGGGATGACCAATATGAATGAAAGAATCCTTGAATTTATTTAGCGGCCTGTCAAATGGGGAGATAAATATGAGGATGTTACCAGCACTTCACCCTTTCCTCTGAGCTTGAAGAAATGCTGGGGGGCATATGGACAGGGTCAGAGCTTCAGCTTATGTAAACAGAGCAGAGCCAATTAAAACAGAAAAATTAACAGATTAAAATTAATTTCCATGATGTTTAAATTTCTAGATTTTACCCCCCCCCCCCCCCCAAAAAAAAAAATCACATGCCATTTTTGGGAAGCATACAGCATCTGCAGGGAATGTTGAACACATTGAATGCATTTGAAACTGAGCCCATTACTTCACAGTAGGTATGTGTCAATTCAAATGAATCCAGTCCAATTTCACTTGTCTGAAAGTTTATCACCAATGCTACTGAGAGTAGATTTGGCAATTTTGCCAAGCTGGCAAGATGCCTGACGTATATGTCAGAAGAGCTTTTTTAGCAAGTATTTAGTAAATACAGTGAGGGGACAAAAATATTTTATCCCCTGCTGATTTTGTACGTTTGCCCACTGACAAAGAAATTATCAGTCTACATTTTAATGGTACTGTAGGTTTATTAGAACAGTGAGAGACATAATAACAAATACATGTACGTATATACATGTTATTCTGTATAAAGACACCTGGGAGCCAGAAATCTTGCTGATTGATAGGGGATCAAATATTTATTTAAAACCGGCATTTAGTCAACAGCCTCAACCAACCGCAGGATAAGTGACTAACTGAAACATCACTTATCCCTTTTGCGGCTGGGAGGCCGTCTCCGTCGTTTCTCCGTCAAGCGAGAGGGGATGACGTCATCAGGTGTTGCCCACTGCGCTGTCTAAGCCCCGCCTTGCCCGCATTCTCCACCACTGTGGCGGGAGGAGCAAACGAAAGAAACAAAGTGGGTGTGGCATCAGGCCTCGTAGAGGCTTTTATTAAACAGAAAGTAAAAGAAATCAATCATCAATTATGGTGAAGAAAAAAAATGCGCACTGGTGGAAACAACACAAGACTTTCGCTTTTACTTTCGAGACCGGCTCGGATGGCGCAGCTGGAAGAGATCCGCGTTCAATCGCACGCAGTAGGCTGAAACTTGCCACAAAATATCAGCAAAAATAAATAATGAATGTGTCGGGGAAAGAGTAAGGACATGTCTGAATTATCTATTAATAAAGTGTGTTCTGAGTCAATGTCGCAAAGATCCTGACTTGCATCTCCTTTTTGGATGCGCCTTGAGAGAGAAATTTATCTTTATGGATTACACAATGAACAATTTTTTGTTTTCGATTTATTTTATTTTGTTAAGTAATAATTTAAAGCTTTCTATAGATATGTTTATCATGTCTGTGAGGCATGCATTTCACTTTATTAAGCACTCCTGTTCAAGAACGAGACGACAGAAAGCGCATCATTTTTGTTTTCTTTATTTTATAAAAACACTGTAATATTTTTTGATGTATTACTTTTTCCTTTGTGAGCAATAATGACAGATAATTTTAAATTGCTTCCACTGAAAAAATGCAAGTGATTGCGCTGGTGCCTCGATGACCTGCAAAGCGGCTTTATCTTCCACTCTCCGCACAAACTATGCGCCTAATCGCGCACATTTATCTTTAACGTTTAAACTATACTTGAACTGTTTTATATCTATAGATTTTATTTTAGGCAAGTTGTGATGATTTGAGAAGGCAAACTGATCAAACAGACTATGATCAGTCTTCCGCTGGACGCTGTTCATTAAAAAAACAAAAACTTATATTTAACGAACAAAAAATGCTCCAAACTTTTTTCTAAATTAACTAAATAAAAAACGAAACTAAATATATACACTTTGCCATTGCATACAAAATTGAACTAAGGGGGATTTTTTTCCCGTCAATTGCTTTGATTTCACTGTGTCAGTCACCACTCTTTCGAGAATAAACCAGCATAACTATGCAGATGTAATTCCCCAAACATAAGAAAAACGAAAGTTTCATACAAATTCTGAATGGATTATGGCATGGAAAGTGCAAAGCGCGCTCCCTTTATTATCACTAAAAGCATCAAAAATCTTAGTTCATAGAGATCTCACAAAGTTCCGTTATAATCAATCAAGCTTTCTAAACTACACAATGAATCTTTTATTTACATCACATCTGCACTTAGTCATGAGATGATTCACGAGCACGCAAAACAGCAATAAAACCGATCTGGTGCTTTCAGCGGTGAGTGAATTCTGACAAACTGTTTCTAATTGTTCGAAATCAACACTTCTCAACGCTGCAAAAACACGCTGGATTGTTTGGGAGATCTTCAATTGCTTTGCTTTCGTTTGAGGGTATATAGCACCGTCTACCCCAGTAGAACCGGGCCTAAACTTGGCTAACCACTCCAGTTGCAGAGGGGCTGTCGCCCATGCTTGTACTTGTTAACTGTACCATCATCATTCCTTTTTATATTTGAATCCGTCCATAGGCTCACCTTGCTCCATCTTGCCTCTAGCTCCGCCCCAACCACTTTCCTGACAAATAATATATACAGTAGTCAACATTCGAAGTGGATCAAAACCTTTCATCAAATTTGTCCTAAAACCAAAAAGAATACCTGTTCTTATCTTAGGACAACTTTTGAGGAACTTTTTTGATCCACTTTGAATGTTGACTACTGTATATATATATATATATATATATATATATATCCAGAAAAACACATTTAAAAAAGTTATAAATTGATTTGCATTTTAATGAGTGAAATAAATATTTGATCCCCTATCAATCAGCAAGATTTCTGGCTCCCAGGTGTCTTTTATTCAGGTAACACTCTCTTAAATGTCCACAAAAGCAATCAATCAATCAGATTCCAAACTCTCCACTATGGCCAAGACCAAAAATCTGTCCATGGATGTCAGGGACAAGATTGTAGACTTACACAAGGCTGGAATGGGCTACAAGACCATCGCTAAGCAGCTTGGTAGAAAGGTGACAACAGTTGGTGCGGTTATTCGCAAATGGAAGAAACACAAAATAACTGTCAGTCTCCCTCCGTCTGGGGCTAAATGCAAGATCTCACCTCGTTAAGTTTCATTGATCATGAGAGCGGTGAGAAATCAACCCAGAACTACACAGGAGAATCTTGTCAATGAACTCAAGGCAGCTGGGACCATAGTTACCAAGAAAACAATTGGTAACACACTACGCCGTGAAGGACTGAAATCCTGGAGTGGCCGCAAGGTCCCCCTTCTCAAGAAAGCACATGTACAGGGTTGTCTGAATTTTGCCAATGAACATCTGAGTGATTCAGAGGAGAATTGGGTGAAAGTGTTGTGGTAAGATGAGACCAAAATCAAACTCTTTGGCATAAACTCAACTCACCATGTTTGGAGGTGGAGAAATGCTGCTTATGACAATCAGACATGAGGGTGTAAACATTATGCTTTGGGGGTGTTTTTCTGCTAAGGGGACAGTACAACTGCACCGCATCAAAGGGACAATGGACGGGGCCATGTACCATCAAATCTTGGGTGAGAACATCCCTCCCTCAGCCAGGGCTTCGAAAATGGATCATGGATGGGTATTCCAGCATGACAATGACCCAAAACATACAGCAAAGCCAACAAAGAAGTGGCTCAAGAAGAAGCACATTAAGGTCCTGAAGTGGCCTAGCCTGTCTCCAGACCTTAATCCCATAGAAAATCTGTGGAGGGAGCTGAAGGTTCGAGTAGCCAAATGTCAGCCTCAAAAACTTATTGACATGGAGAGGATCTGCAAAGAGGAGTGGAGCAAAATCCCTCTTGAGATGTGTGCAAACCTGGTGGCCAACTACAAGAATCATCTGACCTCTGTGATTGCCAACAAGGGTTTTGCCACCAAGTACTAAGTCATGATTTATGAAGGGGTCAAATACTTTTCAATCAAAATGCAAATCAATTTATAACCTTTTTCAAATGTGTTTTTCTAGATTTTTGTTGTTGTTGTTGTTGTTGTTGTTGTTCTGTCTCTCTGAAAATAGACAGATCATTTCTTTGTCAGTGGGCAAACGTACAAAATTAGCAGGGATCAAATACATTTTTTATTCACTGTATTCAGTCTCCAATATCCAGTTCATAAGACATAAGTAAACATATGCGTGTTTATAAATGTAAACCGAATGAACACATCTGCATCACACATGGTGCATGTGCACAAGGTATTTTTAAATCTGATTGAGAAAATAATCCAATTCAGGCATTCAACCATGCTTATTTTTTCCCCCTATTAATCAGTTGTTTTAGATCTACGCCACCCCTTTCAGTTTAACCGTAATATCATACAGATCAACCTTAATCGGATCAATTGAGCTGTTTAGGCTATATAAAGGCTTTTCAATCTGACAGAACCATAAATCTGATTACTATTCAGTTATTTGGTTGCATAATGTTGTAGCAAAAGTCATCCTGTTGAAAATTTATTGATATAAATCACCAACAGGAATTATAATTCACCCAATAGAAGAATATTCCAGATTTTATCAAGCTGATCTCATCAGAAAATATTACATTTGGGTGATCTGGTAGCAAATTTGTATGAATTTGTTTAAACCATAAACCTAACCCTTAGCTGAGCGTAAGCAGGTTGTATGGAAATGTATGATAATACATAAATATTAAAAGTCACTCATAAAACTTGTCATATCATTTTGACAAAAAATCACCCGAATGTAAAACTGAAGTGAATGAGACCATTAAACGCTTCAACAGTACAGCCACAAGATGTAATGTGATGCATGTGACCATGGACCTCAAAACCAGTAATAAGGGTACTTTTTTAAATTAAATTTAAATTAAAATGTATACATTATCTAAAAAGCTGACCAAACAAGCTTTCTATGATGTATGCTTTGTTAGGATAGGACAATATTTAGCCTAGATACAACTATTTGAAGATCTGGAATCTGAGGGTGCAAAAAAAATCTAAATATTGAGAAAATCGCCTACAACACTAAAATGTTGAGAGCAACTTTACTGCTCATATAATGCACAAGTTTTAACAGAAGAATGAATGTAAGTACATTTATAAAAATGTAAGCTTCACATTTCTGTTTTAATATCCTCCAACAAATTGGCCTTGTTTCCTTCCATTATAAGTACTGTAACCTCAAAAAAACAGACAAACCAATTTTGTTGACTGAGCTAAACTTGAGTTGAACCCAGTATACTCCATTAAAGTAATAGTGCTCGTGCTGATGTGATGTTTGTTAAATAAAGGTTTGATCAAGTTTATAGTTGATAAAGTTGGTGCTAATGAAAACCTCCTCCATATTTTAGCCTCATGAAAGCAAAAGAGCTTTTGCAATTTTTTATTTTTATTTTTTTAACAGTTCAATAATCCATGAAGGTCCCTAAGGACATGCAGTCTGACTCCTTTTATCAGTGTCATCGTTCTTGGTCCTGTTGATCCTTTTTTTTTTTTTTTTTGTGGTGTTGGGCATGGTATCTCATTACCTAAATTAACTCTATTATCAGAGGGGCTCGTGTCCTTTCGAGCACATAGGGAAAAAAGGCCAGACTTTCCTGGAAACCCTTCTGACTCTGCGCTCACCAGATGTTTCTCCCGCGCTTAGATATCTCGGCCTGTTTGATCCCTGCGAGTGTGAGAATCCAAGAGGGAGAATATGAAAGGCACAGATGCTATGTTTGAAATATCAAAGTGTAAATATTATTAATGATCTACTGTTAATGCTGTTGCGCATTCAGTTAAATCAGTGCTACATGAACTTGCAAAAAGTGTTTAATTCAACGCACTTCTAAATGTACAAAAG
The DNA here is from genome assembly GCF_049309525.1 of Garra rufa. Lineage (NCBI taxonomy): Eukaryota > Metazoa > Chordata > Actinopteri > Cypriniformes > Cyprinidae > Garra > Garra rufa. The sequence goes on from NC_133370.1 coordinate 40,440,926, forward strand.
AGTAAATGTATGCAAGGCGTGACATTGAAATCTGTTGATTACCAAGTGCTTGTCAATTCTTCTGTAAAACTGTAAATTTGTCCTAGATATGAACTTCAAATGTTACACATGGAATTTCCTGTGCATTTACTTCATGTAAAGTCTCTTTTTGCAAAAGTAGCGCAAAAGTTAATGTTTAAATAGTCAAAAAAGTTGAAAGATTGTTTAATATACACATTGTTTTAAATTATGTAATTGCTTGTCTGATATTGTTGATTGTTAAACTTTAGAAACTTTCTGTGCAACTCTAATTTGTTTTTTTCATTTAGAAGACTTTCTTGAGACGAAGACATGGCGCCGATAATTGGTTATGCCGAGATATCAAACAACCTGTCAACACAGTACCTCACACCCCATTTTTATACCCAGACAAGATTTTTAATTTACAAAGCAAGACAATGTATTTTTACACATATTTAGGCTTTGAAATATCTGCTTCTCATAAAATGACAAGTAATCAGCAGTACTGGAAGTGCTTTTTGGTTCTGTGACACATACACTCTCCTATATGAGCGGGGCTGTTAATAATGCAGCGGTGGCGGATGAGCAGGATATATCTCACTCTTGCGTGAAAACACACTGACAACCTCTACTTATCTGCAAGCAGCTTTTGACAACAGGACCCTTCAGTACATAGTTCTGCAGAGCTGTATTATGTACCATCACCAGAACTTACATCAACACAGATGCTGTTTTTCTGAAAACAATGAAGACATTACATAGAGAACTTGATGATAGTTTGCATTCTTATGCACCTGAATTCAGCAAACATGTTTATATCCTAAAGACCCCACCAAAATGCCAATTTGCATTGCATTACAATAGTAAACTGCTGTCTGTCTTATTAAAATGGATGTAAGAGAGGCCATACTGGTGGCTTTTCTGATTCTTTATATATTATGTTTCTTATCTTCAGGTTCAGACTACTGTATATGATTTTGAGATGCATCTTTTCACACTGAGCTCAACTTTGGGACTCAAATGCAACTATTACAGAAGGTTTGCACACTCACTGATGCTTCAGAAAGAAACAGGATGCATTAAGAGCCGGGGGTGTAAACTTTTGAACAAGTATACATTTTTCTTATTTTGCCTAAATGTATTTTTTTATTTTTTATTTTTTTTGGTACTGCCCTTCAGAAACTGATACTTACATGTTTCCCAAAAGACAAAATACATTAAATTTACCCTAATCTTCAAATCCAAAAAGTTTTCACCCCCCGGCTCTTAATGCATTGTGTTTCCTTCTGAAGCATCAGTGAGCGTTTGAATGTTCTGTAATAGTTGCATATAAGTCCCTCAGTTGTCCTGGTGGATAGGATGGATCACAAAATCATACAGTCATTGTTAGAAATGCTGAAAAACCAAAGAATTTGTGGGACCTGAAGAATTTTCTGAAGAACAGCAGGTCCTCTGCTGGATTAGCCGCGCGTCATATCGCATTCTTTTTCTGAATGAGGTTAAAATAAGTCTTAATCCTCACAGTGCGTCTTCTTCCAGAAACAAACAGTAACCCATATGAACTTAAAGTCTTGCTCACTTTTCGCATGGCTAATTATAATATAAAAGCGGAAATAGCTTGTGGGTTGATTAAGAAACAAGTGTATGCAAACTTTTGAACGGGGTCATTTTTATAAATTCAACTATTGTTTTCTCTTGTGGACTATATGTAAATGTATTTTATGTGAGATATCTTATTCAGGTCAGTACTAAAAAAAAATACCACATGCATTTTGTATGATCCCTCTTATTTTGGAAAGCAACATTAAAATTTTACAGATTATGCAAGGTAAACTTCTGACTGCATCTCTATATTTTACACTTCAATGCCATGGCTAGGTTTTGCTATCAGCTAATAAATAATTTACTGGTGTAATAAATCACCCATTTAGGTAATAAATGCTCATCACTGCTGGCACCTATTGACAGTTTCCTACCCCTGCCGCTGAGATGTGTGTGTGTGAAATAAAGGTTGGCTTTTTTCAGTTTAATAAAGGCACAAAAGCTTCTTCAGTTTATAGTTGATGAACTTGGTGCTAATGAAAACCGCTTCCATATTTCAGCCTCATAAAAGCTGGCAAAACAGCTCCTTTTTGTTGTTAAACAGCCCAATGTCCCATGAAGGTGCCTGAAGGACATACAGTCTGATTTAATTTATCAATGTCACCTTTTTATGAATCTCTTTTCTATATTTTAAATTGTAATTTTTAATACCCAAGTCTTGCTATCTTCTTGCAAGTGGTAAACTGAATGTGATTTACACATTTGGAAATTTACTGAATAATGGATATAGGCTGTCCTCCATTTTTCTGAACAAAATATCATGACGGAAGTAGCGAGTCATCATGACAGCACCCACTTTTGGTTTATCTTATTTTATTTTATTATATTTTAATGACAGTCAAATACAGGGGACAAAAACAATAATAAAATAAATAATAACGAATCAATCAATCAATTAGAATTGATTACTAATTAATTAATTATAAATTAATTGTAATGATAAAGAACTAAATCTACAATAATAATACAGAGTGAGTTAAGGGCAATTACATTACATTGTTTTAGATTTTATTTTATTTATTTCATCCTTGAAATCTTAATACCAGTATTACAGAAGATAATATATTAAGTTTATTTTTAAATAAAATAATTAGTAGATTAATTTATACATTAATATACAGAAATATATTTCAGCAAGTTTTTTGTTTTATAAATAAACTAAAATATTCTGAAGTTCAGTTTAAAGTTTTTTAATCATAGTATGTCCATTTTAAATAATTCAAAAATGAAAGAGAGAAAGGGCAATAAAAAGTAGATGCTCAATATCTTCGTGACACTCACTGGTTGTTCAGGAAAATGGTGGATATGCCAAGCTGCACATAAGTAAAGGATAATGTATTTTTTTATTTTTTTTTATTGATTTGGTGTGATAAGTGAGATGAAAGTCAGCCTGTTGTCACAAAATAATCCTTTTTAGGCTAAAAAAACGTCTTGCTTTCAGAACGAATTGTTAAAACTTACTGTCCATTTAAAAGAAAAATGAGTAAATCAGTAATTATTTTGAAATTGATTTTTTTGGTCCTCACAAAGACCTACACACACATCCATTCATTTTTTCATACTCCATATCAGCATGCACTCAAACGTCCTTTTTCCCCCAAAACACACAGTTATCATTTTGTGAGGGATCAACTGTTTTGAACCTCTATATTGCATGGCCTGTATGAAAGTCAATGAGAATCCTATAGCTGAGGAATAGGAATAGAAACAGTGTGTTCAGGAAATCGGTCATGAATTACAATGGACAGCATGTCTCCCGATGCATCAATAGCTCTTAGAATGCTGTTTATATGCAAATGAACAATAAAGCCCAGAACAACGGAGTCGCGCTGTCATTGAGCCCTTCAACAAAATGCTGCAGGACAAATAAACAGCCACTGGAGATCTGAACGTTTGAAATGACCAGAAGTTGTGAGCCTTGAAATGGACACGGCCAGCTACTGTTCCACATTAATCTAACTATTTATAACGAACGAAAAAGAAAAAAGGACAGAAAAACGCAATGCGCAGGTTAATGTTCAGCATGCTGAGAGAATATGAAGCATTGGACAGAAAATGAATCCGCATTCACGGAGCATCCAGGTGTAAGAGTCTCAGCAGGTGACGGAATGGATTCGGAGACCACAAAGCGACAGAAAAAACTGTGTGTGATTGTATTTTTTTGACCTTTAGCTTACCGTTCCTCCATCTCTATCAATTTCTGTTCTATTCTCATGTAAAAAATAAAATATTTTGAATGTTCATACTTTCATATAATATCAAATTATTATTCTATGCTCTCCAATATGACCCTGGCCTGAGGCATAATCTGATATGTAATCTACGGGCTACTGACTGGAATAATCTATATTGATTTGCATTATGGGGATATCATAAGCAGCCTTATGGCAGTGTTGTTAGCAGACAATCCAACAGTTGTCTAGAGGGATCAAGATTTACTCAGTCTGGCCTCTTCAGCCGTGCTTCGCATATATGAGAGTGTGTATGCTTTTACCTTCAGAGACCAGCTGTATAGCAAAATTGCTAGACTTGTTTAAAGCTATTTAGTCAAACATACTTTTCACTTAACATAGGTTAAAACTACTTACACAAGCAGCTCAGTCCCTGATATGTATCTTAGCAACAAGTTTGGCACATAGAACATTGATAATTAGAATTTCCCAGCATGCCAAAATCACACAACATTGTCACTGCTACTAACATTATTGCTGACTGCTTTGAATTACATTTAATCAGGCTGTTTCAGTCATACTTAATAGTATTGTTTTCTTGAAGAAAGAAAGAAAGAAAGACTATAATAACAGGTAATAATGCATTATCAATGCCAATGCTGGTGTCTCTGATTTTTAAGTATTCCTCCATCCAAATATTCTTCATCAGGCCACTGTAAAACCTTTTCAGTCCACATTATTAAATCCATTGGAAACGGCATGATCTTACAGAGGAAGAGAAACATCTGAAGTACAAAGTAATGATGAGGAAAATGAGTCCCTCTCTAGCTCACCAAACATGATGAACTGCAAATACAGCAAAACAATACAGCAAATACTCAATATACCTTATAAGAGCAAGGATGTAAACATCACCACATTAAGGCAATTACACATTTAGTTCATTACGTCGCGTTACCAAAGCAACAAGCCTCACTGAGGTAAAGTCATGGCCACATCCTTTGTTACTGCAATTTCCCAGAAAAAGATTCTTGTTCGGACAACAAAGACACACAAATGTGACCCTGGACCACAAAATCTTAAGTAACATAGGTATGTTTTTAGCAATAGGCAAAACTACATTGTATGTGTCAAAATGATCAAAATTTATCTTTTATGCCAAAAATCATTAGGATATTAAGTAAAGAGTTAAGTAATGTTCCATGAAGATATTTGTACATTTTGTACCATAAATATATCAAAACATAATTTTTGATTAGTAATACATTGCTAAGATCTTCATTTGGACAACTTGGCAATTTTCTCAATATTTTGATGTTTTTGCACCCTCAGATTCCAGATTTTCAAATGGTTGCCAAATATTGTCCTGTCCTAACAAACCATAAAGCAAGCATTCAAATTATGTATACAGGTGCATCTCAATAAATTAGAATGTCATGGAAAAGTTCATTTATTTCAGTAATTCAACTCAAATTGTGAAACTTGTGTATTAAATAAATGTAATGCACACAGACTGAAGTAGTTTAAGTCTTTGGTTCTTTTAATTGTGATGATTTAGCTCACATTTAACAAAAACCCACCAATTCACCATCTCAACAAATTAGAACACTTCATAAGACCAATAAAAAAAAACAAAAAAAAAAAAACATGTGAATTGTTGGCCTTCTGGAAAGTATGTTTATACACTGTATATGTACTCAATACTTGGTAGGGGATCCTTTTGCTTTAATTACTGCCTCAATTCGGCGTGGCATGGAGTGTCACGGTACACAAATCCCCCGTGTTCTCAGGTCCCGTTATCAGTGTGTGTGTGTGTGTGTTGTTCGTCATGCTCATCAGCACAGCTGCCGATCATTCCCACCACAGGTGTTCCTCATTATCACGGCTACTTATACTCACCTCATTCTCTCCTTCCCCGTCAGATCGTTCACAGTGGAATTCTGTCTCTCTGTCGTTGTCTTTGGAGTTTGGTTCGTGTTGGATTTGTGTCTTCGTGTCAACATTGGATAATCGTTTCTTCACCACTCTGGGACTCATCTGCACGGATCTTCACGCCACGTCATCACGACCATCTTACCTCTGCGCCACGCATCCGAGAGACATTCACCGTCACCACTATTTGTTTGTATCATCTTCACATCTATAATAAACTGGGTTTTCTGCATTTGCTTCCTCTCTGCCTCATTCATCCGTTACAGAACGATCTGACGTCATGGAAGCAGCAGGCTCTTCCGAACCCACCCCATCTGAGATTATGCAAGCCTGTGTCTCTCGGATGGATCGCCAAGAGCAGACCATGGGTCAGGCGATCGGTGCTCTCGTGGCGCAGGTGTCCGAGCTCACCCAGCGGATGCAATATATACAACTTCCCGCTGCGCAGCCCACACCGCCCACCCCTCCCGCTCCTCCAGCACCATCCAGTCCTGCCCCATAGTGGGAGCCCCGCCTTCTCACACCGGAGATCTACAGTGGTGAGCCGAACTTCTGCCGAGCTTTCCTCGCTAGGTGTTCGATGCACTTCGCGCTTCAACCACGCACGTTCACTAGCGAGGAGAGCAAGGTGGCGTTCGTGCTCACCCTACTGTCGGGGAAGGCGGCACTGTGGGGAACGGCGGTGTGGGAAAACCAGGATCCTTGTTGTTCCTCGTTCACGCCACTAGCCGCCGAGATGAAGAGGGTGTTTGACCGTGCGGTCGCCGGGAGAGAGGCCGCGCGGGTCTTGGCGGATCTCAGGCAGGGGGAGAGATCCGTCTCGGACTATTCCATCGAGTTCCGCACCCTGGCGGCGGAGTGTCAGTGGAACGAGGAAGCGCAGTGGGATATGTTCCTGCATGGGCTGGCTGACCGCGTCCAGAGGGAAATCTACGCCCTGGATCTACCCGCCACCCTCGACGCACTTATTGACCTGGCACTGCGGGTAGATTCTCGACTCTCCCGAGCCGAGCGGCGGGGATTACCCGCTCGGCTCCCCCCTGTGGAGAGAGGTCCATCTCGAGCCAGCGGCGAGGGCGCGGCCAGCCCCATCTACGATCCCGAGCCCATGCAGGTCGGTCGAGCTCGGCTTACCCGGGAGGAGAAGGAGAGGCGGAGGTCCCAGGGTCTTTGTCTCTACTGCGGGGCGGCGGGGCATTTTGCCTTTAGCTGCCCGGTAAAAGGCCCAGCCCGGCAGTAAACTCGAGGCTACTGTCGGGTGGGATCTCCGCCAGCAAGACCTCATCCAGCGCTACCTCCACGCTCCTTCCGGTTAGGTTAAGATGGTCCAACCAATCTCTTCACTGCACTGCACTACTGGATTCGGGAGCTGAAGGTAATTTCATGGACTTCACTTTTGCACGTCTAGATCAAGTCCCCCTCCTTCCCCTCACCAACAACATCGCCATCCACGCACTCAATGGCCAGATCCTTCCCAACATCACCTGCACCACGGAACCTGTCACTCTCACTGTGTCTGGCAACCACAGTGAGAGTATCCCCTTCTACATCCTGGACTCCCCCCACGCCCCCATTGTATTAGGACAACCCTGGCTCACTAAGCACAATCCCGGATTGATTGGCAGCTTAAGACCGTGTCTGAGTGGAGCATTAAGTGTTATGAATCTTGTCTTGCGTCTGCTTGTTCATCTGTCTCTAGTTCTGTGTTACAGGAGAAGGCAGTGGAGCTGTGTAACGTGCCCAAGGAGTACCTCGACCTGAAGGAAGTGTTCAGTAAGTCTCGGGCTGCTTCTCTCCCTCCTCACCGTCCCTACGACTGTGCTATAGAGTTACTGCCAGGGACGTCTCCGCCTAAAGGCAAGTTATATTCACTCTCAGTTCCAGAGAGAGAGGCTATGGAGAAATATATTTCTGATTCTCTAGCAGCGGGGTTCATTCGACCCTCCTCTTCACCAGCGGGGGCGGGGTTCTTTTTTGTGGGGAAGAAGGACGGTTCTCTGCGACCTTGTATTGATTACCGAGGGCTGAATAATATTACGGTAAAGAATACCTATCCTTTGCCGTTAATATCTTCAGCCTTCGAGAGGTTGCAGGGAGCGTCAGTCTTCACGAAATTGGATTTAAGGAATGCTTATCATTTGGTCCGCATCAGGAGGGGAGATGAATGGAAGACCGCCTTTAATACCCCCAGGAGGCACTTTGAATACTTGGTCATGCCCTTCGGTTTGTCCAACTCGCCATGTGTCTTTCAGGCCACCCGTTAATGACGTGTTGAGAGATATGGTCGATCAGTTCATATATGTCTACCTGGACGACATATTGATTTTTTCTTCTTCTCTCCAGGAACATGTTCAACACGTCAGACTAGTGCTTCACAGGCTGCTAGAGAATGGGCTTTTTTTTCAAGGCGGAGAAATGCGATTTTCATGCACAGTCTGTTCCTTTCCTAGGTTACATCGTGTCGTCTGAGGGTATGCGCATGGATCCCGAGAAGGTTAAGGCTGTGGTGGATTGGCCAAGCCCAGATTCCCGTAAGGCCCTACAGAGGTTTCTGGGGTTTGCCAATTTCTACCGGCGTTTCATTCGCAACTTCAGCCAACTAGCCGCACCTCTGACTGCCTTGACCTCCCCCAGAACGGCGTTCAGGTGGTCAGACGCAGCCGAGGCTGCGTTTGCCAAACTCAAAAGCCGCTTTGTTTCGGCTCCCATCCTGGTTACCCCTGATCCATCACGTCAGTTCGTGGTGGAGGTCGATGCGTCAGAGGTGGGGGTAGGTGCGGTGCTTTCACAGCGCTCATCCGCAGACGACAAGATGCATCCCTGCGCGTTTTTTTCACATCGTATGTTGCCAGCTGAAGCAAATTATGATATTGGTAACAGAGAGTTGTTGGCAGTCAAGCTGGCATTGGAGGAATGGCGTCACTGGTTAGAAGGGTCGGGGGTACCTTTTATCGTTTGGACCGATCATAAGAACCTAGAATATATTAGAACTGCTAAACGATTGAACTCTAGGCAGGCTCGGTGGTCTCTTTTTTTCGGACGTTTTGACTTTACACTCTCGTACCGCCCGGGTTCCAAAAATATCAAACCCGATTCTTTGTCACGTATTTTTGACCGTTCCGACCGCCCGTCCACTCCCGAGGGTACTTTTCCTGAGACACTTATTGTCTCTGCCCTCAATTGGGAGGTCGAATCGAAGGTTAAAACAGCCTTACAAGGGGTAACGCCTCCGGTCGGTTGCCCACCTAACCGTTTGTTTGTGCCAGAGAGTCTTTGGTCCGAAGTTATCCAGTGGGGTCATTGTTCCAATGTAGCATGTCATCCAGGGGTAAGTCGCACCTTACATTTGGTCAAGCAAAGATTTTGGTGGCCACTTATGGCTCGTGATGTTCGCAGTTTTGTTTTGGCTTGCTCAGTTTGTGCCACTGGTAAGACTTCTAACAGACCTCCAGATGGGCTCCTCCAACCGCTGCCAATCCCTTCGAGACCCTGGTCCCACATTGCGCTAGATTTTGTTACCGCCCTCCCACCCTCCCAGGGTAATACGGTAGTTTTGACCGTGGTGGACCGGTTCTCGAAGGCGGTTCATTTCATCCCCTTGCCCAAATTACCTTCAGCCAAGGAGACAGCGGTGACGGTCGTTGACCACGTCTTTCAGTTACATGGCCTCCAGACAGACGTGGTCTCCGACAGAGGACCCCAATTTGTGTCCAAATTTTGGCAAGAGTTTTGTAAACTTCTGGGGGCCACTGTTAGTCTCTCTTCGGGGTTCCATCCTCAAAGCAATGGACAAACTGAGAGAGCCAACCAAGATTTAGAGAGAACGTTACGATGTATGGTCGCCAGAAATCCTTCCTCCTGGAGCCAACAACTTTCTATGGTGGAGTATGCCCACAATTCGTTGCCAGTATCATCTACGGGCCTATCCCCATTCGAATGTAGCATAGGGTACCAGCCACCAATTTTTCCCAGTCTGGAATCCGAAGTCGCGGTCCCCTCCGCTCACGCCTTCGTCCAGAGGTGCCATCGCACCTGGACTAGAGCCCGTGAGACTCTGGTCCAGGTGGGAGCGCGCACCAAGGCCAAAGCCGATCGCCACCGGTCTAGGCCTCCCGTATACGTCGTCGGTTCTAAAGTGTGGCTTTCTACTAAAAACATTCCTCTCCGGTCCGTGTCGAATAAACTTGCCCCCAAATTTATTGGCCCGTTTTCTGTCACCAAAATCATTAGTCCGGTGGCAGTCCGCCTCAACCTCCCTCCAGTGTACAGGAGAATTCATCCCGTGTTTCATGTTTCCAAAATTAAGCCTGTGTTTTTTGCACGCATAAATCCGCCAGCCCCGGTTCCCCCACCGCCGCGTCTCGTAGACGGGGAACCTACTTATTCTGGACTCTAGGCGGAGGGGACGCGGATTTCAGTACTTGGTGGACTGGGAAGGTTACGGTCCGGAGGAGAGAAGTTGGGTACCTGCCAGAGACATCCTGGATCACTCCCTTATTGATGATTTCAATCAGCAGGTAAAGGAGTCTGGGAACGTCAGGGGATGTTCCTAGGGAAGGGGGTACTGTCACGGTACACAAATCCGCCGTGTTCTCAGGTCCCGTGATCAGTGTGTGTGTGTGTGTTGTTCGTCATGCTCATCAGCACAGCTGCCGATCATTCCCACCACAGGTGTTCCTCATTATCACGGCTACTTATACTCACCTCATTCTCTCCTTCCCCGTCAGATCGTTCACAGTGGAATTCTGTCTCTCTGTCATTGTCTTTGGAGTTTGGTTCGTGTTGGATTTGTGTCTTCGTGTCAACATTGGATATTCGTTTCTTCACCACTCTGGGACTCATCTGCACGGATCTTCACGCCACGTCATCACGACCATCTTACCTCTGCGCCACGCATCCGAGAGACATTCACCGTCACCACTATTTGTTTGTATCATCTTCACATCTATAATAAACTGGGTTTTCTGCATTTGCTTCCTCTCTGCCTCATTCATCCGTTACATGGAGGTGATCAGTCTGTGGCACTGCTGAGGTGGTATGGAAGCCCAGGTTTCTTTGACAATGGCCTTCAGCTCATCTGCATTTTTTGGTCTATTGTTTCTCATTTTCCTCTTGACAATACCCCAAAGATTCACTATGGGGTTTAGGTCTGGTGAGTTGGCTGGCAAGTCAAGCACACCAACACCATGGTCATTTAACCAACTTTTGGTGTTTTAGGCAGTGTGGGCAGGTGCCAAATCCTGCTGGAAAATGAAATCAGCATCTTTAAAAAGCTGGTCCGCAGAAGGAAGCATAAAGTGCTCTAAAAATTCTTGGTAAACGGGTGCAGTGACTTTGGTTTTCAAAAAACACAGTGGACCAACACCAGAAGATGACATATTGCACTTCAAATCATCACAGACTGTGGAAACTTAACACTGGACTTCAAGCAACTTGGGCTATGAGCTTCTCCACCCTTACTCCAGACTCTAGGACCTTGGTTTACAAATAAAATACAAAACTTGCTCTCATCTGAAAACAGGATTTTGGACCACTGCATGGGCAACAGTCCATTTCTTCTTCTCCTTAGCCCAGGTAAGATGCCTCTGACGTTGTCTGTGGTTCAGGAGTGGCTTAACAAGGGGAATACGACAACTGTAGCCAAATTCCTTGACAAGTCTGTGTGTGGTGGCTCTTGATGCCTTGACCCCATCCTCAGTCCATTCCTTGTGAAGTCCACCCACATTTTTAAATCGATTTTGCATGACAAGCCTCTCAAGGCTGTGGTTCTCTCAGTTGGTTGTGCATCTTTTTCTTCCACACTTTTTCCTTCCACTCAACTTTCTGTTAACTTGCTTGGATATAACACTCTGTGAACAGCCAGCTTCCCCATGATTGTGTAGCCTAGTGAACCAAACTGAGAGAGACAATTTTGAAGGCATTTTGAGTTGATTAGCTGATTGGCATGTCAATTTTATCGTAAAATGCTATATTTTATAAACACATTGGTGTGTTGTTATGGTATGTGTCTTTAACACCATGCTTGGACAGTACTCAGAAAGTTTAGGGACGCGCCACCTTGTGGTCAAGAGTTATAAAGAAAAAAAAATGCTGGTCACTTTATTTTAAGATACAGTTCTCTGTATTAATAAACCATTAACTACAACTTGTCTCAATAAACTCCAAATTTGCTTCTTATTAATAGTTAGTAAAGTAGTTGTTAAGTCAGGGTAGAATATGGTCATGTAGAATAAATGCTTAATTATAAAGTACTAATAAACAGCCAATGTGTTTTTAATATGCATGTTAATAAGCACCTAGTTAATAGTAAGAAAGTGTTACTAAAATGCTAATAACATTAGAATAAACTGGCCTATTGTAATGACATATTAATGATCACAATATAGTCCTTCGGTCATGCCGAAAACATAGATATTAATTTGACATATTGACACCAAACTTCCTATGTACTATTGTCACCTCACAATGACCACACCATATCAATCTAGTAACAGTGCCACCTATTGGTCAAAAGTGACAACCCAATAAATAATATTACTACAGGTTTTATGTATGATTTTTCAGCCTTTTGAATAAAATCATTCTAAAATGGCTTTAATCACTTATTGTTGCAGTTGGCCTGACGCTCCATGCCATGCTTGGCTCCTAATTTGCCTAAGTTGTGCTTGGCCTCTTTATTGCTGCTTGCAGCTAATATTATTATTAATGTACAATTTATCCCATTGAGGCAGGCATTTTCAAAGTATTATAATTTCCTTGCAATGGACTCTTTTGCTTAGACATATAGACCCTACATTCAGAAGTTTTACAGAGAATAATTTTAAATAAATGCAGATTTGCAATAGAAATATCATAAAGAATCAGCCATTGCATAACTCAGTATATGAATCAGTACTGAGCAAATAATTCACTCAAAAATTGTGTGAATTATTTAATCGCTTGTCACCACCTTCTGGCCTAACAAGGTAACCTACAAAAAGGATGAGTGAAAATTTACCACTAATCACTAATGCACAGGCTGACTACACTGCTGTGATCTGTAGCACACTAGTTGTGTCATCTCAGCAATATTTAAATAAAACATCACCAGTGAATGTATTTTAATTTGATCATTTTTGCATTTTTTATATCTGACATATTTTTACTTATTTCCAGTCTGTGACCCACAATCTGAATTGTGCCTGTCCTTATTTTTATTACTCTAAACTTTGTAGTTTTAGTTTGGTGTGAGAAGCAATATTGTCCTAAGTGCTGAAATCAATAGTTTTCCTTACCCATAAATTGGATTCAAATCTACTTAACCAGCCAACTGGACAAAGCTAAGACTGTCAATGAGCACTAATGGTCACTATAATTTAAGTAAGGCTATTTCACACTTGGTTATCTCAAGTAAGCACATTTCAAGAGTAGTTTATTTACTTCAGTAAATATATAAAAAAAAAAAATGCTGTTATGCAAGGAGTTAAAAAACAAAAAAACAAAACTTTAACTTGGTGTTGATAATTACACAGTAGCCTACCTTAGAAACGTGTTCGGGCCCTTAACCAATTCTGTTGAAAAACCTTAAATTTAATATACTGTGACATTGAAGACTTCCCCTCTTATGGCTTTGTGATATGAAGAACTCTTCATATGGTTCATATGGTGCACCTTTACTTTCTAAGCTCTCTGAAGTCTGCAGCTCCTTTAAAGTGATTGGCCTCTTTGGGGCTTCTTTTAAAAGTCTCTTTCAAAGAACTTCTTTTAGGTAGTGTCTAGGTGGTTTCACTTCTTAGTAATTTCACCAATAGTTCCCACTAACACAACAAATACTTAAAATGATGTTGTATTCTTTCCCAATGTATGTATGTGGTATATCGATCTTTAACTTTTCTGAAACACTCTCTAGTCTTCATACATTAAAGCTTCAGATTCATAATTTGAATAATAATCCCCTGTGAATTTTTTTTTTCTTGAAGCCATTTTAATGATTCACTGGTAGAGGCCAATTGCGTCCTCATTAATTTTTTTCATCTGTTTAAACTTGTGTGCTTCTGCACCACAAGGACTGAATATTCATGCAAATAGCAGATCTTAGTTAGTCTTGTTGTCAAGAATGTATTGTAACATAAAGCTGTCTCATTAAAATGATCAGTTTTGCCTAGAAATAAAGTATTTTTAATTAATATATAACAGAAAAGTTTCATTGTAGATAACTTTATCAAGGTTGGCGAGGCAGTGAGACATCTGCAACTCATAAATGCATTTATGAATGTATTTATTTTGCAATCCTAATGCATCTTAAACTTTTATACAGGTCCTTCTCAAAAAATTAGCATATTGTGATAAAGTTCATTATTTTCTGTAATGTACTGATAAACATTAGACTTTCATATATTTTAGATTCATTACACACATTTGAAAGTAGTTCTAGCCTTTTATTGTTTTAATATTGATGATTTTGGCATACAGCTCATGAAAACACAAAATTCCTATCTCAAAAAATTAGCATATTTCATCCGACCAATAAAAGAAAAGTGTTTTTAATACAAAAAAAGTCAACCTTCAAATAATTATGTTCAGTTATGCACTCAATACTTGGTCAGGAATCCTTTAGCAGAAATGACTGCTTCAATGCGGCGTGGCATGGAGGCAATCAGCCTGTGGCACTGCTGAGGTGTTATGGAGGCCCAGGATGCTTCGATAGCGGCCTTAAGCTCATCTAGAGTGTTGGGTCTTGTGTCTCTCAACTTTCTCTTCACAATATCCCACAGATTCTCTATTGGGTTCAGGTCAGGAGAGTTGGCAGGTGTAAGATTGTAATAGGGATTAATTACATAATAATTTAGCTCAAAGGGAATCGAATATGATTCAGGGAATTTGAACAGAATCGCTGTTTTACGGCTGTTTGAGTCGACCCACGATTCATTCAGCAGCCGTCTAACAGACACTCTGCAATGGATATTACTATCCAGAATATAGTGAAAACACTATATATTAGCACAGTAGCAAAATCAGCAGTTTAAGGCAGTAACTTGTAAGCACGAAACACAAGATACTTATCTTTTCTAATAAAAATATGAATTTATTGGATAAACCTAACACATACAAACTAATCTAACATAAACACACACATTCACACAGGTTGCAGAAAGAGAAAGTGAGGAAAGAATGAGTTTAAAGGAATGAAAATATGAAGTCCCAAGTTATAGCAAGGTGCATTTGCTTAGACCTGAACAACCATCAATCACTTAATTAACCCTCGTATTGAGTCTCTCAAAGAGGTTATTAAACTTTATCAAAAGCACCAGTTCAGTTAGAACCTGGAAGTTACTTGCGTTGTCTTTGTCTGTGAAGGGAATTCCTTTCGTCGCTCGTTCCAGAAAGGGTTTTCCCGAGGTTGCTGATTGGTTGGTGGTCGGTCAATGTGATGTCTTCTTGGGCGTTGGCTGGATATGAGAGATGTGCGTGCGCTGTTAAAGTTCAGGTCCGCGAAGACGTTTAAGTCGGTCGCGGCTTGCACAAACTTAAC
Source organism: Garra rufa (assembly GCF_049309525.1). NCBI lineage: Eukaryota > Metazoa > Chordata > Actinopteri > Cypriniformes > Cyprinidae > Garra > Garra rufa. The sequence goes on from NC_133370.1 coordinate 40,456,142, forward strand.
TAGACACGAAACTCTCAACGGAAAGAAATAAAAAAGGATTAAAGAAAAAAAACAGAAGTGGAATGATCTCCTCATGTTTCCTTTAGATGAGGAGGCTGGCATTCAGGCCAGGCGGCGCGAAGCACGTGAAGAGCATTGTAAGGAGTAAGAAAAGTTGCAAGAGATAAGAGAGAGATTTGAGAGTGTCCTTGAGTTTTAAACTCAGCCTTTGGACACCTCCCAAAATGATGTCTTGACCAATTAGAACATTGGCTGAACTCCGGGGGGCTGCTGGTTCCACCTTCCAAACCACAAATCACAATGTTATCTTATTAGTCCCGTGATCCCAAATTCCCGCTCTTTGCAGAGATAAATTTGGACATGATTTCTATAACAAGACTATAATACATTTCGCAAAGAATTGAATTACAGGAACATTTTGAGAATGCGATTTCCAACTCAGACATATCAAACATCAATATAAACCATTAAACTATTCAAGAGTTATCAAAAGGGACATACACAATGAGTGATTAAAACATAATAGACAAATGTATGGGTTACATATATGAATAGGAAATTATGCAGAGAAATGATGAGTTGCTCATGAGTCCTTTAAGCATAATTTTGGGTGCATATGTACATCAATAGACAGTTTTCTGTGCCCTTCTGTGAGGGTCTGTTCTCTAAGCTGGGAGGTCAAAAGTTTAGGGAAGGAATTTCCGTTGTGTCCTGTGTGTGGTGGAAAACCAACCATATCGCTAATGACTTTACTCATGTGATGTTCAAAATGTGCATCTCTTTGACCATTAATCTTGGTTACTTGCTCCAAATTTGACAATCTCCTTATTCGAAGGATTTGATTATGAAGAAGTGTCTTTGTGTTAATTTTGCAAGTTCTTGGTTAGTTAGGTCTGCTTCAGGCTGGCGTTCTGGCGCCAGGCTATGAAACGTCAGATTTATGACGGGCCTCTTGGAATGTACGTCTGTAGAAGTGTTCTAACTTCTAATAGACTCTCTTAAATTGTCTGATTCTCGCTGAAATACTACATATCCCCCTTTCGATCGGTGATGTGTTGTTGGCAGAAGACATCGACGAGCGCTGGAGAAACAAAGGCAGAAGAAGCAGACACAAACACAGCAAACAACAAGACAACACTTCCAGGACAGTTACTGTACCGGTGCATGGCATTACGCTATTCAGGTACATGTAGTACCTGGAAAATGGTCGAATTCACCTAGATATTGTTGTTCAAATTTGTTTTTGTATGATGATCCTTTGATCAAATTTTGTGATTAAGTTTGTTTGTTTATTTTAGGTATTAAATTTAGAGACGTTCACCTTAGTTTATGGTGACATCATCTGTGGTAAAATGAGTTGACCCATCTTGCATGGAGCTCTCTGGCTCCCATTCAGTTCAGAATGGTTTGCGGATTTTAGGTGTGGCAAGTCAATCCTAATATCAGACCTTTGACCCTTGTAGGGTGGCTAGGAGTTTCACCTGCTAAAGCAAGAGGGGAAGGAAAGCGATAGGCAAGAGGAAAAAAAAACAAAACAAAGAAAATTAGCTGCGGGTTTTCCTAGTCAGGGTTGCGAGTACTATTGAGCTAGGATGGCAGGTGCAGCTGATGTGTCATGTACCTTAACATAGTGTCAGGTGTTCTACCTGGGGTGAGGCTAGTTGCATGTTGTAAAACTATGTTAAACTGAGATTTGAATATTCTACTCGTGGGAAGAATATGTTTGTCAAAGGTGTTATCAGTAGGTGTGGTTACCTTCTGGGTTGTGAATGTTAATTGTGTAGTGTATGTACAGTATGGTCAGATCTGTTTCAGTCTGTTTTGGTTCCCCCTTTTCTTGTAGGTCGGTGAAGATGCTCTCTGCATCCTTGGCTGGGGTGAGGGTGTGTTCAGATGGGGGTCAGTCCAGCAAGGCAGGAAGTTCTTTAGCAGACAGTCGGAGGTAGTTTGGCATGGCTGTGTGAAGCTGGGGTGCAAAACTTTGTCTCCTATGTTGCATTTCACTTGTGATGCCTTCTGGTTGTGGCAGACTTTCTGACCTTCTGTGCTTTAGTGGTTGCTGTTGCACAGACATGAATGTGGTTCATGGAGTTGAAGTTCATTTGACAGTTTCTTTGTAAGTGATGGGTGACTGAGGTGATGTTCTTTGGTACCTCAAAGTTTTCATCAGCGGTTGGCCGTGAGAGACTTGTTTGTTCTGGGTGGTTGTTGAACAGGTGCTTGTCATCTCTGATGCGGTGGTGTACCAGGTGATTGTCGGCCTTCCGTTCTGTCGCTGGTCACAGCGAGCATGACTTCTGTTTCTAGTCATTCGTGTCTAGCTGGTTTTCAAGGAACTCTTTCAGTTGTTTCATGACTTGTTCCATGTCTTCTGAGGGTGAACAGTCTTGTTCTTGTGTAGACTTAGCACTGTGGGTGTCTAAGTGGTGCTGATGTGGGTTCTGTCTTTGCTTACCCACTCTAGTTGTTGTTGGACAAGCCGGTCGTTTGGCTTTGCACGTCCAGTTAGGTTTCCAGCTGATCCTTTCTTTTGGATTTCTTGAGAAGTGTGGCTGGTCCCATGGCTTTTCCCAGCAGTTGGGCTGATAGCTGTTGCGGACATGGGGCTCACGTTCTCTTTGCTCTTGATGGAAGACTCGGGTGTTGTGATGCCACTGGGTGTCGTACAGTGCAAGGCTTGAGTCTTCGGTTACAGAGTTCAAGAGTGTGGAGGTTTTGTTACCTTTCTTTGAGGTCAACTTTTGCTTGGTGTAGGCCTTCTGTGTTAGATCGCGCAACTGTTGGATGGTCATGGAGCGCGGACAGGCCATGACGCCGAGGTGACGACTCACTCCAGGGTGCAGATTTTTCAGGAAAAGGCTTTTGAAGTTCACCTCTTCTTCAAGGTCAAGTTTGTTGTGTGCACCGAAGTAGGCTTTTCGGAGCCGGTTATAGTAGGCTTGTGGCGTCTCTTGTCGACTTTGTTTGGTCTCCAAGGCAGTTAACAGTCCATATTCAGACTCAGGGTCTGTAAACTCTTTGATCAGGACCTCACAAAGTAGCTGGTAGTTTGACTTTGTGTGACTGAGTTGTCGATCTATGAAGTTTCGTACCTCGACACTTGACGTTGCTCTTAGGAGGTACAACCTGTCTCTGTCAGTCACATGAGGTCTCATTTCTAAATGAAAATTAATATCTTGCAGGTGGGCCTGGATGTCGTGGCCCTCTTTGGAGTTCGGGTCAAACTGGCTGATGCTTTTAGACAGCTTGTTGAGGTCTTTGATGGTCAACCCAGGTGCAGTTCCAAGGTCTGCTTGGATGGGGTTTCTGCTTTCAGTGGCAGGAAAGAGCTGTGTGGCGACGGCTAGTGATGTTTCGGGAGGTGGCGCTTCACTTCCTTCGTTGGATGTCAGTTCTTGGATGTGAGACTTAGCTCTGCTCAGCAGTGGTGAGGCTGAGATATGCTTCGCTCTTCTTGGCTCTTGTTCCAGCTCATAAGCATATTTTAACTCTTTTCTGACCACGTAGAGCTCATTGTTGGCATTGTCTAGATGTTGGGTCAGATTGTCTATGTCAGTGCTGTACCTTTCAAGGTGGTTTTCTAAGGCACTGATTTCAGCATTCTTGTCGCTGATGTCGTTCTCGGCTTTCTCTAGTAGCTGTTCGGCATACTGGAGTCTGTTTACCAGGTCTCCCTGGGCAGCCTTTGCTTGTTGCTGGTCAAGTTGAGCTGTTGCCAGGGCTGCTTGGAGCTTTTTAACTTGTTCCGTTGTTTCATGCTCCCTCTCGTTGGGTGCTTTGAGTTGATCTTGAACTTTCACTTCCAGCTTGTCTATGCGGCGTTGAGCACGTGACAGCTCCTCTTGGAGATGGGTGATGTGCTTGTCGCTCAGTTTCAGCTGGGTTGTGAAGGCATCGCTTAGGGAGCTGGTGATTTTGACTAGCTCCTCGTGGTTGTTGTTCTGGCTTGAATCTTGTGTCAGGAACCTTCTCATTAAGAATAATAACAGTTCAAAGGTCTTGGGGGTGAGGCTGTCCGTCATGCCTCTCAGCCAAGTGTTCACATCTTCCCCATAGGCAAGGGGGTCTGCAGTCTGTGGCATGTTGGCACGCTGAGGAGAAGGGAGACTGACACAGATCTGTGTGAGGTAGAAGCCTATGTGTGGTGGGACAACTAAGTGTTGTGTCAGTGATTGTGAACCCCTAATGAAATGTGGTGATGATAGTGTTGGTCTCAGGGTGTCTAGGTAGACTAGTGATGTGAAGACTTCGTCACTCTAATGAGGAAGAGGAACAAAAAGAAAAAGGTGAAAACAAGTCAGTGAAATAAAACAATTCCCTTTTTCAATGGGAGGAATTTTACCAAGATTTTGTTAAAAAGGTAAACAATATTATTATATCTCGGTTCGAGACGTGAGAATATAATAATAGTGCTGGTATCTCTTTTCTTAGTCTGACAGGATTGACACCGAACACCTTACAGTTGGACCGCTTACCAAGGAGGCTTCGAAAACAACGGGTGTTCAACACTTATCTCTAATAATTGATCTCAGTATGGGATGAGATGCAAAAATTTGGAATGCGTTTTCAAATTCAGGGAGGTTAGGAAGAACGAAAGAGGGTTTGATTACAATCAAATTCATAAGGATGATTACTGTTCTTTGACAAGATTTTGCATTTCATTCACTTAGAATCGATTGATGGTTCTTACAGGTCCCTGCAAATGTGAGGAGTAAAGAAGAAAGAAAGCAGGAGAGACTTGGGTAGAAGGAAAGAGAAGGAGACTTGGCAAATTGAGTGGATCGGGTCCACTCACAGGCTGCGTGGCTGTTATACCCGACTACGAGTAGCGTGTTGTTTATAGTTGCTGCACAACTAATGAAACACCAATAAAATTTGAGTGAAAGAGAGTTGTCTTTCTAATTTATTTGAACTCGTAGCGAGGGATAACAATGTCTCCTATTAAAGCTCAGGTGTGTCGTTCCCAAGCTAGGATACCAGGAGGTAAAGGAGAAAGGTAGGGTAAAGTGAAATTAAAAGTAATAAATGGCAAAATAATCAAAATGAAATTAAGTGCATGAGGAAAAACACAAAATAAATAAACAAATAAAATAAAATAAAAATGGAGGTTAATTGTATAACCAAGAAAGGAAGCAATAGGGGTAAAAACGCAATTAAAGAAATGAGTAAGTGTGATTCTGAATAGAATCTGTTGATAGGGGTAACAAATCAATTAGGTAAAATAAGTTACCCTTAACTTTCAAAGTTCAAGGCTTATTAGTACCTAAAATGATTGACCTAAAAGAGAGAATAGTAGAAATAATGATCATATGAAATGACCAGATGAGGAAATTCAAATGAGTCCAAATAAATTTAATGTTTGAATTAAATTTCAATTTGTCACAATTAATAATTGTGAAGTAATATTCCCCTTTCTAGTAAAATGCATATAAAGTGGTAAAGTTAGAAAATTGAGAAATAGGACAGAAAAATAGACCAACAGGTGTATTAGTTCAGGGGTTTAAAGGGTTAAATCACTTTAGCTTTGCCCACACACACTTTATTCAACCACTGGATGTTAATGCTAACTGCTAACCTTTGAGGCTAATCTTTAGCATGGACTTCAATGTAAAAGCAACAGTTTCGTTAGCTTAGCAATAGCAACACCGTAGAGTTTGTTTATAGTATGACGTCAATGTGCTGCGCGTGCGCAGTTCAGAGTTGCTCCGGAAGTAGGTTAAGACTTCCGAGTCACCATCGTAGCTACGGCAACCAAAACAAACTATAGTGAGCTAAGCACATGAAGCATTACATTGCAAGTTCAGTTAAGAATGTTACATGAAATGGCAGCGCATTTCAACACTGTACTGTACACATAACAAGACCACTTCTAGTTGGTTTTGCGATGTGGCGGTTTAAACTCTTAATTCGTTCAGAGTTGGATTTAAACTTTATTTAAGTGGCAGCTTGGCGCTGCAAATGAGGAAACAAAATAATAAATGATCTCGGCGGATCATAAATCTCCGTGCCAGTTTCTCTGAGCACGTAGACACAACAGATTTTATTCGCTGTTGTTTAGAGTTAAACTTTACTTGATCAAGATTTAAAACACTCCCGTTTAAATCGCACTGTTTCACTTAGTGAACAGACACAAACAGGCAAGCATTATTTCTAATGTTTAACCAGGGGAGTCAAATTACATAGTTGCTTTGACAATGGAACACGCATTGACAATTAAACTATGAATAATAAGGCCTTTAAAAATAGATTGAGGGACACGCTCAAACTATTCTTTATCCGTCGATTTATTTTCACTTTTATTTACTGTAGTTTAGCTCCGTTCAGCTAACGGTGACTGAGATTCCCTGCCGGGAATATAGCAATTGAATGGCACTGGAACACGCAATGACATTAATTCAACTATAGATAAGGCATTACAGAAAATGAGGGACACGCTCAATTTCGACCTTATTGTACGATCTCAGACCTTAACTTTAAACTCACTTACTACAGTTTAAAAAGTAGAGAGACGTTCTCGAGTTACCGTCCTCTGCATTCACTCTAGGTTTCATTCATTCAAGCGGGCGGCCGCGCTGCTTACGTCACACACACACACGCACATACAGTCTAGACTCAGACGCTCTCATCCACAGAAATAGAAAATATTAAATAACTTGGTTGTGCTTACAATTTAGATTAAACTGCCCGCATTCTCTCCACCAATTATGTAAGATTGTAATAGGGATTAATTACATAATAATTTAGCTCAAAGGGAATCGAATATGATTCAGGGAATTTGAACAGAATCGCTGTTTTACGGCTGTTTGAGTCGACCCACGATTCATTCAGCAGCCGTCTAACAGACACTCTGCAATGGATATTACTATCCAGAATATAGTGAAAACACTATATATTAGCACAGTAGCAAAATCAGCAGTTTAAGGCAGTAACTTGTAAGCACGAAACACAAGATACTTATCTTTTCTAATAAAAATATGAATTTATTGGATAAACCTAACACATACAAACTAATCTAACATAAACACACGCATTCACACAGGTTGCAGAAAGAGAAAGTGAGGAAAGAATGAGTTTAAAGGAATGAAAATATGAAGTCCCAAGTTATAGCAAGGTGCATTTGCTTAGACCTGAACAACCATCAATCACTTAATTAACCCTCGTATTGAGTCTCTCAAAGAGGTTATTAAACTTTATCAAAAGCACCAGTTCAGTTAGAACCTGGAAGTTACTTGCGTTGTCTTTGTCTGTGAAGGGAATTCCTTTCGTCGCTCGTTCCAGAAAGGGTTTTCCCGAGGTTGCTGATTGGTTGGTGGTCGGTCAATGTGATGTCTTCTTGGGCGTTGGCTGGATATGAGAGATGTGCGTGCGCTGTTAAAGTTCAGGTCCGCGAAGACGTTTAAGTCGGTCGCGGCTTGCACAAACTTAACTAGACACGAAACTCTCAACGGAAAGAAATAAAAAAGGATTAAAGAAAAAAAACAGAAGTGGAATGATCTCCTCATGTTTCCTTTAGATGAGGAGGCTGGCATTCAGGCCAGGCGGCGTCGAGACGCCGCGGCGCGAAGCACGTGAAGAGCGTTGTAAGGAGTAAGAAAAGTTGCAAGAGATAAGAGAGAGATTTGAGAGTGTCCTTGAGTTTTAAACTCAGCCTTTGGACACCTCCCAAAATGATGTCTTGACCAATTAGAACATTGGCTGAACTCCGGTGGGCTGCTGGTTCCACCTTCCAAACCACAAATCACAATGTTATCTTATTAGTCCCGTGATCCCAAATTCCCGCTCTTTGCAGAGATAAATTTGGACATGATTTCTATAACAAGACTATAATACATTTCGCAAAGAATTGAATTACAGGAACATTTTGAGAATGCGATTTCCAACTCAGACATATCAAACATCAATATAAACCATTAAACTATTCAAGAGTTATCAAAAGGGACATACACAATGAGTGATTAAAACATAATAGACAAATGTATGGGTTACATATATGAATAGGAAATTATGCAGAGAAATGATGAGTTGCTCATGAGTCCTTTAAGCATAATTTTGGGTGCATATGTACATCAATAGACAGTTTTCTGTGCCCTTCTGTGAGGGTCTGTTCTCTAAGCTGGGAGGTCAAAAGTTTAGGGAAGGAATTTCCGTTGTGTCCTGTGTGTGGTGGAAAACCAACCATATCGCTAATGACTTTACTCATGTGATGTTCAAAATGTGCATCTCTTTGACCATTAATCTTGGTTACTTGCTCCAAATTTGACAATCTCCTTATTTGAAGGATTTGATTATGAAGAAGTGTCTTTGTGTTAATTTTGCAAGTTCTTGGTTAGTTAGGTCTGCTTCAGGCTGGCGTTCTGGCGCCAGGCTATGAAACGTCAGATTTATGACGGGCCTCTTGGAATGTACGTCTGTAGAAGTGTTCTAACTTCTAATAGACTCTCTTAAATTGTCTGATTCTCGCTGAAATACTACACAGGCCAATTGAGCACTGTAATACCATGGCCAGTAAACCATACATTACAGAAAATAATGAACTTTATCACAATATGCTAATTTTTTGAGAAGGACCTGTACAGGTGTTGGTCATATAATTAGAATATCTTCAAAAAGTTGATTTATTTCACTAATTCCATTCAAGAAGTGAAACTTGTATAATGTATACATTCATTCCACACAGACTGATATATTTCAAGTGTTTATTTATTTTAATTTTGATGATTATAACTGACAACTAATGAAAACCCCAATTCAGTATCTCAGAAAATTAGAATATTACTTAAGACCAATACAAAGAAAGGATTTTTAGAAATCTTGGCCAACTGAAAAGTATGAACATGAAAAGTATGAGCATGTACAGCACTCAATACTTAGTTGGGGCTCCTTTTGCCTGAATTTCTGCAGCAATGCGGCGAGTCGATCAATCTGTGGCACTGCCTTCAGCTCTTCTGCATTGTTGGGTCTGGCATATCGCATCTTCCTCTTTACAATACCCCATAGATTTTCCAATTAAGAACAGGGATACCATGGTCCTTAAACCAGGTACTGGTAGCTTTGGCACTGTGTGCAGGTGCCAAGTCCTGTTGGAAAATGAAATCTGCATCTCCATAAAGTTGGTCAGCAGCAGGAAGCATGAAGTGCTCTAAAACGTCCTGGTATACAGCTGCGTTGACCTTGGACCTCAGAAAACACAGTGGACCAACACCAGCAGATGACATGGCACCCCAAACCATCACTGACTGTGGAAACTTTACACTGGACCTCAAGCAACATGGATTCTGTGCCTCTCCTCTCTTCCTCCAGACTCTGGGACCCTGATTTCCAAAGGAAAAGCAAAATTTACTTTCATCAGAGAACGTAACTTTGGACCACTCAGCAGCAGTCCTGTCCTTTTTGTCTTTAGCCCAGGCGAGACGCTTCTGACGCTGTCTGTTGTTCAAGAGTGGCTTGACACAAGGACTGCGACAGCTGAAACCCATGTCTTGCATACATCTGTGCGTAGTGGTTCTTGAAGCACTGACTCCAGCTGTAGTCCACTCTTTGTGAATCTCCCCCACATTTTTGAATGGGTTTTGTTTCACAATTCTCTCCAGGGTGCGGTTATCCCTATTGCTTGTACAGTTTGTTCTACCACATCTTTTCCTTCCCTTTGCCTCTCTATTAATGTACAAGTTTCACTTCTTGAATGGAATTAGTGAAATAAATCAACTTTTTGAAGATATTCTAATTATATGACCAGCACCTGTATTTATTATTAGTTTAAAAATATTTGACATATTGTAAACATACATTTTTGTGATAAATTGTGATTTCACTCCTGGCACTTATACATGCAAAACTTGTCATCACTATGCTACAGTGTTGTGGAAGGGGTGTTTGGTTGTTGCAGTATAATTGCTAAGGTGTGTGTGTGTGTGTGTGTGTGTGTACCTGGAATTCATCACGTTGTGGGGACCAAATGTCCCCACAAGGACAGGAATACCAGTAGATTTTGACCTTGTGGGGACATTTCTCAGGTCCCCATGAGGAAACAGGCTTATAAATCATGCACAATGAGTTTTTTTGATGAAGTAAAAGTATGCACAATCTCCTGTGAGGGCTAGGTTTAGGTGTAGGGTAGGTGTAGGGCGATAGAAAGTACGGTTTGTACAGTATAAAAACCATTACACCTATGGAATGTCCCCATAAAACATGTAAACCCAACGTGTGTGTGTGTGTGTGTGTGTGTGTGTGTGTGTGTGTGTGTGTGTGTGTGTGTGTGTGGTTTGTACGCTATGTTATGGGGACAAAATATACCCCCAAAAAAACGGCAGTATCCAAAATCCTTGTCCTTGTGGGGACAGTTTTGGTCACTATGAGGAAAACAACTTATAAATTATACAGAATATTAGAATTTTTTTTTTTTTTTTTTTATCTAACAATGCAGAAAGCTTTGTGTGAGGAGTAGGTCTAGGGTAGAGGGATAGAAAATGCAGTTTGTATGGTAAAAAACATTATGTAATGTCCCCATAAAACGTAGAAACCCAACATGTGTTTGTGTGCTAGGTGGATAAGTCAAGTCCAGATTTGGCTCGGGTCCCTCCCTTAATGAGATCTCAAATGCAATAGTTTGAAAATCATCATTTAAGCTGAAGGATCATTACATTTGTAGAAATGTGGATTTCTCATGTAGTTTTGTATAATTTGCATCAATGAGTATGAAACTGATATGAATTTTAATTAATTTGTAAGTTGGTTGAACCCAGTAGGAAAGTGTTGATTTTTAAAAAACTGTTGGCTATTTGACAATGACAGAATTAATCCACTGAAGCTGAAAATGCTGGTGGTTAAAGCCTTCCATTTGTGTTATTTTATTCCACTCAACTGCACAGGAAAGGCATGATGTAGTTTTATGTGTAGGATACTTTACGACAAAGCATAAAGGACCCTCATGAGCCGGCAGGGCATGAAATAGAGTATGCTTGGCTAACAGTTTATCCCAGATTGAATAGGAATTCAATTTGACTGTTAGGATGGGTGATTGTCGATTTTATGCCTGTGTGCCTTTTATTTTATGATTTGACTGTGGAGTATTAAAGGAATTGTTCACCCAAAAATGAAAATGTTCTTAAAATGTACTCATCCTCAGGCCATCCAATATGTCGATAAGTTTTTTTCGTCATCAGAACAGATTTGGAGAAATTGAGCATTACATCACTTGCTCACCAATCTGTCCTTTAAAGTGAATGGGTGCCATTAGAATGAATCCAAATAGTTGACAAAAACATCACAATAATTCAAGAGCAATCCATTCCAGTCCATCAATTAATGTCTTGTGAAGTAAAAAGTTGTATGTTTTAAGAAACAAATCTATCATTAAGGCATTTTAACTTTAAACTGTCTGTAACCCCCCCCCCCACCCACCCCTCAAAAAACAAAAAAAACAAACAAAAAAAAAAAAACACTTCCTCTAGTGAAAAAGTGTATCACCTGTTGTTCTCTCGGATCAAAATCCACTGTCATACAGTATTTGTTTTCTGAATTTTCTGGACTGTTTTCGCTTGTAATTGGTCTACAGAACTTGTAATATTTCTGTGGAGTAATATTTGATGTGCCTGAGTTCGATCAAATCCAAAGTCATTTGACTGAAACAAATTAATATATAAGACATATATAAGATAAATAAATAACTCTCCTTTTATCTTAAGGAGAGTTAGACTCAACTATGTAAACTATCCAATTACATTAGTCTTTACCTTTAAAGGTTCAGTTCACATAAAAATAAAAAATATTGAATCTCAACAGAACGGCTATGGGCAAAGATTACATCTTAAGGTCAAACTGTCAATCCTTGTTGGAATTTTGATCAGCCGGTCATCAGTGTAATTAAGTACTTGGTTTACCTGGAGTTGCAAAGGAGTCGGGCTACACCAATGCTTTTTGTGAAGGTGCAAGGTGATAAGGCCAGGCCGAAAGGAAGAACCAATACTGGTTTGCTTCTATCCTGAAATCAACCTGTATCAACCTGAAGACGGGAATAGATTTGTTCAGTCACCTGAAACACATTTGGACAGTACCCATTCACTGCAGATAATCCATTGGTGTGCAAGTAATATAATGTTACATTTTTCTAAGTCTGTTCTGATGAAAAAAAATACAACATTTTTATTTTTAGGTGAACTGTACCTTTAAAGGTAAAGTCTAATCTAATTGGATAGTTGACATGGAGTCTTACTCTCCTCAAGAAAAAAGACAGTTCATTTATTCATCTTATATGTGTCATTTATATTCATTTGTTTCAGTCAAATGACTTTGGATTTGATCAAATTCAGGTCTATCAAATATTATTCCACAGAAATATCACAGGTTCTAAAGTTGTTCGTAACTAAACATAGTCATTGTATGACTATCATTCCACCGAACACACACATCTCATACAACCTGTCTTTCTCTCTCACCTGACACCCAATTACTTTTTTCCATGTTTCATTTTATCAAGGCCAGGCTTGCACTTTTTCTCTATCCCCATATGATAAGCCAGTCTCACCCAAGTGATTCACATAGCTTTGTAAGTGACAGAACCAATTTAACTCAGCTCGATTGTTAGGGAGGGAATGTCGGCGGCATTAGTGTGTTTGTCCTTGACTAACCCTCAGCTGTTGTCCCTCTAGTGGGTTTCAGATCATTTCACAGTTTAGGAGCATCACGACACTTTACTGCATTTAGGCTCGAAAATGTGTGAGGATGACAGTGGAATGATGGGTATGTGAACTACAGTCTAAAATGTTTATATCACGCTTGTGTGCAGAGATGACAAGACCATGTTACATGAGTCAACTATTTATCACTATTCTACACAATCTCCAACATCCCAATGGGAACCATATAGTATCCAAAGCAAAGTCTGCTATTTAATTGACCACTTTTATGTAACTGAGAAAAAAAAAAAAAATGCATGCAGGAAAATACACTATCATTCAAAAGATTGTGGGCTGTTTTTTTTTTTTTTTTAAATAAGTCTTATGCTCATAAAAGGGGACCTACGTCATGGAATCTCCAGATCTAATTGTCAGAAATGTGGCAACTTGATGTAGCATCTTGTTCCCTTGTCAGAAGCTGGGTTACATAACCTGTAACCTGAGACGTTCTCTTTCGAAGTGGACCTTTAATGCTGCTTCATGGCATCATGGTATGGGAATGTTAATACATTATGCCACACTGAGGAAGAATTCCTGCCCAAGAGGGCTATGTAACACTGGCACAGATGCTTGCTAAGGCAGAAGAGACTAAATCAGCTCTGAAGTACCAGGTATCCTGCAAGGGGTTGAATCCACGTCCAATGAATGTGTGTGGAGAATACCAGCCTGCCAGAGCACAAACAACTTATAAGGGCACAACCTTAGATAACGCCTTGGAAGATGCTGCATTCCAAGAGGAATAGCCCTGACACTTCTGGTGCGCATCTGTTATCTGTAAACATCTGATATCCAGTGAAAAAGGTGCTCCTTAGTGACAGTATTACCTCTGTTATGACCACAAAAGCGGACCAAAAGTTTGGAGGATTTACACCACTGGCTTAGATCCTAAGTGGCAGGATTTACACCACTGGCTTAGATCCTAAGTGTCAGGATAAAGCCTTTCTTGCTCCAATGATTCATGTGGTGGAGGGTAGAATGCTTGAAGTATGACCAGATGAGTAGTCGTAGAAGGCTGTAACTGTGTCAGGCGTGACCATGTCTAACTCCTCAAAGCCAGATGTGGATAGCATTGGAATCCTTGTTTGGATTAGTTTGGAAGAATTTGCAGAGTCAACTTTCAAATCCAAAAGAGGATCCTCAGAGTCAGTGGACAAAACGAGAGAAAGGGGAACACCCATTTCAGCAGACGCAGGACCCTAACATGGAACACAGAAGCCTGATTCCCTTCCTTTGAAAACAGAACCTCGCTCACATCTGCACCATGGCATCTAGCCCCAGCAGGAGGTATTATAATGTTCCGTTATAATCAATGAGACTCTTTAAAGGTGCCATAGAATGTAAAACTGTATTTACCTTGGCATAATTGAATAATAATCGTTTCCTCCTTCTTATATAAATCTGGTGTTTGCAAAAGATCACTGAAAAATAGGCTAATTCTAACATAACAGCGACTATTACGTAAGAGTCGTGATCGTTAATAGTTACACCCCCAACATTTACATAGCCCAATCATCAGAAGTTCTGCAGCTAGGCTATTGTGAAAAAACAAAGCGAGGACAATAGCGAAAATGGCAGATCATGGGAATAAATGTTATGTTCCAGGTTGTGCAGGAGATGTTAAGTGCAGGGATGGTTGTCTGTAACTTACTCAGAAAGGCAAGGAAAACAAATAAGCGATCTAATAAAATAAGGCGAGCCACTGAAGGGACATGGTTAGCTTAATGCTAGCGCTAGCCTATTACATTGCAGTACATAAGATTTCACTTACCACATAAACGGAGAGCTGGAGAGATGACTACACGGACGATGGCGAATGATTTGCAGATCCTGAGCCTCACTAACAAGCATCTAAACTTATGTGATAAGTACTGCCTCTGTAGTATAATGTTACACAGAGCATGCAATCTCAAAATTTAAAGTAAAATGAACTGCATATTAATAGCGACTCGAGGTCCATGATTAAATATATATTTTCCTCCAAGTGCGAACTGCTGAAATGAGCCCCTCTGTGAAACAGCCAATCAGAGCAGAGCTCATAATTATAATTCATGAACCTTCCAAATAAGGTAATAACAAACCATTTCATTCTAGGGACAAATCCTAGGGTTGTAAATGGACCTGTAAAACAGTTTCTGGAGAATTTTTGCCCTTTCCTTTGCCATATAACTTCTATGTCAGAGATATCAGAGAACAATAAAATATTGTATCAGTGCATTCTATGGCACCTTTAAACTACACAATGAATCTCTTATTTACATCGCGTCTAGAGCGTCTGGAGTTTATGTGTGTCACAAGCGCACAAAACTGCACCTAAAAAAAACTATCTGGCACTTTCAGAGGTGGGAGAATTCTGACAAACGAAAACATTTCTGATGGACCATTGCGATCAAGAAATCAACAGATATGTCTGTGATTGGCTACATTGCTCTTCCTTTGGTTTGAGGATATTTAGCACCATCTAGTATTCCTGTACCAGGGCCTGGGCTTGGCTAACCACTCCAATTGCTGTGAGGCTGACATCAGAGATTCCATGACTAACCATGTGACTAGTGACTAGTACCCCAATGTCACCCATGAACCTAATGTTGTAAGGAAGGGGAACAGATTTGTTCAGTGCCCTGAACTGGCAGGGAACAACAGAACACATTCGACTGGAGACTTTTTGTCGGAAATGTGCCTAATTGTCATTCCACAATGCCAAATGCTTTAATCTTTCTTAGTTCCTTTTGGAAATATGGCCACATATTATCCACAGGTTTGTTAGATTCACTCATATAATATATAAGACATATTGATACAGTCTTGATTCAGTAATTTGTAATTTCCAGACTTTATCCTGTTCCGGCCGGGGCTCAGGACAAATCTCTTAGTGAGCTACACATATTGAAAAAGCAAATATTCTGGCAGTGATTTCATATCTGTCAGCTTTATGACTCACCGACACTGGCAATGATCTGCAGAATACTCAGCCATACAGAGACTATTATCACTTTTTTATCTCTGTGGGGTGATGTTGGATTTGGACTTAGTGTAATGATTTCTGTATCCATTTACACATACCAGTTTTCTTTCAGGACACAATTTCTCACTTTTTTGCCTGAAAAAAGGAAGCATTTGACACCAAAAGGAGCTCGCTTTAAAATGTGTTGGAAATCATGGAAGTGATGCCTCCAGTCTCTCTTGTAACTGACATTATTAAAACATGCTTGCGTGTTCCCTCTGTTCTGTCATATCAACCATTTTAATATTCATCAGCTCCAACCAACACTCATATGTTCTTAACTCACCAGATCTTAATTATTAAACTTAATCCTACCAAGGACGAGTTATAATGTTTTTTGTATTATCATACAAACAGTTTACATTGAGTAGTATCTGATAGTCCTACAGCTGATAGTATCTCAGTTCTAAATGTATGCTATATATGATAGGAATCAGTTGCAATTCATCATTCTGTGATAAGTGTGTAGAATTAGAGGTTGAACTTGACCAAGGACAGTCGTTTAAATTTGTCATGTGCTGAAAAAGGCATGCACACAAACACACACACACTGTAGAGTAACATGCAGACAAAAGCTATTTTTAGATTGTTGTCTAGAAGTGATATGACATAGCGGAATGTTGTCATTGACAGGATTGTCTTCTAAATTATCTGGAAGAGGAAATATTATGATCATTTTTTAACATTAATTTGTTGTTTGCCTTGAGAATTTGAAGACTATTAACTTCCAACTGTCAAAAGACGCTAAATCCACCCCTGAAGTGATTGTCCAAAAATGCCTAAATAAGATAAAATGAATTTCACCACAAATTCAGATTTGTGATCCATAAACACTGGAACAAAAGCCTGCTGTTCACATCCAAAGAGGAATGTAAGTTCATGAGCAACTGTTTTTCTGTGGTCTAAATTTCTTCTGTAGACCTTTATATAGATTCTACCCCAGTGTTCTTCTACAATTATGTTTAATGCTAGTAATTATAGATAATTACATAAAAGACTAATTTGTCTGCAGTATAGGCAGGTGCACACACTATTTTGCAAGGAGGTATTTTAAGCACCTTGCACTCAATGGCAAAGTTTTTCTAGTCATTTACAGATAATGGATCAAATGAAGGCCTAAACTCTAGATTAAACACATGCAACCTAAACATTCATAGCCCAGAGCCTTATTATCTAGTGTAGCCCCACCTTGTGGTTGGAAAGAAAAATGCAGTTGTATGAAGTTTAATTGTACTTTACTTACACTAAAGTCTCTCACTAAATATAGATTTACCAAGCAAACACAGAATGTTTCCCTAACATTAGCACATAATTCCAGACGGTTTATTTATTTATTTAGTAGCCATATAAAATAATCATTCAAAGGTTTTAAAGCTTACTTTCACTGCATTGACATTAAAAATATCTTATATTGTGCTCTACAGAAGAAGGAAAATCATTCAGATTTGGAGCAACATGAGGTTGAGATAATGATGACAGTTTTTTTTTTTTTTTTGACACTGGAATGATGGGTATGTGAAATACAGTCTAAAACGTCATGGAATCTCCAGATCTGATTGTCTGATAAAAGACCATTCGGGCATGTCAGAAGTGTGGCAACATGACGTCACGTATCTCATTCTCTTCTCAAGGAACCAGTTTACATAACCTGTAACCTGAGACATTCTCTTTCGATGTGGAACTTTGATGCAACATCATGGCGTTGACGTTATGAGAATGTAAATATATTACGCCACACTGGGAAAGAATACCTGCCCAGCAAGGCTGTGTAACACTGGCACAAATGCCTACTGAGATCAAAATACTGGATCAACCCTGAAGGACACGAGGTAAAGGAAATGATGACACAGACACAGACATTCACTTTTCACAGATAAAACTTTACTTCTTTAATGCAACCATTAAGTTTGAACCGAACATGTTATGTGTTATACATCCTAATTATCAAAGAGAGTCTAATGCTGGTCACATAATGCTGGTCTCTAAATGCTGTAGTTTTATAATATGGCTTCTCAATAATCATACCAGATTTTTTATTGTCAAGATAACTATCTAAAGCAGAATGAGCCATCATAAAGTGACCTCTCTGTAAAATGGAACAAAATTAGTAGCATGTTATAGAGAATAAAATCCATTGTAATGACACCATTTTAAATTCATATTCATTTGTCAAGGCTAACGATTATCATTCATTTCTAAATCTAACATTTTATGCTTTTCAAATAAAAGTAAAGGTTTTATTACACAAATGTTGGATGTTTTTTATACTTATATTTAAAAATCATATGTTTAAAACGCAGTGTTGGGGGTAATGCATTATAAGTAAGTAACGTGAGTTAAGTGAGTAACGTAATCAGATTACTTTCCCATGTAAATAGTAAAGTAACGCATTACTTTTTAATTTACAAAAAAATATCTGAGTTACTTTTTCAGACAAGTAACGCCCGTTACTTAGTTTTCCCATTTATAGACTGACAACGCTGCTGTCCCCATGTTGAGAGAAATCTTACTAAGATGTTACAGTTTTTCTCAATTGCTAAAACACTAAACCCTAATGTCTGAACCAAATGCTCAGTTGCCTGAACCCATTGATTGAATCAATCACTCTTTTGGCAAAACCATAAGCACTTTTCACCTGTTTAGACACAACTTGCCAACACATTTTCATTGTGATGCACCCGTGCTGCATAATGGTGAGCACAGGTGACAAAAGTCAAACACAATTAAAGCACAGGTTTCACCACTTGAACACAACAACTCAAAACTGATCACACTTGTGGCTAATGATGTGAGGGAACATATACAGTAAGCCAGTTCAGAGAGCACTGGTTTGTGAGGCCTGAGAGGAAGTGTTCCTGTGAGAGGTGGTCAAGGTGGTCAGCGAAGACAAAGAACAGTAATATCTGATAAATCCAAACATCAGTAGATTCACTGTGTCCACCATAATCTGAAGATTTAGAGAAGAAAACAAGGAAATTACCATTTTTTGACATTATAGTCAAACAATTATTTTCTAACATTCAGTTGCATTTACGATTTTTCAATCTAGAGGTCCAGTGTGGTTTTATGGATGGGCGGGACTTACCAGCTCTATAGTATGTCATACAGTAATTGCTGTCAACATTTACATACTGTACTATAATGTCAAAAAATGGTAATTACCTGTTCTCTTCTCTTCTCTAAATCTTCGGATTATGGTGGACACAGTGAATCTACTGATGTTTGGTTGTACCCTTTGTCCAGCCTCCCTCATGCTCATACCATGGACAAGAACATGGTCAATCACAGTGGCTCTGATTTCATCATATTTACTGTTCTTTGTCTTCGCTGACCTCCTCGACCACCTCGACCTCCTCTCACACGAACTCTTTCCATCTATGTTGTTGCCTGGCCAGACAAAATGTGGCCTGTGATGTGGATGAAGTCCTGTGGCCTGACCCAGTACGGAGACTTGATGCTGTGGCTGAGTAATGCACTTATTTGTATATTTTTGTACTTTATTTTTACATGGGCTTACTGTTCACAAGTGGCAAACGCATAGGATTTCTGTTTGTTTTTACAAGTGCTACGTGTAAATGCACAAGCTTTCTGTTTTGTCTTTTTGTACAAGTGCTAAATGCACAGGTTTTCTTTGTTTTGCAACATGCATTTAGCCTACAGTGAACAATAAACCTTTATTTCTCCAGCTTCATGTCCTGAGCATTGTGTTTTCTATTTTTCTATGTAGTGTTTAGTGGCTGTTCAGTAGTGTTTTTAATTTTGATTGACTCGGGGCACGATTTGACAACATAGTTAAGTTTTGAGCACAGATTGAACAGTTTTGAGGTGAAAGTTTGGTTTTTCAAGAAGAGTCTGAGATTTTGTGAATGAAGCTTCAAAATTGGGTTTTGTGTTCACAGTTTAGAGAAAAGGAGAGCAGCTTTCAAGAAATGTGTCTTAGCAATTGAGAAAAACTGTACTGTAGGTCTAGACTAAATGTGAACATGCATTAATTAATCTCACTCGCAAAGATTCAGTATTTATCAAAATGAATTGAAACAGTGAAATGAAGAATATGACTCAAACCTGCAATAATTAATTGTTAACACAAATATCCTTTATGTATTTAATCAAGCCCTGCACTGATTTAAAAAGTAATAAATGCAAAAGTAACATAACACATTACTTTCCATAAAAAAGTAACATAATAAGTTACTTTTTAGGGTATAACACAATATTGTAATGCATTACATTTAAAAGTAAAAGGCTGGTTTTGCATGTTACTTTGTTATGCCAGTAGGTAAGTTTTTGATTCATTCAATGATTAGTTTGAAATGCTGATTTAGGAATAAAACAAGGAACAGGATGTGTCTGATATCGCCACCTATACCTTTAAATAGGGCAAATTAGCAGTTTATTCCTCTAAACCAAATGACCAGTTGTCTAAACACATTTACTAGCCATCACTTTCCAATATCATAAACATATTTCACATGAAGACACAATTCACAAAACACAATCCTCCGTTCTCATAAATCTAAACACATTTTTCCTTGCCAAAACACAAGTTGCAAAAGAACTCTGCTCATATTCTCAAATGAAAGCTCATGTGATGCAATACTAATATTACTCTTTGTGCGGCCATGGGTTTGGAGGGGCTTGTCCACCGGCATGCTGTCCTTGGGTCTTACAACACCCAACATCTCCTCACCTTCCTAGAGGACCTAAGAGACATCCTCCTGGACCACCAACAACACCATCCTGGGCCCGCACATCACATTTATGTGATCATTTGGGACAATGTCCGCTTCCACAGAACAAACCAAATCAGAGAGTGGTTCACCACCAACAGTAACCACTTTTTAAACGTCTGTCTGCCACCCTACTCCCCTTTCCTGAACCCTATAGAGGAGTTCTTCTCATCTTGGAGATGGAAGGTTTATGACAGACAACCATACACTAGAGAGAACCTCCTAAGGGCAATGGAGCTGGCCTGTGTTGACATTCCAGTGGAGGCCTTCCAAGGATGGATTCGCCATTCCAGGGCGTTTTTCCCGCGGTGCCTGGCAAGAGACAATATAGCCTGCGATGTGGATGAGGTGATGTGGCCCGATGCAGCTCAGCAACATGATGCCGCACAGTGATTGTGGTGTGTGTGTGGTGTGAATAATGTAAATAAAAAAAACTTCACACCCTGATCATGTTTTCAAGAGTACTGTTGTGTGCAATAAATTCTGTTTTTGCATTGAGTTGTGTTACAGTAGTGTACATGCAGTATTTTCTATAGATTTATACTCTTCATATGAAACTCACAAATCTAAATGCCTAATCCTCTGCAGAGATCTAAGAAGATCCGTTACTGTAAAGTTTCTGAAAATATGCATTGGCAGTTATGAAACAAAGAACCTTCTCACAAATTGAGCATTGTGTTTTCAATTGTTTTGCTGTAGTGTGTAATGATGTGTATAGTGTTTACATTTTTGAAAGCTTCGAGCTGCTCTTTTGGTGTGAAAGTTTGAGTTTTGAAGTGAGAAGGTGTGGTTGTGTTTATGTAGCTTTAGAAAAGGGTGTTGTGTTTAGACATTGGGGAACATGGAGGAAACGTTTGTGAAATGTGTTTTAGCATTTGAGAAAAACTGTAAAAATAATCCTGGCACTCTCAAGCTTTAGAACGGCATAGACTGAATGGCATAGGCAAAGTGTTTCTCTCCATCAGCCCAAAACAAGTTGATCCATAATAAAAAGTACCTCAAATGGCTCCAGAAGGGTCAGTAAAAGCCAAAATCCAATGTGTTTTTGTAAGAAAAATATCCATATTTGGGACATGGGACTGCTAACCAATCACAACACATTGTTTCAAACCAATCACATGTTTTTCAGAAGGCAGACCTTCATCAAACCCGGAACTAATCGAACTATTTGTGCCAGGCTGGGGAGAAAGCTATTGTAATAATGTAAATTATGTGAAAAATAATGTGTTTTTCGAACCACCAAGCATGAGAGCATGTTTTAGTGCACCCCCCAAAACAAAATAAAGACAGTGTAGAGAGCATAATAGGACCCCTTTAAAGTAGTCTTATGCCAGGGATTTTGCTAGTCCAAAATATGCTAATTTAAAATATGTTTCACAAATATGTGATATATACAACAGTTCAATAAACACTAAATAACAAAAAGTTAAGAGAAGAGAGAAAATTTGCATTTAAGAAAACAATATTTCCAGTTATTTTGACTTTTTTTTTTTTTTTTTTTTTTTTGCTGTTTACAGTTTTTTACAGACACTAGGACACATTTCTCAATACATTGGTCACTTTTGCAAAACTCTTCACACAGTGAGCACAGAAGTCTATGTGGGCTAAACTGATAATTATCTTTGTTTTGGCACAAAATGCATTCAATGACTACATCTCTCAAATTTGAATTCTTTTCTCACTCAGACACAACAACTGCCAAAAATCTTTGTAGCCTACGTACAGGACATTTTGCACGTGCTTACATACTGTTTTCAAAACTGTTAAACTTATGTTCAAAACAATAACATAATGCAAAACTGAATAAGACAGCAAAATTCAACAGCAATATTTTATTGAAACATATTTCAAATCTAAAAATGCAGATTAACCAGCCCCAGCTGATTCTCATTGTAGATGAACATCTACACATCTGTTACTCTTTCAGTTTCATTACAAAAGGAGACAACTGCTGAATAGGTTTGTATTGTGATGTAAACATGGACCCAAATAAAAATAAATAAACAACATAAAATATTGACGAATTCTGCATCATGTCTGATTCATTCCAGTAATATCTATTGCAGTTATAAACAATATATATTGCAGTTATAAACAGAGATGTGTCCATGTTTTACACAAGAAAACACTGTGTAATGCTACATGTTGTTAGTGTTTTTAGGTCATTATTTTGTGGGTGACAAAGTGTGTTTGTAGGCTGTCAACCATTGCCAGTGTTCTGGAAGAATGAGTTTATTTGAGACCTGAATAAAGTGTTATGGTAGTTGTAGTGCATTTTGAATGTGAAATGAACTGCTTTGCCAAGCTGAAAGTCGGTTAGGAGAATTGTGTGAAGAGTTTTGCAAAAGTGACCTAAGTATTGAGAAATGTGTCCTAGCGTCTGTAAAAAACTGTAATATAACTCCGATTGCATTCGTCTGAAAGAAGGAAGTCATTTACACCTAGGATGCATGGAGGATGAGTAAATAATAAGCTACAGTAGTGTTGGTCCTATCGTCAGCCAGCGAGATCACCAATACATGATATTGTGCTAATTTATTTAATTATTTACATGCCCAAAACCAGCTCCAGCATAAGGCTAGTGAAGCTATCTACACTGTATGATGAATAAATCTCTTACCACACATAGCACACGTCTATGGCGCGGCTCCGACGCGGCAACCGATGAACGTTACTCTAGTCAATGTTTGCGTTTACATCAGCCGTGGCTCTGCGTGTGTTTCAAGCCTCTATACCGCACACGTCAACGGTGTGGCTCCAGCATGGCTACAGGAGCAGTTTGCAGACACTTTAGTCAATGCTCGCATTTATACGAGCAGCTGTCCATGCTACATCGCTAAATTTAGGCGAATCTCCCACCTTGTATTTATAAGTGTTTCCCTTTCATATGCAACATTTATGGGATGAGACTATTTAAAAAAGCTTTGCAGTAGTTTACTGGTATTTACGCCATTATTTAATGTCCCCCAAAGATTTTGTAATCCAAATTGTGCCGATGTTGTTAGTAAATTACCCACATCTGATTATCATTGGCTGTGCTTGTTTGTGACCCTACACTAATTGTGCTGCTCTTGTTAGATTGCCTTGGTCATTAATCAGTATGATCTGGCTTCATCTGTGTTTTTTAATTTGCACATTATCAGTACATCACTCGCAGAACTTTTTGGGGGGTTGCAGTCTCATGCTTATTTGCCTGTTTGGTGAATCTGGCCAAAGTCATTTTCAAAGTGATTATGAATCTTTGTCATCAGCTTCTCAAATTACAGTTTTTTGTTCAATTGCTAACAAGCACTGTTCAATACTGATGCCACATTTTCAAAACTGTTCATACAGACTGCATTACCCAACATGTTTCTTGGCCAAACAGTTGTTCTCATCTCCAAAACTCACTTAGACCAACAAAACACTTCATATAGGCTAGGTCTCAAAATAAGCTTGTTTCACCATAACACTGGGAACAATTCTCATTCAAAAAACACATTTTCAACATTTCAAAATACATTTCATTCATAACAC